>NC_136068.1:897495027-897955027 GCF_964261635.1 Lissotriton helveticus | reverse complement strand
GTCTATAACCTATGGTTTTTTCTGTGAATTTCATTGTTTTTTTAACAGCTAATATCTGTAGCTGTAAAATGTATTCTTCTTTAAATCCAAAAATATATTTTATATGTTTATGAATAATTTTTTTTTTAAATATTTTTTTTTCTTCGTTCCCGCTTCGCGAATCGGGAAGCTTCCCGTTAGCTGACCTTGATGCCGCGAAATAGACCGCGAGCCGGTAAACGTTTCTTTACCGCAAGTGCCGCGTTAGAAAACAACATCGTGACGCCTCCCGTCCGCATGACGTTCCACGTTGTCGCGTGATACGTCATATGACGTGC
This sequence comes from Lissotriton helveticus, assembly GCF_964261635.1. Classification (NCBI taxonomy): domain Eukaryota; kingdom Metazoa; phylum Chordata; class Amphibia; order Caudata; family Salamandridae; genus Lissotriton; species Lissotriton helveticus. Next base: position 897,954,710 of record NC_136068.1, on the reverse strand, counting down.
TACGTTAGCGAACTGGTACGCGAAGCGAGTGCCAAAGCGCAGGTTTCTGGAAGCAAACCGGGAGGCCCTGCAAAGCGCTTAACGTAAACACAGCAAGTCATGTGACTTGGTAATAACACTTTTCATTGGTTCATTTCACTTTTGGTTTCCTAATGATGTAAGACTAGGTCATATAATCTAAAATGAACACTTTTGATTGGTTGAGAACTCTTGTTTTTCCCAAATGATGAAAATCCCTCCTTCTTTCCTCACTCTGACTTTCATCATTGTGAGAGAAAGACCCTTTGTGATCACTGAGCAATGGCTTCTTTAGTAGCTTCAGCTGGTGCTTCCCCACCACCTCCACCACATCCAAGGAAGAGTGGACCACCTGCTCAAGTTGTAATTCAACAAGAAGAAGAAGAAGAGGAACAGGAGGACGAGCACGAAGAGAGGCAGTTTTTGCCTGAGCAGCCCAAGACGTCTCACCGGAAAGAAAACTTCATTTGGCAATTTTTTAAAATTCCCAAAGGTCAGAAAAAAGTAAATGCAAGATACGTAACTTGCCTTATATGTCAAGATAGACTGTCCAGAGGGACCGACAAAAAATACAGTTTCGGAAACTACACAATGCATCGCCATATGACTAGGTGGCATCCTAACAACTACAGTGCTGCACAGTTTCGGAACGACCTAGATAATCTCCCTATTATGGCCAGAAGATCTGTTGTACCGGAAGTAACGGGACCAGAGGGCAGGGAGATGGTGCCAAATATACAAATGAGATTTGGTGAAGTAAAACACACCTGCGTATTTTGCGATGGATTCATTTCCTACGGAGAAAGAAGCATCACTCTGATCAACAGAGCTATTGACTATCATATGCAAGTTTGTCCGAAACGCCCAAAATAATAAATACTTCTTTTTTTTGTTTTGTTGCTCCTGTTGAGCCCTTTACAATGAATCGTTTTCATTGCCCCCTCCAAGAAAAACCCAAAAAAATATAAAACTGTTCCGAAAAATTCAAAAACATTAAAAAAATGTTCAGAAAAATAAAAAAAAAAGTTCTTTTCAGAACTACCTCCCCGTTATTAAAAAATTGGTACAATATTTGGAACTGTGCCAACCTCTATTTCTCTTAGTTCGCTTCCTAGTTCGCTCGCTGGTACGCGAACTGGAAGCGAACCAAAAACAGTAAGTATAAGGGAAGGAAACACACACTTATGTTAAAAGAAAGACAGCTATAGGGGAGTAAACTAGAGATACTATTACCCATAATCCACTACTGATGATGTCACATATTACATCATTCATGACATGCTCAGTGACATCATCAGCAGAGGATTGCGGGTTTTTTGGCAACATGCCTTATCCACGGTTTAATAACGCTGCCTTTTGCTTTATATAAGTTTTCAAATTGTATGAAATATATACCAATAGGTCTTTATGAACCTTTAGGTAGTGCTTTTGTTCATGAGGTCTGGTCGCTTCCATACACATACAGATGTTTCAAAGATGATCAAGAAGTTTATCTGAATGGAGAGGAATGCACTGAGACGCCAGATCATTCACTAATGTGTAGGCACATACAGTTACACGATTCATGCAACAAACACCGACCAAATATGGCTTGCGTGTTGCAAGGCACGCCAGTTCCTGCTATCATCCCCACGTTCAAGTTGTTGGAAAATGGTAGTTATTTGATGCTCAATAATGAAGATTGTTCTGAGTTAATTAAAAGTATTCCTTTTATCGTAACAGTAAGTGAACGGGTTATTTGCTGCAGAAATGTTCTATTTCCTCCCACACATGAACATAGGGAGTTTTCAATCTGGCCACAAATACCAACCTTGGGACACGTTTCAACGGCATGACAAGAATAAGAGCTCTTTTGTCTCAGAGAGAGGTGGCCTTGAGTTCGGCCCGTGAAACTTTCGTACTTCACATAGCGAACACCCGTACACAGGTTTGCCTTTCAATTTCAGCAACATGTTTCCGACTATCTTTAACGCATCCTCCACAAAATCCCTGGCACACTTTTTTAAAGTTGTTACCAGTGGTCTCGTGACTTCATTTGAGAAAATCTTTGGAGTCATCCCTGCTCCCTTTCATTCCATTTTCTCCACTCTGGTTCGTGGATTGCATTTTTACTTGCATTACCAGCGGACGCTCTTGTGCTTTTTTACATTTTTAAATATGGATGTCCCTCCTATGCAACCTCCGACCCTGCAGCTGCTGACACTGTTCCGCAATCGCATGCTAGAATATTATGGCACAATGCCGTTGGCGATATTAAGCACGGCATATGGATTATCTTTTCGGTTCTCCTACTTCACCTGTGTCCAGCCTGTATTTCACTGCCTGACCTGTGATTTCGATTGGGCCATTGATTTGTGTCTCTGCGGACCGGTTTCTCCTGACGTCGACTTTAATCAGCTGATGACTCCTATCATTACTCACGAGTTGATTTGTCCTGGCGAAAGGATTATGGCTGTGGCATTGATGCATGGACTACTTGGTCCCTGGAATTTACTGGCGGCAGCACAGTCTTTCTTGGAACACAGCTTTCTTGAAAACCCACCGAGCTGTCCTCTGATGGTGATAGAGGATCCGGTGCTGGGAGAGCACGTATGTTCTTTTCCGCTTTTAAATTGGATGGCTGAACTGTTTTCGGATGAAGACGGTGACTTCCTATTGGAGGCTGTTGCAGCTTATTTTGCATACACAGTTATGTCATAGACCTTTTTCATGTTTCATATGCTGAGTACTAGCATTTCATTGACAATTCATTGACTTAATTGTCAAGTTTTTATTATTTACCTTGCCTATTGGCTTAAGACTCGATAAAGTACTTGGCTGTTTTATTTTTCTTTAGCATTGAATTTTCCTAGTTTTTAATGCTTTACCTTGCGGACCGTCCACATATAAACTTGCAATCTGCTCTCATGAGATGGCACTTCTATTATCTTATTCAGTTCGTTTCCGGATCATGAGGAGGTGTCATCTAGGTCCTGGATATCTTTACACCGTGTTAAGTTAGCATGGGCTCATTACCGGTTTAAACGCCATTTTTCCTTTTTTGCAACTTCTGCACACGACATTTAGTTGTTGCTTTAGCTTTCCACCTAGTAGTTCATCGTGGTTTACATGAGAATAATATGTTATTGGTCTACTATCTGCTTTACTTGTTAAACTATATCTGTACAGCGAGTGCTAAAGTTTCAAGAACAACACGATACAGAATTGTTATGAGGTCTGATCTCCACGACTTCATACTCATAACATAAGTGCAACTTCTGCCAATTCTGGGCATGAGGCGGGTTTTATATTGCTTTGCCGAACACACATACACAACAGTTGATGCGGTTCACATGAAGAGAGAGCTGGTGTATGCTGATGTGATTCCTTCAAATCTAAGACACTAAAGTATGGGCACGCCCTAAACCAACACAAAGAGACCTTCTTAGCAAATAATATAATATGTGTATTAGGGAGGGTGAGATATAAGCAGCCGCGGGCCGTGGAGGGAGTTACGGTGAGGCAGGGAGGCGGGGAGGGGGAGAAGCAGGGTGGAGCCCTCTCTACCTTGCCCCTCCCCCTCCCCGCCTCCCTGCCCCACCGTAACTCCCTCCACGGCCCGCGGCTGCTTATAAGTGTTGCTAACTCTTATTCATTTACAGCATGTTAACATACTGTCACCATTCGCTTTTTATGTACTAGTAACTATGCTGGTAATTTTGCTACTGATAATATGTGTACTTGTATTCTCCACCCTGCTTCTCCCCCTCCCCGCCTCCCTGCCTCACCGTAACTCCCTCCACGGCCCGCGGCTGCTTATAAGTGTTGCTAACTCTTATTCATTTACAGCATGTTAACATACTATCACCATTCACTTTTTATGTACTAGTAACTATGCTGGTAATTTTGCTACTGATAATATGTGTACTTTTATTATCTAAGGTACTACGCCTGAGAAGACGGCATTAGTAAATAAACATTTCAAATACACATGTGTTCTTCTTAACTCCATGTTCTGGTTTCTAAGAAATATATAACGACCGACTGTTCATGAGTTCCACGTATCCTGAGGTACTATAAGTTCATATTATGGATTGTCTAAACATTGAGAGTTTGTTATATCCAATGTGACACTGTACCTAGCTTGCTAAATAGTTTTTGATTACTAACGTGAGTTTTGGGACACCCTAATTCGCCGAGGTTCCAATCCTCTGTCCACAGTTCTGTGTGAGAACAGAAACCCTGCGACAGGGGCACCCCCGACCCTTGCTGGACCTTCATCACACTTGCGATACAACTCCAGCAATGCGCCACCTTTACGGCACAGATACATCACGCATCTGTGCTGTTTTTGCCCCGTGATGCGCCGCATTGTAAATGCAGCACACCATAGGTGACGGAACAGCGGCACAGAATGACTAACACATCCCTGGTGATGCGCCAGTCATCATAAATCTATCCCTATGCTTCTTATCTTGTTAGAGATGAACCGCCATATGTATCATCAAAGTTATTTGCATTTCCTAAATAGCGAACTTTAAGGAATAAATAGCGATTCTTTACCATTCCTAGTTTGCGATGAGCTATTTGCTAATTAGCCGAATGTAGCCCAATGAAGCCCAATGTAGCCCAATGTAGCCCAAAGATGGCCGCCAGACACACAAAAAAACAAATGTAGCCCAAATATCAGCCAGATGTAGCCCAACTATAGCCCAGTGACAGAATGACCAATCAGCTTCGCAAACCTCCGTTACGCGAAGCGGAGCGCTGTTACAGATATATATCTTTTTTTGAACGTTAATTTCTCAAAATCCACTGGAGCACATATATTGAGACCTAGCAAAGGCACATCGGGCTACCAGTCCCTAATATTTTGCCAAGTTTCGTGCAAATCCATTCAGCCGTTCAATTATTATTTTTATTATTTTTTTTTGCCCCGCGGGGCCCTTTTAAAACCTCCACATCAAACCTAGGGGGTCAGCGAGGATCTACTATGCCCCCTTATAGTTATTTCCCCCTTTGTTTTGACCTCCTCTTGTCTCTCGATCCTACCGAGAGACAAGATGGCGGCCGCTACGGACTGTTTGGAATGTTGACAGACGCCGGAGAACCAATCAGCTTCGCTTCACAAAGCTCCGTTGCGCGAAAAGTCCGCGAACCAGAGCGCTAACCGGTCCGCTGTTACAGATATATATCTTTTTTTAAACGTTAATTTCTCAAAATCCACTGGAGCACATATATTGAGACCTACAAAAGGCACATCGGGCTACCAGTCCCTACAATTTTGCCAAGTTTCGTGCAAATCCATTCAGCCGTTCGGGCTAAAAGTGAGGCCAACCGCCCTATGGAAAACTCAATGTTAAAAACACGTTTTGGGACCCCTTTTTTCTCGGCCCCCACTGGACGAACCCCCCCCAAATTTTCAAGGGCTGCTCAGAAACAAAATGTGCGATTTTCCTGAAAATTTCAGCCAATTCCGTCCACAAACGCCAAAGTTATTAGACATAGAATTTTCAAAAAACCCATAGAGAAAAAATCCTAACTATATATACCTACTGGCGACCGCCAGTAGGTAATATATATATATATATATATATATATATATATATATATATATATATATATATATATATATTCACACTCCGTCCCGACGTTGTCCGGGTATGAAATAGAATGTGTGTATTCGGATACGGCCATTCGCATGTTCCCCCCGCTTGAGGCCCAGCTGCAGCCCTGGTTCATGTTAGCAGGTGCGTGTAATTTGGTTTAATGTGATAGCTCAGTAACAGCGCGCATGAGAGGCTGCAGTAATTGTTCCCGCAGACACGCTCAGTCGTGTGCGCCCCCACTTGAGGGCTAGCGGCGACCGTCTAACAATTGGAATTGTGTGAGTCTTGAATGATTGTTTCCCGCTGTTCTTATTTTTTTTATCACCCACACCGACGCTCTTCGGCCCAGAGTGCTTTTTAGACGTACCCAGGCCAAGCCACACACTGCATTCGGCACCCCCAGGATGTGAGGCAACAGGCAGTCCCCCAAGAGAGTCTTGCGAATGGTTACTTACCACGCGTCGATGTGAACGCCTTTGTGACGCCCCCAGCACACGGCCACAGCAGACGATCTGATTAATGTACGACCCAGATGGCATGAAGTGCGGAAAGTAGCACACGCCCCCATCGTGCCCCTTGATGCGGCGCAATTGGCGCTTCACATGGCATGAAGGGTGGACACACGCCCACAGCGTTTGTCACGGCCCCAGCGTGTCACGGCCCCAGCGTGCCCCTTGATGCAGCACAATTACAACTCACATGGCATGAAGGGTGGAATGTACCACATGCCCCCAGCGTTTGTCACGCCCACAGCAGAATGCAGACACGCCAACAAGGGACTACTTTGCTGGCACGGTTCTTTTACCTTTTAAATGTATATGGTGGCTGTCTGCATAGCTTATGTCCTTCTGCTGCAACTGCCCTTTCCAACGCTGTATTGGGTGTTGATTGGTGCAGTGGTTACTGAGATTATCCGCCACAAAGGTTTGGGCTCTCTTTATAATATTGGTATGGATAGTATAGTATGGATTTTTTGCAATTTTTTTAAATACATTTTTGTATCCGTCTGCATAGCCTATGTCCTTCTGCTGCAACTGCCCTTTCCAATGCTGTATTGAGTGTTGATTGTTGCTGTGGTTACTGAGATTACCCGCCTCAAAGGTTTGGGCTCTCTTTATAATAGCATGTGTGTATATGTATATGTATATGTATATGTATATGTATATATATGTATATGTATGTATATGTATGTATGTATATATATATATATATATATATATATATATATTTATAATATGTCTAACATTGCAGACAGTGATGGAGCACCTAGCACTCTTTGGTCAATAACTATTCAATGTCGTATTAAGCACTATTATGCACTTGTACTAATTGATTTAAGGAAATCATTTATGAATCTGGATTGATTCTCATGAGGATTCCTGAGCACTATGCTATAATTCCTTTTGTTGTGTAATCTCGCTATTGAATGCGCTTAAATGCTTACCTTAATGCTTGGTTTGTATTGTCTACCCATGCGTCCTGTTTCTTTAGGCGCATGGGCTTTTATTCACTACAAGTTGATCAGCCTACTCCGTCTGCGGAGCGAAACGTGTCAGGAAGGGCACTCGCTCTGATACTAACAGCAAATAAAATTCTGCACTGCTGACACTTCATTGGTGTGATGGCGTTTTGATATTTGATTAAGTTCATCTGAGAAGGAGAGGTCTGCGCCCGTTCATGACCGCAGCGAGAGGCGGTCGGGATTCTTTTGATAGATATATATATATATATATATATATATATATATATATATATATATATATATATATATATATATATATATATATATATATATATATATATATATATATATATATATATATATATATATATATATATACACATACACATACACACACACTCTCACAAGGGGGGGTTAGACAAATCCATGTAGTTTATTGTCAACCCAGCACAAACAAGACTCGTTTCGGCACTCAGCCTTCGTCAATTGACGAAGGCTGAGTGCCGAAACTCGTCTTGTTTGTGCTGGGTTGACAATAAACTACATGGTTTTGTCTAACCCCCCCTTGTGAGTGCTGTTTTCTTGTTCATGGATTGAACGTTGGAGAGAACCTGGGAGCAGCGATTTGGCCGGCGGGTACACCCCCGCCTAAAAGAGCACCCGCTCGAGAGTGCAGCAGGCTGGTGGACTTGGGAGCTATATATATATGTATGTATATATGTGTATATGTATGTATGTGTGTGTATATATATATATTTTTTTGTTTTTTTTCATGCAAAAGACGCCGCACACAGCAATTTAATTCCACAGGTTTATTCCAGTGCCCAGTCTAACACCAATGCGTTTCAGCCTAGCGGCCTTGCTCACGGTAAGTGAAATTACTCTCTTGCAACTGTTTATACCATCTTTGCTTTCTACTGTTCCCATAGGCTTCTGGGATATGTAGTTCTAACTTACATACAAGAATTCACTATTTGTTAGACAATGTTCTCATAGTCAACAGAGAACATTGTCTAACAAATAGTGAATTCTTGTATGCAAGTTAGAACTACATATCCCAGAAGCCTATCGGAATAGTAGAAAGCAAAGATGGTATAAACAGTTGCAAGAGTAATTTCACTTACCGTGAGCAAGGCCGCTAGGCTGAAACGCGTTGGTGTTAGACTGGGCACTGGAATAAACCTGTGGAATTAAATTGCTGTGTGCGGCGTCTTTTGCATGAAAAATTACATTTTGGCCATTGGTCTGGCCCAACGCCGGCACCCGCTGATGAGCGATCCTGTGACAAGACCACTTTGAGCAAAAAAAAAAGTATATGTATATGTGTATGTGTATATATATATATGTGTATATATATATATATATATGTGTATATATATGTGTGTATATATATATATATATATATGTATATATGTATATGTATATGTATGTGTGTATATATATATATATATATATGTATATATCCCACTTTTCATTGAAATGGCCGCTAACTTTGCACAGACTGTTTTACTGATAAAACTATGCAGCACACACATGATGTAATTGTTTCCCCAAGAACCCAAGAAATTCCTTCAGACTATCCTTTAATGTCCCCTGTACTCAGCAAGATTGTTGCATAATTTACATGAAAAATTCTTCCTGCAGTCAAAAGTACACCAACCCCATGTCGAGTAAGCAACAATTTGTCAGACGAGGATGCCTGACATTTGACTTCTGTTTTAGAAGTACCCACAATGTGATAAGACAAACACAGAATTCAAATGCATCTTTATTGCTTGGTATTTCCAGACCCACCAAAAATCAACTTGTGACCCACAGTTTGGCAACTGGCCTAGTCTGTGTATGAGTATTTGTATATTAAACATCTGTGAAGTGTCAGCACTTGTTGGATTTGGTGGTCTCTAGTTGGTAGAGGTAGGTACCTTTTGACCAAATAGGGACCCTTGCATCTAGTCCGGGCAAGGGGCTACTCTCCTATAATAACCCCGGCTCGCCCCCTTTGGTAGCTTGGCACGAGCATGCAGGCTTATCTCCGAGGCAGTGTGTAAAGCATTTGTTAACACATACAGTAATACAGTGACAACACTACAGATGGACACCACACAGGTTATATTATAAAACTAAGTATTTTTATATAGACTTAACACAAGCCCAAACGACAAATTCACAATACTGTACTCAAAAATAGACTTCAAAATGGTAGAAAATAGCTCAGTTCTCTCGGGTTATAAATGCAACCCTTTACTCTCAAAGTACATGGGATGCGAAACGCAAAGAAAACAAAAGGGTTGCAGGGAAGGTGATGCATCGGTTCCTTACATTTGGGAGTGGATGTGTCGGTTCTTTACTGTGTGAAGAGGTGATGCTTCTTTCTTACTGCTCTCCGGTACGATGCGACAAGATGGCACCTTGATGCAATACTTCTCTCCGGTGTGATGCGACAAAATGGCGTCTTGGTTACGATTCAACAACGTTGATCAAATGCGTGCAAGCACGATGGCTGTGCGGTGACTCAGTGATCCTTGGAGCCGCGACAGGCCCAGCAACGTGCTTCTCCAGTGATGCGATAGCGACCTCTGCGGTCGCGCGCGCTTCTCTGGTGATGCGCTACAGCGATGCGATGATGGCAGCGGCGGCTCGCTACAGCGATGCGGGCACTCAATTCTTGTTGCATTGCGCTTCCAGTGACATAAGATCCCATTAAAAGTCAACGCCACATGTGACTCAACCAACGTCCTTTATATGCTTAAATGTCCTTGCGGGAAAGCATACGTCTGACATACCGAACGCAAACTAAAAACCCGACTCAATGAACACAAGTAACATACGAGCGAAAGTATTGAAATCTACGGTGGCCACCCACTTCATAGAAGCACAACATCAAATAAGCCAACTCGATGCCTGCGTGTTGGAGATCCTAGAAAGTAAGGAATTGATCACAAAAACAATTTATTCAGCAGAGAATCATTGGATCTACCACTTGAACACATTGAAGGGCTTAAATGAACAGGTTGATTTTTATGTTTTCTATAGAAACTGAGATCATCTGGGAGAAAGCATTTTTACTTAAACACTCCCATCGGAGTTAGGGCATGGAACTATGATTTAAATATAACCCAGTGATGAGAACAATGACAGTTGACCTCCAGACATATTTATACTGTTTATATTGAAAACATGTATCACATCGTTGAAATATACATTTCTGTAGTAGGGGATCTCTGTGTATAGTCATAATCTAGTGAATAGTCCCGCCCATGTGTGTGGACCCCGGAGCAATCAAAAATCTCTTAAGGTGTCAAAAAATGCAGAACTGCACAGACACTTAAGAGCGAACTAAAGACAGATAATGCAGCCTATATCCACAGGCTACACTGTCCAGTACTTCAACTAGAAATTCCACCAAAAATCCACAAACAGCACAGCCTGTCCAGATTTCTCTTGCTTTAACAGCAAAAACTCTCTGGAATGATAGAGAGGAAGAAATGGACAGACAAGCCCCATAGACTGCCATTATGTGGCTCAGAACAGGGTACTGTGCCTTTAAGAGAACCTTCCAGAACTTCACAGTATCCCAGAATGCACTGCAGGTCCCTTTTACTTTCAGTTCTTTTTTCCTGCTCCTGCAAGCAGGACCCTGGAGCATTGAGGTCTCCCTTTCCAAGGGTTTATTGGTCATTTTTCACTTTTTTCAAGCTCTTGGAGTACTTTTCTGAAGTACTATGGTGGTTTTTCTTCCGGTTTGTCTTTTGGTGCACTCTTTGATTGTTAATATGCCTGCATTATTCGACAAATGTCCAGAGTGCTCCAGGAAGAAGGCCAAATCGGACCCACACGAGGTGTGTATCATCTGCCTTCCCTCTTATGTCCCAGAGGAGTGGGACATTTGTCAGGGCTTTTCTGGCAGGACCCTGAGGGATAGAATGAAGATCAGACTTCAGGGCCTGGAGGACAGAAGGCTGAAGGTGGGTCTGGAGGGGCTTCATATGCCCATGCTGAGGCCTCTGGGGGGCTCCCCAGGGGCAGGAAGACCAGCAAGCGTCCCCATTCTCAGTCTGTTGATTGCACTGACTACTGCGTCGAGAGGGATGACTGCAGTCTGTTCCCCGTCTCCCCGGAGCTCCGGGTCGAAGCGGCTTCGACGTCGAGGGAACTTAACAGACTGTCGTCGAGATCTCCGGTGACTATTTAGTCGTCGAGTATTCAACTTCAAGAGGCGTCGGCGCGCGCCGTCGAGGCGCAGATCGCCGTCGAGGCTACTGTGGTCGCCTTCAAGGCTACTGAGGTCGCTGTCGAGGCGAAGGTATTCGCCGTCGAGGGAGAGACGGTTGCCGTCCGGCCGCCGTTCTTCGACACCCAGAAGGCACGGAAGGGGTTCTGGCTTCAGGAGTCAGTCTAGCAGGTGCCAGGTGCCTAAGGGGGAACTCGCCAACGGCCCAGCCTACAAAATAAGGCGGATCACCGGCCTCGGTGTACTCATTGGTGTATACCCCTTCTAGGCAGAAGTCAGTTACACCTCCTCCCTTGCCAAGGGTGCTCCCACTCTGCATCCACCGCGTCCTCAACCGCCGGCAGACAAGCCGCCTCCTATTCCTCCGAGGTCAGTCTCACTGCCTGGATATCCGACTCCTCCCAAGGGGACCCCTCTGCCGAGGGGCCAAGCCAAAGTCACCTGCCCCGGTGGAACCAGCACATCGACCAAAGCCAAGGAGGTCACGATCACGCTCCGGACGGAGAGGGATATCGAGGAGTCGTCACAGATCCTCCACTAGGTCAAGACTGAGCCATGGGAGGCGACTGTCACGGTCCCGCACGGACTCTTCCAGGACCAGGACCTATTCACCGACTTTGTCAGAATCCCCAGGGACGAGAGTCTCCGGTGGACGACATCAGCACGTTCCAGGATGTTCTTCTGAGGGGTGCAGCAAAATTAGGAATCGCGGTGACTGCTCCGACAACCACGACGTCTGTGATTTTTGAGGCGCTTCATAAGAAAAATTTGTCTCGCCCTTTGCTACCGCTGGTGCCAGGATTGGTGGAGCCTGCGGAGGAGCTGTTCCTCACACCAGCAGCGACGAAGGCCGCTCCCTCCCGGCTCCTTAAGAAATACAGGGCCCCAGATTCTGACCCGGCTTTTCTGCGGATGGATCCGATTCCGGATTCTGTCATAGTGACGGCGGCCAGGAAACAACATTCTACCTCCCAGTCTTCTACCGTGCCTCCTGACAAGGAGAGCCGATGGATTGATTCCGCTAGCAGGAAGGCCTGTGGGATGGCATCTACGGCCATGAAGGCGTCTAGCGATGCGGCTCTTCTAGGGCGGTATGATCGTGCCCTGTGGGAATCCCTCCAGGAGTTCACGTAACTCCTTCCACGAGAAAAGGAGGAGGATTTTCAGGAGATCCTGAAGGAGGGGATGCTGGTATGGAACCAGGTCATCAGCGCGGCTGCTGATGTTTCTCTTTTGGCGGCCCATGGATATTGTCATGGGATCAACCAACGGCGCCATGTTTGGCTTAGGCTCATATCACTCAAGCCGGAGGCTCAGCAGAGGGTGGCCAATCTGCCCTTCTCGGAGGAAACCCTGTTCGGCAAGCATTCGGATGAGATGGCCCGCATGAAAGCACAGGCCGAGACCCTGACGGCGGTTGGGTTGGAGAAGCCCAAAGAAAAGAAGGCCTACCGCCCGTTCCAGAGACGGTTCGGGGCAGAGGGCGAGGGCAGGCTTCGGGACAGCAGTAGCAACCGCAGCAGTTCCGGAGGCCCTTCCAGAAGCGCCAGAAGGGTAGAGGAGGCCATCAGTCCTGTACAGCGAACAAAGGCGCCGCCGGGTCTCAACCCTGAGCGGTTACTTTCCCTACATCCGTTACCCGCTCCGGTGGGGGGGGGGGGGGGGGGAGTGTTCAATTTTTTCTGGCAGAGTGGAGAAAAATTACTCCGGACAAGTGGGTGCTGAATATTGTTTGCAATGGATACAGTCTTCAGTTCACCAGCCCGCCTCCATCGATTCCACCGGTCAGCTCGCAGTTTCAACTGCGCGAGCTCCAGGCGGAGGCAGATATCCTGTTAAGGAAAAGGGCGATAGACGTACCTCTGTCTCAAAGAGGAAGAGGTCTGTACTCCCGGTTCTTTCTGGTTCGCAAGAAGGACTAGAACGAGTTCAGGCCCATTCTGGATTTGCGACAAGCAAACAAGTGGATTCGCAGAGAGAAGTTTTGCATGCTGTCATTGCATCAGATTTATCCTCGGCTGCAACGGGGAGACTGGCTATGTGCTATAGACCTACTGGATGTGTACTTCCATGTGCCCATTGCACACAAACACGGGAAGTTCCTGCGATTCCAAGTCGGTGCCAATCATTATCAGTACACAGTACTTCCATTCAGGCTGAAGTCTGCGCCCAGAACATTCTCGAAATGCATGGCAGTGGTAGCTGCACACCTAAGGAAGAACAAGGTGTTTGTCTACCCGTACCTGGACGATTGGTTGATCAAGGCCTCCTTCTCGGAAGCACAAGCGCACTTCCGGAAGACGTGCGCTCTCTTGAACAAGCTGGGGTTGCACATAAACATGTCCAAGTCTGTCCCGACTCCGGTCCAGTGCATACAGTACTTGGGAGCCTCCATCAATACGCTGTCAGCAAGCGTGTCTCCTTCGGAGGAGAGACGATTATCACTCCTTCAGAAGGCTCAGGCTCTTATGACCGCTCCATCTACAACAGTGAGGACGGTGTCTTCTCTACTGGGGTCGATGGCCTCTTGTATCTTCCTCATGCCACACGCACGGCTGCACATGAGACCATTGCAGGAGTGCTTGGAGGATCAGTGGGATCAGAGGAAAAGATCTTGGGACGACAAGATAAGACTGTCTCTGCATGTTCTTCAGTCTCTGAAGTGGTGGTGTTCAGCGGAGAATCTCCTCAGAGGGGTCCCCTTCCACACGGACATTCCCACGCAGACTATCGTGACAGATGCGTCGCTCCACGGCTGGGGGCGTACTCCAGAGACTTAAAGATTCAAGGGACGTGGTCCCTGACGGAGTCCACGTACCACATCAATTTCCTGGAACTCAGAGCTGTTCACTTGGCATTGCAGGCCTTTCATCCGTCCTTCCGGACCAACTCTCTGCTTGTTCACAGATAATACGACCACGATGTATTACCTCAACAAGCAGGGGTTGTCGATCGTGCACTCTTTCGCAGGAGGTGCAGGCGATCTGGCACTGGCTCCTGGCCAGAAGACTGACGATAACAGCCACCCATCTACCAGGTGTGCAGAATGTTCAGGCAGACGCACTGAGCAGACTGATTCAGGAAAACCACGAATGGGTCATAAACGACGAAGTACTAGGAGAAGTCTTCACAAGGTGGGGGACTCCAGACGTAGAAAACAGCAAATGCGAAAACAGCAAATGCCGAGGCTTCGCCTCCAGGTACTACCAGCCGGGGACGCTGGGGAATGCGTTATGGATCAACTGGTCGAACAGCTTTCTGTACGCTTTTCCACCCATTCCCCTGATTCAGGTGGTGCTCATCAAGCTGTCCCGGTCCAGGGCGCGGATGATACTGATTGCCCCGGAATGGCCCAGGCAGTGGTGGTTCACGGACCTGCTTCACCGGTCTCTCCTTCCTCACATACGGCTGCCGTGCAGGCCGGACCTTCTCACGAAGTCCGGGGGCAGATGTTGCACCCCAACCTCTCGTCTTTGAGTTTGGCGGCATGGCTCTTGAGAGTGCAATATGGCCATCTGAATCTACCAGAAGATTGCATGGACATACTGAAGGAGGCTAAGCGACCTTCCACTAGGACTTCTTATGCTTACAAGTGGAAGAGGTTTTGCATCTGGTGCAAGTCCAAGAACTATGACCCAACGACATGTAAGGAAGATGTCATCCTTCCGTATCTTCTACATCTGGCGCAGTCTGGCCTTAATGTCCATTCCATTAAGGTTCATCTGGCTGCGCTGACTGCCTACAGGAAATGCCCTTCACAGACTTCCTTCTTTCAGATCCCTGTGATCAAAGATTTTTGGAAGGCTTGAAGAAAGTGTTCCCTCCTGTCCGGCTTCCTTCGCCTTCATGGGAATTGAATATGGTGCTGTCCAGACTGATGAAGGAGCCTTTTGAACCTATTCATAAGGCTTCGTTGCAGCACCTGTCCTGGAAGGCTGCGTTCCTCTTGGCCATTACATCGGCCCGCAGGCTGAGTGAAATTCAGGCGTTGTGTTGCCAAGAACCTTATACTGTATTTCATGCTGCTAAGGTTGTTATGCGTACTCACCCTAAATTTCTTCCAAAAGTTATATCTGAGTTTCATGTTAACCAGATCTTAACTTTACCTACGTTTTTTTAGAATCCTTCCTCTCCAGCGGAACGGTCCTTGCATTCCCTGGATGTTAGGAGGGTGTTGAAATTGTATCTGGATAAAACCAAGGATATTCGTAGGTCAGACCAATTGTTTATCAATTATGGATCAGTCAGGACTGGTCTTGCTACCTCTAAACAGTTCATCTCGAGGTGGATTGTGTCCTGTATACAATTGTGTTACCAAAAAGCTAATAAGGCCTTAGGGGGTAAACCTAAGGCTCATTCCACCAGGGGCAAAGCTGCCACGACTGCTTTGCTCCGTAATGTTCCAATTGCAGAAATCTGCAAGGCGGCCACTTGGAAGTCGGTCCATACCTTTGCTAAGCATTACTGCCTGGACACTGATGCCAGGGCAGACGCTCAGGTTGGGCAGGCTTCGCTGCGAAATCTGTTCGCACAGTAGTGGTGTTATTTCTCTCTTCTCCACCGCCGCTTTGGTGTGGGGATGGGCTTGCCATTCTATTCACTAGATTGTGACTATACACAGAAATCCCCTACTAAGGGAGGAGTAGTTTCTGTCCTGTAACTCTAGTTCTGTAGTAGGGGTATCTGTTAGTCCTAAGCGCCCGCCCTCCTACCCGGTGGAGAGAGAGATTCATGTAAGGAATGCTACAGGTCTGGCGTGTTACGCCTTCAAAAAGAACTGAAAGTAAAAGGGACCTGCAGTGCATTCTGTGAAGTTCTGGAAGGTTCTCTTAAAGGCACAGTATCCTGTTCTGAGCCACATAATGGCAGCCTATGGGGCTTGTCTGTCCATTTCTTCCTCTCTCATTCCAGAGGGTTTTTGCTGTTAAAGCAAGAGAAATCTGGACAGGCTGTGCTGTTTGTGGATTTTTGGTGGAATTTCTAGTTGAAGTACTGGACAGTGTAGCCTGTGGATATAGGCTGTATTATCTGTCTTTAATTCTCTCAAGTGTCTGTGCAGTTCTGCATTTTTCGACACCTTAAGAGATTATTTTTGATTGCTCTGGGGTCCACGCACATGGGCGGGACTATTCACTAGATTATGACTATAACCGAGATAACCCTACTACAGAACTGGAGTTACAGGACAGAAACTACTCCTTATCATGATAGATGCGTGGTGTTGTGCAATTATCTTTTTTGAGAGCATCTCACGCTCATATTACCCCATGTTTACTCTTATTTTATTACTCATATCACATCCCAGCGCGTAACACTGTTTAATTTCAACAAGGCACGTAACTTTATTGACTAAATCACTGTCCCTTTAACCAGCGTGAATACATTAGGCACGTCGCACGCCAGCACGTAAAAACACGTGACCGACCCGGGGTAACACTGCACCTAACAAATGGGAAGGAAACTAATGTGTGGGACACTCTGCTGTTGATTCTGGTAAGAATCCGTTCACACTAATGCCATAGCTGAGAGTGCACGTTTTTGTAATCTAGATTTAATTAACACATTACTGCAAACAACGATCTTGTTTAACCACAGAGCCGTAACCAATAGTGCACGTTTCCATAACACTGGTTTACCCAACACGTTACCGCAAACAATGCTACTTCATGCCTGAGCGCAAGCAGTTTAATTAGTAACTTTTTGCAATAAGCGGAGCACAAAAAATCACCACACGGGCCACATGACCTTTGCATTTCACTGGGTTTTGAATGGCTACCACAGCATTTTCACTCACACCTTCGTGGGGAGTGATTCCCAGGAGCACGGCTCGTCAGACACCACAGAGTAAACTCAGCAGTGCACGACCAATACCCCATTGATATATGTAAGCATGAGGGATGTCCCATCGTCGGACCTGCTTCAAGCCTTGTGATTCCTTCACAAGTTGATGTCCGTCACGGACCCGCACCTCATGTGTCTGTTGTGCCTGGAGTGCGACCCGAAGTCGTGCTTCAACTGCCTGGCCATGAATCTGAAGTCTTTTTGGGAGCGATCCCGAAAGCTCTTGGAGGCCCTGCAGTCCGCTCCACGTTGTTTGAGAACCCAGTCGAGAGGAAGGTCTCTGGACCGGTCGCAGGGCCACCACCACTCGTTATCGAGGTTTTGGCACTCCTGGGGTAAGTCTAAGCACAAGAGGTAGGTGAAGAAGCCTCGTTCTTCGCCTTCTCCCTGTACGCCTGCTGACATGACGCAGGACCCGGAGCGTGTTCTCTCTAGCGCAATCGTCTTAGCCTGCTTTTGTGGCGGCTTGTTGCTTCCCTTTTTTTGCCGGTGCATCCCCTGTCCAGCTTCGAGCCTTTTACGAGGCTCTTCGTAGCATTTTTGGGCAGCCAGACTCTGCAGGTGTGCCTTCAGGCAGCACAGACTCTGCTGAGGGCCCAGGGCCATTGATGCTGGCTGCTCCAGCCTGGATCCGGATCTGTGCCGGTTGACCTCACGGTACCTTCCCCAGCATCAATTCCAGTGACGATGCCCCAAACACCGCTTGTGCCCCCAACAGGCATCGACCTCTGCCTTACCCCGACTTGGACCCGGTGCCCCATGCCTCTTGGGCTGTTATTCCTTTACGGTGTAGGATACAGTTGCGCAAGTGCTGCCACAGTGCCCGGAGAATGCCCCGGCTGTTCCCACCCGCGCAGTGGCAGAGGGTTGAGACTCAGGTAAGTTCGCCATTTGGTGTGGGATGGATACCGCCAACTGTCAAGGCAGGACGGTTTCCACGTCAGTAGCCTTGAGGTGCTACGCCTAGTTGAGCACGTCTGGTTTCTCTGGGGGATGTCCAATCTACCCGGATCGTTGTCCACCTGTTCGGCAACAAGGTGGACTTAATGCTCGAGCGCTTCAAGGGTTCTAGGGCTATGGCCAGTCCTTGGGCCTTGCTGCAACCTCTTGCCCCACATTGTGCGCCTTTCGCCCCTGCTGAAGTGGTGGCCCACCACTTTCCACGCAATTTGGCCACAGGGATGCAAAAGCTATCCAGCCTCTGGGTGTCTGCGTATGTGGAAATCTGCGACGTGGGTCGGAGGGCCAGCGGGCTGGCCAGTCAGTCTACCCAGAACACCCCTGCACCAAACCCTCCTAGTCAGACCTTCCAGGGCCACCAGATGCCAGTGGATGGTAGGATAGGCCATCTCCTCCCTCCACTGGCAAAACATCATGTTGGACAGGTGTGTTTTGCAGATAGTCTGAAGGGGCTATTCCCTCTTCTTTGAGACTACCCCTCCCTCCATGCCACCATCCTTCCATCGCATGTTGGATCACTTGGCCCTTCTGTGCCAGGAAGTTTGCTTCTCTTTGCCAAGGGAGCTATTGAAAGGGTCCCTGTGCCAGAAGTCGGCCGTGGTTGTTGCTCCCACTACTTTCTGGTACCCAAGAAGGACAAAGGCCTGCGTCCTATCTTAAACCTCGGGGTCCTCGACCGATTCGAACGGAAGGAGAAGTTCAAAATGCTCACTTTGGCTCAGGTCCTGTCTGCTCTCGACCCTGGAGTCTGGATGGTAGCGTTGGACTTGCAGGACACCTACTAGCATATCTCCGTCCTGCATGCCCACAAGCGTTCCCTAAGGTTCATGGTAGGTTACGAGCATTTTCAGCTTACTGTGCTCCCCTTTGGCCTTACCAGCTCCCCGCGAGTGTTCATGTAGGTGATGGCGGTGGTCGCAGCTCATCTGTGCAGATCAGGGGTTCCGGTCCTCCCCCCTATCTCAACGACTGGTTGTTGAAGACTGGCTCGCCCCAAGCAGTCATCTCCCACTTCCAGACTAGAGCAGACCACCTGCACTCGCTGGGGTTCACTATCAAAGTGCCAAAGTCACACCTGACTCCCTCTTAAACTGTTTTTCATCTGAGTAGTTCTGGATACAGCGCAGTTTCGGGCTTCTCCTCCCGAGCAGCGAGTCCTGGATATTCGGACTAAGATACTGATGTTTCAGCCTCTATCCTGGATTTCAGTGAGAATTACCCTGAGGCTGCTGGGCCTCATTGCCTCCTGTATACTGTTGGTGGATCATGCCAGGTGGCATATAAGGGCTCTGCTGTGGGACCTGAAGTTCCAGTGGGTGCAGCATCAAGGGAATCTTTCTGGTGCTCAGATCTCTGAGGGGACTGCACGTCAATTGCAGTGGTGGCTCACGAACCAGGTTTGGGGAAGTGGCAGATCCCTCTCCCGTCTCCACCCAGGGTTCACATTAGTGACTGTCTCACTCCTGGGATGGTGTAGCCACCTGGAAGAGGTGGAGATTAGAGGTCTCTTGCAGAGTCCGGTCTCCATACTTAGGAGTACAGTTTGACTACGCCCTCCGTTTTAAACCACATGCACTGAAGGTTGCAGGGACCTGTTTCAGCCTTATAAAATCTTTGAAAATTTCTTCGACAAACTCCCACTTGCGGCAAGGGAATCCGTAGCAGTCGCCTTGATACTAGCGTGGCTTGACTACTGCAACAGTTTCTTGGCAGGAGCTAACAAACAAACACTTAAAAGAATCCAAGTAGTCCAACATGCAGCAGCGCGGCTGGTTTTAATACTTCGACGAAGATCCTCCTCTTCTACAGCCCTGAAAACTCTTCACTGGCTCCCACTACACGAGCATACTCTTCAAGATTCTCCTTATCCCCTTCAGAACCTCACTCAAACTGGGGCCACATTACCTTGCATCAAGACTCGCCCCCTACAGTACAACCAGAACCCTCAGCCACCATACATAAACCTCCCTGTTTCAGATGCAAAACGAGGGGAGGAAAAACCTTCACACCACCAGGGCCTGGAATCTACTCCCACCGCATCTGAGATCTTCTAAATCAGAAACACCATATAGGAAAGAACTAAAGACTTAATTTTTATTTTATTTTCAAAGTTTTATGTAGCGCGGACAAGATCTTTGCAGATATCAGAGCGCTTTACAGAAAACACGGGGTAAGGGAAACAAGCGGGAGATTAAGCAGACTTGTGGGTACAAGATAGTAATGGGTAGTAGGTGGGTAGCAAACTAGGATAGTAACCAGATAAACAACTTGTGAACGAATAGACAATAAGATAGACCGGCAAAAGCAAACTTATAGGTACAAGATAGTGGGTAGTAGGTGTGTAACAAACTAGAGTAATAATCTGATAAACAATTTAGTACAATAGGCAATCAGAATAAGCAATAATACAAAGTCTGTGCACAGTCTTCGGTATAACCAAAAAAGGGTTCAAGTGCGACTAGCCATAAGGATGGCTTTTGCTTCTTTCTTAAAGAGTGCAGTGGAGGAGATAAGCCTGGTTTCGGGAGGGAGGGCATTCCAGATCCTAGGTGCCATTCCTGAGAAGGAGCGCTTGTAAGTTTTTTTTTGTTGTTGTTTTTTTTCCCTTCCGGATTCTTTGTGCTTCTGTTTCTCGAGCCTCCTGATAAAGTCAGCTTTTGAGTGAGGTAGCTGGGAGAATTGTGGTGTACAGCCATGTCTGTCATACAGGCAATTTTCAGCTGTATTCTGGCTTCAAAAGGGAGCCAGTTCAGGGATTTTAAGTCGGGGGGGGGGGAAAATTGTGAGTTTTCTAGAACCAGTGATAAGTCTCGCTGCAGCGTTCAAGGAGGCTCTTAGGGGTGCTGTTGTTGATAGGGGGAGTCCGCTGAGAGCCACGATTCCGTAGTGTATGCGTGGAATGACTAGGGCTTGAACTGCAGTTTGGAGGTCCTTAGCTGGGAGGAAGGGTTTATGTTTCCTCAGTGTTGATTTCGAAGTTAGCTCCCTTAGTTGCTTTGTTGATATGCTGCTGCATGTTGAGGTTGGCGTCAAGAGTGATGCCTAATGATTTCACGGAGTCCACGATGGTGGGTTGGACATTGAATGCAGTTAGGTGCTTAAGCCAGGTTTGAGTGGTGGAGATTTTCGCCGGAGGTGAGATTAGAAGGAACTCAGTTTTCAGAGCATTTAGTTTGAGATGATTATCGGACAACCATGATTGGGTGTTTTTGAGCGTAGAGTTCAGAAGTATGATGTCTTCCGGGGATTGTAGTTTGAGGTAGAGCTGAGTGTCATCGGCGTACATATGAAAGTGTACATTAGATGCTTGGAGCAAGGTGGTGAGTGGTTCCATGACTAGGTTGAACAATGTGGGTGATAGTGACGATCCTTGAGGGACGCCTAATGAAACAGGCACAGCTGGGGATAGCACGTTTTTGATCTTGAACCGGTGATGTAGGAAGGAAGTGAACCATTTGAGGACAGTTCCCGATAGACCCATTCTGGTGTTTAGCAGCTCAAGTAGGTTCTCATGTTTGACGGTATCAAATGCTGAGGAGAGATCAAGTAGGATGAGGAGGCAGGAGTCATTGCGGTCTAGGATTTGGAGGGCGTCGTCAATTGTGTCATGGCTGTTTCCGTACTGTCTTGCTCGGAAACCTGATTGATGTGGGTTGAGGAGGTCAAACTGATCGATGTGTTTAGTCAGTTGAAGTTGAACGCATTTTTCCAGCAGTTTGGCCAGGGTGGGGATATTGGTGATAGGGCGGTAATTAAGGTCAGCAGGGTCAGCTGTAGGTTTCTTGAGTATAGGCATGACTTGCCCCACCTTGAGGGAGTCAGGGATGAGACCTTGTTGGAGGGAACAGTTAATGATTTTAGTCCAGAGTGGGAGGAGCAGGGGGGTGAAGTCTTTTACAGCATTCGCAGGTAAGGGGTCAGTGAAGTGATTAGAGGGTTTCAAGGTGCCCAGCAGTTTTTTTAATAGTTTCTTCTGAGTAGGTGTCGAAGGATGACCATGTCACATTGTTTTTAGGTCGAGTGGAAGTTATACCGATGGGGTTGGAGTAACGGCAAACATCATTGAGGAGATCGCTTCTTATAGTATCGGTCTTTGTCTTAAAGAAAGCAGAGAATTCTTCACAGGATGGTATATCGCTTGAGGTGATGTTTGAATGTAGAGGTTGTTCCTTGGTTTGAGTTTTGACTAGTTCAAACCATTTTCTTGGTTTATTTTTTGCCTGATCGAGCTGGAGGCTGAAGAAAGCTGATTTTAAGCGCTTGATTTTCCTAAAATAGGCATTTCTCTTCTTCTTAAGAGTTTTAAGGTGCAGTGCTGATGGGTCAGATCTCCAGGTGCGCTCAGCCATTCGCATGGCATGCCTGTCTTCATTGAGTCTGCCATCATACCATGGGTTTGAGTTCTTGGTGGAAACTCTTCAGCCGCAGGGGGGCGACTTCGTTGATTATTGAAGTCATAGAGTTGAGGTAGAGGTCGGTCAGAGATTGGGCGTCTGATGCGCGGGGGGGGGAAGGAGGAGACTGCAGCTGTGTGAAGGCAAGGAGTTGGGGTTAAGTTTCTTGAAGTCCCTTTTCCAGATCTTGGATTTGAAAGGTTGAGCCGGGTTGACTTTTTCGTTGATGTAGAATGTGATAATGTGGTGGTCTGACCAATCGCAGGGTTGGATTGACCCCAGTTGGGTAGAGTCCTCTTTGGCGATGATAAGGTCAAGGATAGAGCCTTTGTCATGTGTCGGGCTGTTGCAGATTTGGGTGAGGTCAAGCGCATTAAGGAAAGTTTTAAGACTATTCACCACTGCATCTTTCTCGTCGTTCCAGTGGAGATTGAAGTCACCCAGGAAGATTTGTGTGTTCTGTCGTCCGTAATTGGCTGAGATCGTGTCCATGAGGTGTTGGGTGAAGGTGAGGTTGTCCCCAGGCGGGTGGTAAATGATATGTAGCGAGCATACAGGTTTGCCCTCACTGTTGACGTCGAGGCAGATGAGTTCACAGGAGGTGAGGGAAGGGGAGGTGCCTTGAGCAACGGAGAGGTTGCTCCTAAAAATGCATGCGATTCCCCCGCCCGTCTTGCCGGACCTGTCGAGTCTAAGGATGTGGTAGTTGGGCGGGACAAGAATGTCCATTATGGGTGTGGAAGATTCAGATAGCCAGGTTTCTGTTAGAATGGCTAGGTCAAGGTCCATTGTTATGATAAGATCTGCAATGTCGGAGGAGTGTCTAGGGGCTGATCTGCAGTTGAGTAGGATACATTTGAGTCTGGGGGTGAAAAGGGTGGTAGAGGGTTCTAGAGAGAGGGGGACTTTTCTAAGGTTATCTGGGACGGAGCTTCTGTTTTGAGTGGGGTGCCTAAGGGGATTTGAGAGAATCGTGGGTATGGAGAGGTGTGTGGTGGAGGTGTGGTTAAAGGGAACTGGGCCATAAGAGCGGAGGAGGGTGTGGATGTCGTGGACCAAAAGAGGATTGAGGGCGGTTGGTGTGGTTGCGTGCCGGGATAGTGGGGAGTGTTGAGTGAGAGGGGCAGTGTGGACGCTGTGGGACTTGTTGGACGAGGAAGTGGTGTTTGTAGGGGGGTGTATGAGGAGGAGTTCTTTGATGGTGCGAAGTTCTTCTTTGACTTGGAGGAGGGTGGACATAATCATGTCCAGTGTAGGATTGAAGGTGGTGTTGGGGATGAGAGCCGATGGTGGATGATTGTAACTGGAACTGGAGTGTGGGGGGAGGGGTGCGCTAGTGTTAGTGCAGGGCTTTGCGGTATTGGTAAGTGGGATGGTATTCGGCCGGTGAGCGAGTAACTGGGTGATGGGAGTGAGAGGAGTAAGGGGGGATTGTGGTATAAGTGAGGGCGTTGGTGGGAGGCGGCGAGGGCGAGTTGGGGGTGAGTGTAGGCTAGGGAAGGTTGGGGTGCAGGTAAGGTGGTGGGGGCTGAGAATGGGGGGAGAGAGGGGGGGAGGAGTTATGGTAAGGTGGGTGGTGTGTTCTGAGAGAGTAGTTGGGAGAGTGGTGTAGTAGGGGCTAAGAGTGGGGGGGGGAGATAGGGTGGGAGAAGGTCATGTTGCGAGGAGGGGGAGATGAGTTAAGCGGGGTGGGGAATTCTGCGGGGAAAGTAGGAGGTGCGAGGCAGGGGTAGGGGGTGTGGGGGATGTGAGGGGGAGTGATCTACATCTGTGATTGTGGGGTGTGAGGTAGCTACAATGGGAGGGTGGGGGTGCATGTCCTGATGCTGTGCACGGTTAGGAGGGTCAGATAGGCGATTCGAGGTAGGGGGTGTTGTGTAGTCCGAGGTGCTTGGATTGGGGGTCTGCCTATTGGAGATATGTTCTTTGAAAGTGGGTAACAAGTTGTCGAGTAGGTCAAGGTTCTTATCAGTGGTTTGGAGTAGGATGATCCCATTGTTGTAAATAGTGATGGTAGCTCTGCCTGGGAAGAGTTGGGATGGTGTGCAAGAGTGTGTTAGGCCATGAGCGGATTTCCTGGTGGTGGAGATAGTGAGGAGGGAGAGGAACGCTTTCCTCCATTGTGCTCTCCGTGTGGTGTAGAAGATGATATCGGTGCTCGTGGCTCCATTGATCAGTGAGAAGTAGTCCACGAAAGGGGTTTCAGGGTGGGCCTTCAGTACTTTGTGTTTGAAGCGTTTGGCTTTTTTTTTTGTGAGCTCGGGTGGGTAGTTAATTTTGTATGTGTGCTTGCCCGTGTGTTCCATGTTAGGGGAGGTGGGGTGGGTCGATGGGGGGGGGTGTGTGAGGTAGGTGTAGTTGTAGGGTTATATGAATAGGAATAAATGAGATAAGAATGATGTAAGATAAGAATAGAATAAAAATTGATGAGGGGTGTGTGAAGGTAGGTGTAAATACAGGGTAAAGTGAACAGACATAAATGAGATAGAATTAAAGTAAAATAGAAATAAAATAAAATAAAATTGGGACTAACCATCAGTGATCTATGAGGAGGATGACTAGTCTAAGATGGCCGCCACTGTGGAAGACTAGTCAAGATGGCCACCAAATAGGAGAGCATGAACGAGAAAAGTAGTCCTCTGTCTGTTGTGATTAAAGTATGGAGATTTGGATTCCCTTTCTACTCTGGGGCAGGTCGAATTAGTCCAGCTTCTGGGTTGTTTGGTGGGGAGGAGATAGTCTTATCTCTGTTTTTGGTGGCCCCTGACCCCGTTGTTTTACAGCCTTGTGGTCATCTGGGGGCAGTGGAGGCATTTTATTACTCCAGTTTATGGCCCCAGCCATTTTGGGCGATGGAGGAACCAAAATGAAAAATCCGGGAGTAAACGGACCAATGCAAAAAGATCGGTGTCGTCCAAAGATGCACAACTCAGCAGAGCGCATTCACCTCCAGGAACAGTCCGCAGGTCCGCTCATGAAAGGTGCCGGCAACAGTAGAGGGGATGCGGGGGGTGAGAGGAGTGGAAGAGGCATCAATCCAAGGCACGGTCCGCTCCCGGTAACCAGCAGAGGGGTGGAGTCGAGACTTTGCACAGGCGAAGAACCAGGGTGTCGGTCTGGGCAGCAGGCTGCCCCGCGATGCAGCACACTCTCTGGGACCAATGCTGCACTGAGGCTGCCGGATCATGTATGCAGGGCTCACAGGAGACAGCCTGGTTGCCAAGATCGCCAGTGCGGCAGGGCACAGATCGTCATCGCCGTCCCCACCATCTGGCCGCGAAGCAGTTGAAGCCATGTGCAACCCCAGTCCTGAGCCGACTGTCTACCGGGTAGCCCCTCGATTGATCCGTCTGGGCATAAGTGCAGGGACCCCCGGCGTGAGTCCCGACCCTGGGTCCAGTCCAGCTGCAGGCGGCTCGGGGACCTCCAATGGTCCGCAGGGCTCTTGGTGGACTCCGGTCACAGGTCACTTCAGCCTCCTCGGCAGCCGTAGGAAATGCATCAGGCTCCGGACCTCAGTCTCCGCCGATGGCCAGCTGTGGTCCCTAGTCCGGCAAAGAGTCCGTTAAAAAGCAGGGGAAACCTCAGCCCACTCGTGCTCCTCCAATGTCCTCCATCTCGCAGACAAACCACGGACCACGAACACGAATCCGAGCCCACGGTAAGCTCCAACGATCCGCAAGTAGGGTGTGGTTGTAGAGGATGTTCTCCAGTTACTTGTGCTCGTTTCGATGCTCGGGACAATGGGTGCTAACAGGGATAAAATCCAAAAGTGGGATCCCAAGCACTAGGAGCTCTTAAGAAGAGCTCCTACCGGGCGGCCATCTTGCTACTTCTTGGATTTTTGGAGCCCCGGATTAACTTTGCGTCATCTAAGAATTTGAGCCGCCGCTCATCTCCATACCAGCGCCAGGGTCCTCCTTTTGGAGTAGCAGTTCGTGCTTCACAAATACCAATTTTCATTTATTTTCATTTTGAAGCTTGGACGATCAGTCATGCACTGATTGCATGCCTTCTGTCAAAGGAAGAGTAGTGCAGGTGTTCACAGACCACATTACCGCCATGTGGTACTGCAACAAACGGGGCGGGATGGAATTGTGGACCCTATGTGAAGAGGCTCTTTACCTTTGGACATGGCTGGAACATCAGGGCAGATCTCTGGTGGTTTAACACCTGGCAGGTTCCCTGAAAGTCGGGGCAGACAAACTCAGCTGCTGGTGCATGATGGATCATGATTGGCGTCTTCACTCAGAGGTGGTTTAGGGTCTCTTTTAGGCAGTGGGGAGAGCCTTGGTTCGATATGTTTGCCACCGAAGAGAACGGGCAATGTCAGCAATTCTGCACTTTGGGATTTCCAAGGCGGTACTCGCTCGGCAATGCTTTTCGAGTGGAATTGGGGCCTCCTGTAATCCTTTCCGCCTATGCCACTTCTGCCCAGAGTACTATAGACCAAGCGTGACCGGGCTCAAGTCATTCTTGTGGCGCGAGATTGGGCATGCAGAGTGATACTCAGACGTCTTGAGCATGGCTATCGAACCTCCGATCAGACTGCTTCTTCAGGAGGATCTTCTGTTGCAGCAGCAGGGGACGGTCATCCACCCGAACTTATCCAGCCTTCACCTCCTTGCGAGGAGATTGAGCAGCGACAGTTGACAGATTTCAACCTTCCTCCCGAAGTCTGTAATGTCATCTTGGCAGCCACGTCTCTCAACTAAAACGGTATTCGCCAGTAGATGGAACAAATGTGTGGCATGGTGCACAGCAAAGGTTGTGGTACCCCCTCCCCCCCACCCCCTTCTACCCCACTTTCAGAGGTTCTTTTTCATTCTATCTTTGGCCCAGCAGGGATCTGCTCTGGGCACTCCATAAGGCTATCTTTTGGCCATTTCCGCCTTTCTGTGCCTTCCTGATCAGCCTTCTCTTTTGTCTGATTGTAAATCTATTTCTAAAGGGCATTACTCCTCTTTCCTCCTTTCGTAATGCCCCAGTGGGACTGAATCTTGTAACTTAACTTTTGTCCTCCCTTCGAGCTACTAGATAATTGTCCTCTTCGTCGTCTTACCTTGAAGACCGCTTTTATGCTTGCCAACACATCTGCTTGCAGGGTGAGTGAGCTTCAGGCTCTTTCCTCTATGCCTCTTTTTCTTGCAGTTCTTCCGGACAAGGCGGTACTTCGCACTAGGCCCTCTTTTCTGCCCAAAGTGGTTGCCTCTTTCCACATACGTCATACCATCACATTGCCCATCTTCTTTACGCCTCTGCACCCTTCCAAAGAGGAGGAGAGACTCCACCGTCTGGACCCAAAACGTTTGCAGTCCTTTTACCTTGCCCACATTAAAGATTTCCTGGTGGATGATGCACTCTTTGTGGGTTATGTGGGTGCTAACCAAAGTCGGACCTTGCACAAACGTGCCATCTCGATGGGTTGTCTTGGGCACTAAAATGTGCTGTTCTTTGGCATAAAAGGAACCTCCAGTACGACTGCACACCCATTCTACCGGGGCAACTGCTGGCCCTACTGCTTTGGTTCATGGAGTCCCACTCATTGACATCTGCCAGGCATCCACAAGGGCATCTTTGCACACGTTCACCAAACATTATTGCCTAGTCCGGAGAGAGTGCTATTTTGGCTGTTCTGTGCTCCAGGACTTTTGTGGTTTGAACTTGGTTCGCAGACCCACCTCCGGGATTGGCATTGCTGGGGTATCTATTCCAAGGAAAGGAATCTATAACTGTCTTTCAGATTAACAAGTTACTTACCTTCGGTAATGATATATCTGTAAGGCATATATTAGTTATGGATTCCCCACCGCCCCACCCTTCCTCCCCGTTCTGTGAATTGACTGCTAGTGTAAGGGACCCCCTTTCAGGGCACTAGTTTTGTGCACCAGAGTCAGTGTCTTGCATGGCTCTGTGCTTCTAGATTTGAAAGTAGTGTCTGAACGGATGTCCGCGCGCAGGGGTGGTGTCTAAGACACAAAAACGTCATCCCGACGACCATGATGGCTGACTCAGAGTTGACCAATGCCACTTAACGACGCGCAGGGTTACTGCTACAGAAAAATACTCCGGATCCAGTCTGATGCCTAGGGGTAATTCTAAGGTAAGGAATCTATAACTAATGTGTCTTACTTTTTTTTGTTCTTCTTATTCTGCCAACTTTCTTGCTGGTATTACTCTTGTCTCAGTTGCCAAGGCGGGAGAAGAACATTTCCACGCAAGAATACTGCAGTTTCCAATTCCATCTCCTTCACAGGTGAACCTGAGATAGGGAGAGCCAGGACTGACCGCATTTGTGCCTTAATCATCGGACCTACTGAAACACTGGCACCACTCCTCCAACAACATCCATTCTTTCTCCCTACTCCTAGGATCGCATGCCATATCCGACTGACTTGTGCAAATTATGTTTTTGAGGCAGCCAGAGAAGCATGGTGAGCTTCCAGGTTTCCAAAGCCTACAAATCTCCTATCTTCTCCTGGAGAATTGCATAGACTGTTTATTCGAGCTGGACCATCTTATAAAGCCCCAAAAAATGTCTTTTACTGATATAATATTACCGAAGGTAAGTAACTTGTTTATCAGGCTTGCCCATCCCCAGGCTAGTACCACCCCCGAAGTGGCCTAACATGATGTGGATACAACTTATCATAAGTTGCCATCTTTGTGCTAGCACACTTAGGAACTCTGGGACAGGCTTGTGCCCACTTCCGACAGGAAGACGTCCTATACGGTGTGTAGTGACCGCAGAGGGAAACTAGCTCATTGGATGTTACTACTAACTCCCCTTAACTTACCTAAATTGAGTATTTAGGGGACACCCTGATAAGATCTTCAGATTTTCATTGGAAGCACAAGAAATGGAAGACTGCTGACCAGAGGAGTGTGACTGACTTGGCTCCAACCCTGCTGGACTGTCTGATGCACCAGAGCCTCTTTAAGCAACTGATTCATCATGTCAGTGGCCAGAACTCAAACTCAGAGCCCTGCCAGTGCTTTGCAAATTGCCAAAGAATCTCCTTTGGAGTAGGAGCCACTACCCTGCAACCTCAGGCACCAAAGAAGCAAGACCAGTACACCAACCTGCTGCCTACAGTGTCTACAGACACAGTAGCCACCCAGAAAGCATTAGCAGTGCTACCACAGGTCACATCCGTCTAGTGTGGGGATACCAGAACCGACCAGAGCTGCACAGTGCCTATGGGGTACTCGAACCCTTAGCGCAGCCAAGGCTTGTTCTGCCCAGACTGTACACAAACACCAAGAAGACCAATCTGCTTGTCGAGGGTCTTCAGAGACCGTGAGAACCACTTTGTGAGTAGCCTATCTGTCCTGTTTGTCCCTTGTGCCGAAAACAGACAAGTGAGTCTGCGACTGCTGCAAACTGACACCTCAAAGCACCTATGCAGCTGTGCTTCAGAGCCAGAGTCCATGAGAGGTGACTGTGCCAACAAGGTCCCCAGACTGGCAAGAGCCAAGCCCATGCTTTGGTTTCACCAGACTGGTCTACCAGTAGCCGCCTGCAGCATCTTTCTGCAAGCCCCCTCCAACTGCAAGGGACTCCTGCTCCGGAATCCGACCCCAGAAGACACCACTGCACCAGAGCCCCACAGCCAGAGAAGTGAGCCAAAAGTGTCCCTGCGTGCTGAGTATCTCGAGGGTCGAACCCTCCTGTGGGTTCCCTCGGACTGGTGCCCCAGTCCCTGCTTGCAGCCTCTTTGTAACAGGAGCGTTCTCCCATTGAAGTGAATGGGACACCAGTTATAGTGACCACCTCTGCACCTGGACGCTCCAGACCTCCCTGAGGTGACCTGATGGTGTGCTTTGGACCTTGCCCCATACTCTCCACAAGTCCATAAGAACAGTCCCGTAAGTCACTAACAAATGCCCAAATGAAACACATGTTTTTTGTCACTAGGATAAGTTTGCCAGTCCAGAAATTGTAAAAAGTGTCCATTTTGAAAAACTTTAAAAAGTCTTGACTCAAAGTACTTGCATTTTTCTAATCTTGGTAGCTACATTTATATAAAGACTTATTTTATAAATCTGTTTCTTTCACACCAAGGCAGTAAATAATGCACTCATAGAAATCGAAGCTTAGCACTACCCTGTGATATGCCTAACAGCTCGCCCACTCTACCACAAAAGCGTGCATTTAGGTGTCCCCCTTTACACAGTGGATCTCTTTTTTGGTCCAATATATAAAGAGCCATCTTCCTACAATGTATGTTTAACCTTTTACTTCTCTGTCAGCACTCCCTCACACAGTCTTGGGACTCTCAGCTCAACGATGGGGATGATTCAACCATACTAATCTATGAATGACAGTAATTGTCACTCAGAATAGACCTAACTACAATGAACATAGAAAATTGCGATAAATCCAGAGATGCCAGGTGGTTTGTTTATAGGGCACGTTCTGTAGTCTATTTGAAACTTACATCCACAAGATGTCACCTGGTTTTGGGTTTAGTGACTTTCAGAATAACATAGCTAGTTTGTGGAATATGCTTTTGATGGTAATCAGTTTGTGTTCTACCATTCAGTAGGTGTATTATAAGGTTATTTGCTCTGAAAGTGTTTTTTTATTTTTACTTTTAGTTGCTGACTACTAAGAATGAGGACTTGGAGCTGAACCTGCAGACAGCACAAAAGGATCTGGAAGCAGCCACTATGCGAGAGACTCTTCTTCAGGAGAAATTGTAGGTTCTAACACGTTAATTAAATATGCTCAATTCACAGCTGGAAAGTGGGTTTAAGGGAATGGGGCATGGGTCCTTCACTGTTCAGACCGGGCCTTCTGCTCTAGCAGGGTTACTAATCTTTGGGTATGGTTGCATTACTGTTTTTTATAATGCCCTTCAAAGGTGGAAGTGGCTTTCTTTGTTTCTTTTAAATAATATCTGTATTCATAGTGATTTTTCTTTTAATATAATTGTGATTTTAATGAGTTTCGATCGTCTGTTTACGGATTTGAGCATTGTGGGAAGTTGGCCTGATATGCAGTGCTCACTATTCTAGTGATCACTATGTATCAGTCCAAACAACCCTTATTGATTGGTTGTAAGTCAACCTTATAGACCAGCTATCCTAGTAGCATGGATACGAGCAGTCTAAGGCTAAGACTCTAGAGGGCGTGTTAAGCCAGCTGTTTTACCATCACATTACCCCTTGAACACCCAGTGAAAGGACACCACACAAGTTGTTATGAAAATAAACAGTGTATTTATAACAAGACTACCCTGGCTCTTTATGAGACAGGGAGCTAAGCACACAACAAAACTCTTATAAAAATACTTCAAGTCGCACAATTTACACAAATGCCCGAGGGGCACGAAAAACCATATACTCTAAAAGTGGAATGCGAATTACTAGCAGGTAAGTAACGATTCTCAGAGGCTTTAGAAACGCTAGGCCTACAATACTGAACACTCAGGTTAGGAGCAGGAGGCCTAGGGACACCACGTGCAGAGTGGGAACTCTCACGCGTAAGGCGGGAAAAAGCCTATGGAAGCTAGTATTCACAAAGTTAGTGTTCTCGGGCGAACCCGACTAGGTAGGTCAAAAACGAAAGTGGATCTGGACCCTTGGATAGTGAGGCTATGCTGGGGCACCGAAATGCCGAAGTTACCTAGCCCAGGGGCTGCAGCTGCATAGGTCTGAAAAGACGTCGGGATTCTTCGTTGTCGAACCAGGAGCCTGAAGGAAAGGAGTTGCTGGCAGGCGACCAGTGAAGATTGTTTGAGTGATCCAAGCCTGGATCGAAGATGGATGACACCTGAAAGCAGAGGGGACCAAGTTCGTGACTACTAGCCAGTAGTCAGGTGGCACCAGGAGGGCACCGGATGGTAGTCACCTCGACTAGGTGAGTGGGTGACGCTGTGCTCTGCAGTCTCACGGACCAGGAGGCGTTGTCGGCGACCAGGATGGAGGTACGAGCTGTCCCACGATGGTTGATGCTGTCGACGTCGCTGGACCCAGGATTGGGGCAACAAGTCTTGGCAAATTCAAGCCTACGCGGTGGACCTAAAATGGCGTCTGGAGCGGACCAGGAGGGTCCGGGGTGCTCCTCTCTTGGAAGGGAGCAAGGGCCAGTCTGGAGCAACCAGACCAGCAGCAGTGATGTCGTCGGGCGTCGTTAAGAAGGCCACAAGCCAGCGGGCTAGTAGCCAAACAACGCGGTGAGCAGCAAAAAGCAGAAGGGCCCCACGCAGATCGTGGAGATGCTGGGAGGCTGAACTTCGGTGCTGGGG
This sequence comes from Lissotriton helveticus, assembly GCF_964261635.1. Classification (NCBI taxonomy): domain Eukaryota; kingdom Metazoa; phylum Chordata; class Amphibia; order Caudata; family Salamandridae; genus Lissotriton; species Lissotriton helveticus. The sequence goes on along the minus strand of NC_136068.1, from coordinate 897,921,963 downwards.
CTGCTCAGGGTCGGGGCTTCTCGGACCCCAAAGCACTCACCAGAGGATCCCTCGGCGGTCGTGCTGGAAAGAAGTCGTGCAGTCTTGAAGATGGCCGGTCCCTCGAGGTCTCGTCGCACCCACGGTTCTCAGCTTGGCTGTAGAGGTGGGTAGAGGTCAGAGGTGCCAGGGAAGCCGGTTCTCGTCGAGCTGGGCAGTCAGATTCCGGAGGAAGGACTTACAGCAGACCGCAGTGTTCTTAAGATGGTGCCTGCGGATGCAGGGTGACTACTCCTTAGTCACAAGGGAGAATCTTGAAGAAGAAATCTTGATGTCCTTTCGTAGAAAGTCGTGTCTTGATTCCAAAGATGCTCTAATTTGGAAGGGGGCCTGCTCCTACCTTTATCTTGGAAAAGGGGGCTGGCACGCGACTAAGTCCTGCCCTAAGGGTGGGACCAGGAGGGGGGTGGTTACACCCCTCTCCTTTGGCGGGCTTTCCCCAGCTCAGGGGCTGGTGTGCCCCTGGAACTGGTTCAAGCCGGCCTATGCACAGTGAGCACCGGGGTGCCACTTGCAGTCACCTTCCTCTGTAGCCCTGCCTACCTGGAATACACAAAACCCTGTCTGGGACGGTGCTGGCACCGCCCCTGGCAGGAAACCCTTTGTCCTTGCCTCCTGCTCTGGGAGGACTCCCAGCAGCAGGAGGGCAGACTTGTCTCGGTGGCAGCATCCATCTTGTGGAGCTGAGGCTATGTCTGACTTTAACCGGGTTTACAGGTTACATACATGTCGTGTCCCTCTAGAAGGGTGGAATGCTAACCCCGTCGCCAGAATTGGCGAGGGGTTAGTATTCCAATTCGTATGACACCTTACTCGACATGTTTTGATAAAGCGATACCAGAGTTGGCATATAACCGCGAGGATTATAATGCACTTAAGAGTATATGGTATGCGATATCATGGAAACGGCTAAGGGATGGATCCCGAAAGCCGCAGACAGGCTCAGCTCATGCCAGAGCACTATCTCACACGATTCCAAGCACTCTGCCTTCAGGATTGTCAAGGCCTGCCATAGGAGTGACTGATAGGAGATCTGTGTCCATTTTTAGGGTTAGATATAGGTATACTATATCTAAAGCAAGGGGTGGTTACACCACCTTGCCCCAGCTGTCAAGCAGCCAGTTGTGTCAGATTTGGATGACCAGCCAGGGGTGGCATAATACATGCTGCAGCCCCTGGTAGGCCCTGGGTACACCTATGCCCTGGGTACCTAAGGTACACTGTACAGGGACTGATAAGGTGACTCAGTATCCAATTAGATATGTACCTAAGGTACATGGAATCCATTTTACAGAGAGCAGTGGGCCTGGGGTCCTGAATAGCAGGGCCCCAGGTCAACTAAGTCAGAAAACCAGCAAAACACCAGGCAAAAAGTTGGGGGCAACCATGGTCAGGGATCTACCTTCCTACAAGCATTCACATCACAACTTCTGGTGCTTTTTGCATGGGGTTGTTTAAAAAAAAAAAAAGGGGGTGGGTGTAGCCAAAATGGCGACAGAGTAGGACATGCCTGCTTGTCGCTTCGACCCCTGGCTTGGGCCCTAACCTTTTAGCTGCTCTCAGCGGATCCCTAAATTGCATTCCGGACCCTTCTCCGAGCCTGTAAACCCGCAAAGTCTACTCTCTGGAAGCAGAGCAGCTTCGAAGCTCTGGACTGTGCTTTGATCGGCGACGCGTGGCCCGCAGCCTACTGGGTGGTCGCGGCGGAAGAAGAGATGAGCGGGCAGTGCGCCAGATCCCGGCGCCCTCAAGTGGTGCGGCTTGGCCAGAGGAGAGACGTGATGACCCCGCTGACAGCCGGGGGCGTGGGGGTTCCTACACACAGGCTCCGATGGAGGACGGGAGCAGTGCAACCTTTCTCCTGGAGCTGCAGAGAGGCAGCACCATCGACAGTGAGACCATCCTTGGCAGCTTCGGGGCCCTGGTCATCAACGAGCTGTTAAACGTTCCTGGTACCCTTCTCCCCCCAGTGGCATTTGGTGGTTCAGGGGCCGGGTGGACTTCGGCCTGGGCTCATGCATGTGTGTTGGAGGCATCATAGTGGGGGAGAGCAGACCCTCCATCTGAACTCTGGGAGATGCCCCCCGACCCGCAGGGGTGTTTCTCCTGATCGCCCAGCGGACCCCTGAGCCCCACCACAAGGAAGGGCATGTGATGCCCCTTGGCGGAATGCAACAACTAAGTGGGCGTTCTTGCCAAGCTGACTGGCGCGCCCGGGGACACTGTCACAACGTAGGGCCTGAGGGAGTGTTTAGCCTCTTGCGTGATCATGACGAGCTCAGCTCGTCATGCAGCACGGTGGCACTGTGCTGATGACCTCCGCAGAACGCCCCGCGGGGATAATTACCCCGCTGTGCTGGCCGTTCCATTGAGCGGGCGTGGCCATGACTAGCTCAGCTCGTCATCAGCACAGTGCTACAGTGCTGCATGACTAGCCGAGCTAGTCATCTGCGGTGCCGCGCGTGCCCCCTCCCCTCCCCCTGCGTCGCTGGGGAATTAGCCCCGCGGCGATGGGGTTAAGAGCACACGCCTCATGACCATCGGTGCACGAGCAGTGGTGTAGCCTCTGGGAGGGACCGAACCAGGGCGCTACACGCTGGGCCCGGCACACCTCGCCATTGCCTCATTGCCCCCTGGGAACACGTTTGGAGGAGACAGCGCCCCGGAGGGGAGATCACTTGGTCCCTATCGCTTTGACTTTCTTCTCTAACTCCAGCACCGCTTCCCCATTACAAGTGTCTGGATGCTCGCTGCACCACTCAGGCCACTAACTAATCCAGCTCCCGTGCATCCTGCGGGAGGCACGGGCCAAGCACCCCATAGACTTTTGTTCCTGCAGGACTCTCCTATTCCAAAGTCTGGCGGCCTCAACCTTACAGAAACTGCAGGAATTCCGGCCCGTCACAGCTATTCTGTGCTACTAGGACATCTTACTCTTGGGGCCACCTGTTCAGGCTCATCTTCAAGTGGGAGGGCAGACTCCGCCAGGTCCGTTCTCTTCAAGAGGCCTAGTCGCTTCTTCACCTGCCTGATGGCGACCACGATACTCCAGAGAGGGAAGCCCCAATGGACTCAATGGCACAGTACGCTGGCAACAAGTTGGAAAATCCCCACTGCGTCTTCGCCAGGAGGCTATGGCTAAAGAAGGCACGGCTGTGCTGAACTCAGTCTGGGGACTCCACTGCCGCAGATGGACACAGACTGGCTGTGGTAACGACAGCTGTAACTCATTTGGGATCCATATAGCTGTATTTGGTGGGGCCCTGTGCAGGGTGGAGGGTGGCGGGAGCTCCTGCTATCCATCTCACGACTCCCCATTGGGTGGACTACCCAGGACTTCTATGTACTTTGTATGTTGATGTTTTTTGTTGTACGTTCTTTTAGCGGATTTTGGGTTCACTCCTCCTTCCTCCAGCTATGAAGGGCTGATGATATATGGATTATCTGAAAGAAACAGGTTAGTGTTAGATTCCTTACCGTAGAATATCCCCAGGCTTCCGACTGGATCCGGAAAGTTTTGCGTAGCAGTACCCCTTTGCGTCGGTAGGCGTCGTCTGCGGCTCAACGTCTGTCGTTGGCGCCGGGATGGTGTCTTCGGAGTACTTAGACGCCGCCCTTGTCCGTACTCCTTAGTCACTTTTTGACTAACTTTTTCGATTATAAAAAAAAAAAAAAAAAAAAATTTTTTATCCTGTTTCGAGTCTTAAGATTTATCGGTGCCGGTAGGGGTGCATGGGTTCAAGCCTTGTGCCGAATGCAACAGACTGACGTCAGTTATCGACCCCCATTGCCGGTGTCAGTATTGCCTTGGGGCCGACCATGATGACAAGTCGTGCCCCGACTGCCGAGCCTTGACGTCAAAGGCTAGGCGGGAGCGGTCCCGTAATCGCCTCGAGCTCCGGCAGTCGGACCGTGCCGTTCACGGTCCAGGCCTAGGAGGAGGTTGAAGGACCAGTCGCGGGGCCACAGTCATCGAAGCTCGGTGAGTCAACACCATTTGTTGGGCTCAGAGTCCTCCGGTAAGAGGCACAAGAAGTCGGACTACAACGCTCTTCCGACTCCCCTGACGTTCGCGCGATGCGGCCGGGGCTTTGGGTGACACAGCCCACGTGGCTTTGTCTGAGCCGCAGGCGCCGCTGCCAGCTCCATACCCGCCAGTCCCTGGGCTGAACGCGACGCCGGAGGAGATAGATGCCTTCCTCATATCCATGAGGTTGCGCTCTCCTCCGTCTGGTCCCGCTGTGGCACCTTCGGGCCCCAACTGGGAGCTCAAGCAGGTTGGGTCGCTGCTGGTCGACCTTACAATGCCGGCATCGGCCCCCAGGGTGTTGCCCCCGAAGCTGTCCCAGGACGTCGTCGTCCTCGGTTCGGATCTGGCATCGGACCGGCATCGCACGACACCGCATTGGACGCAGAGAAGAGCAATTCTTCTATGATCTGGCCCCATCCTTTGAACCGGACTATCATGAGATGGGTAGCGAGGGGGATTGGGAGGGGTGTGAGGACCCTCTGGCACGAGAGTGCCAGTCGTTTCAGGACTGGGCAGTGGATCTAGGGGAGGCCAGTGGTTTGGACACTTCGCCCACACTGGCTTTGTCTCCCCTCCTACAGAGGAGGGGGCTGCTTACAGCGTGGTGCTGACGAGGGCAGCCAAGGCCGTGGGTCTTGAGCTCCCCGTTGCGGCCGTGAGGACTAACCTCCTCACCGATGTCCTTAAACCGCAGGCATGCTCTTCAGAGCCTCTACTGCTGTTTAATGAGGCCCTTACTGATGTTGTTGGGCACTTGGTCCAGACCCGGCACAGGTCCCCCCTGTAGATCGGAACGTGGCCAGGCGCCACTGCCCGGCCCCGGGCGACCCTAGCTTCCTGTCCATCTACCCCACCCCGAGAGCCTGGTTATCCAGGCCTCTAACTCCCTGACTGCATTCCCGACTGCACCACCTGATCAGGAATCCAAAAGGTATGAGCAGTTCGGTAAGAAGCTGTTCTCACTTCAGGGGTTGCGGTCGGTCAACACCGCTTGCCTTTTGGGTCGTTATACCCACTCTCTCTGGGACACAGTCGCGGATGTGCTGCCAGCTTGCCCGGAGGAGGCCCGGGTCAAACTCGCTCAAGCCCTTGCGCAAGGGCGGGATGTAGCACGGTACTCTATCCGATGTGGGCCGGATACCACGGACTCGCTGGTCAGGGCGATTTCCACGACTGGCGGTTCGCCGCCATGCCTGGCTGAGGTCCCCCAACTTTTCGGCTGATGTCTGGAATTCCCTCATGGACATGCCGTTTGATGGCCGTGGACTTTTTGGCGACAAGGCAGACAGTGCGCTTGAGCGTTTCAAAGACTCCAGGGCTACGGCCAAGTCCTTGAGCCTGTCGGGCCAGCGCCAGCAAACTTCTGCCTTTTGCTCCTTTTGTTGCCAAGGAAGGGTCGCCCCTCACGTCCTGCCAGCAACGGGCCGCAGACTAACATCCAGCGCGGCGGCAGACGTGGTAACCGCCGCGGCGGTGCCAAGGGACCGCGTCGAGGCCAGTCCACATCCACCCCACAGCATCCGCCTCAAAGCCTTCCTAGTCTGAACTTTCAGGCCCACTCTACGCCAGTGGGGGGCAGGTTCGCCATCGCCTCCTCCACTGGCGCTCCATCACATCGGACAGGTGGGTGCTGCAAATCGTCCAAAGGGGCTACTCCCTCCCCTTCGAGGTGACCCCTCCAGCCATGCCACCGGAGGATCACTTACAACTTCTGCAAGAGGAAGTTACGGCCCTCTTGGCCAAGGGAGCCATCAAGTGCGTTCCTGGGCGAGAAGTAGGGTGTGGTTGTTACTCTCACTACGTTCTGGATCCCAAGACTGGCAAAGGGGGCCTACGCCCTATCTTGGACCTGTGGAACAGTTCACGGTAGGCCGCGAGCACTTTCACTTTACCGTGCTCCCCTTCGGCCTTACCAGCGCCCCCTGGGTGTTCACGAAAGTGATGGCGGTGGTCGCAGCCCATCTGCGCAGATTAGGGGTGTCAGTCTTCCCCTATCTCTACGACTGGTTGTTGAAGGCGGGCTCGCCCCAGACAGTCGTCGGCCACCTCCAGACTACGGCCGACCTCTTGCACCTGCTGGGGTTCTCCATTAAAGTGCCGAAGTCACACCTGTGTCCCACTCAGAAGCTCCTTCATCGGAGCGGTTCTGGACTCTGCGCAGTTTCGGGTTTATCCTCCCGAACAGTGGGTTTGGGATTTTCAGGCTCTGATTCTGATCTTTCGGCCTTTATCCCGAGTCTCGGTCAGGTTGACGCTGCAACTTCCGGGGCTGATGGCCTCCTGCATCCTTCCTTCTGGTGCATCACGCCAGGTGGCGGATGCGGCCTCTGCAGTAGGACCTGAAGTTTCAGTTGGCCCAGCATCAGGGCAACCTGTCCAACCACGTCCTGATCTCGGAGGGCACTGCGAGACAGTTGCAGTGGTGGCTCACGGACCGCGATTGGGTCAACGGCAGATCACTCTCCCTACCCCAACCGGAGCACGTAGTACTGACAGATGCGTCCCTCCTTGGCTGGGGGGGGCCACATGGGAGAGGCGGAGATCGGAGGCCTCTGGTCTCCATATCAACCTTCTGGAGCTGCGGGCGATCCGACTTGCACTGAAGGCATTCCTTCCCTCTGTCCGGGGAAGTGTAGTGCAGGTGTTTACGAACAACAACACCACCACCATGTGGTACTGCAACGGGCGGGGTGGCGTCGTGGACCCTTTGTTAGGAGGCTCTGCGCCTCTGGCAATGGCTGGGACATCAGGGCGTGACCCTGGTGGTTCAACACCTGGCAGGTTCCCTGAACGCCAGGGCGGACGAACTCTGCCGCCGGTGCATGATGGATCACAAATGGCGTCTGAACTCTGACGTGGCGCAAGGCCTCTTTCAGCGATGGGGGAGCCTTGGTTAGATCTATTCGCCACCGAAGAGAACGCACAATGTCATCAGTTCTGCGCGTTGGAATTTCCAAGGCGGCACTTGCTCGGAGGCGCCTTTCGTCGCGAGTGGAGCTGCGGTCTGTTGTACGCCTTTCCGCCTATACCTCTTCTGCCCAGAGTGCTGAAGATCAGGCGTGACCTGGCCCAAGTTATCTTTGTGGCTCCGGACTGGGCTGGAAGATACTGGTATCCTGAGCTACTCAGCATGTCAGTCGATCCCCCCCCAATTCGCCTCCCTCTTCAGGAGGACCTTCTGTCGCAGCAGCAGGGGACGATCCTCCACCCGAACCTGTCCAGTCTCCACCTCCATGCGTGGAGATTGAGCGGCAACAGTTGAGGCCATTTGACTTGCCTTCTGAAGTCTGCGATGTGATTCTGGCAGCCAGGCTTCCCTCCACAAAATATTTATACGCCTGTAGGTGGAACAAATTTGTGGCATGGTGCACAGCAAAGGCTGTGGATCCCCTTTCTGCCCCCCCCCCCCCTTTCCGAGGTTCTCCTTTTTCTTCTTTCTCTTGCCCAGCAGGGCTCTGCTCTGGGCACTATCAAGGGCTACCTCTCTGCCATTTCAGCCATTTTAAGGCTACCTGATCAGCCTTCTCTTTTCAAGTCCCCTGTTGTAAATAGATTCTTGAAAGGCATCACTTGCATGTTTCCTCCTGTTCCTTTTGTGATGCCTCAGTGGGACTTGAACCTTGTTCTTACTTATTTGATGTGCGCTCCTTTCGAGCCACTTCACAATTGCCCTCTTCGTCTTCTCACTCTTAAGACTGCCTTCCTGGTTGCCATCACCTCTGCCAAGAGAGTGAGTGAGTTCCAGGCTCTTTCTTCCAAACCTCCTTTCCTTTCTTTCCATCCGGACCAAGTTGTCTTGAGAACGTGACCCTCTTTCCTGCCCAAGGTAGTCGCAGCCTTCCACATCGGGCAGTCCATCACCTTGCCCACCTTCTTTTCGCCTCCGCATCCCTCGAAAGAGGAATAGAGGCTTCACCGTCTGGACCCAAAACGTGCGTGCTCATTCTATTTGGACCGCACACGCTAGTTCCGGGTGGACGACCAGCTCTTTGTTGGTTACGTGGGCGCTAAGGAGGGACGTACGGTGCACAAACGGACCATCTCTCAGTGGGCCGTGTTGTGCATCAAGGTATGCTACTCTTTGGCTAAAAAGGAGCCTCCTGTTGGCTTAGGGCCCATTCCACTCGGACCATGACAGCTACTACTGCCCTGGGTCGGGGAGTCCTCTTGCAGGACATCTGTCGGGCAGCTACGTGGGCCTTGCTGCACACGTTTGCTAGAAACTACTGCGTGGACAGCCAAGTCTGGAGAGATGGCTTTTTCTGCCGTTCTGTTCTCCAGGACTTTCTGGTGTGATCATTGGTTCGCAGACCTACCACCGGGGTTGGTATTGCTAGGGTATCTATTCTAAGGTAAGGAATCTAACACAAACCTGTTTCTTTCAGATGCACTAGTTACTTACTTTTGGTAACTATATATCTGTGAGAAACATTACTTAGTGTTAGATTCCTTAACGCCCCACCCATCCTCCCCGTTCTGCGAACCGATATCTAGTTTTTTTTATATATATATAAACTTTATTCGGCATCAATACAATACCATAAAAGTACCAATAAAAACAAATATTCATTAACATACAAATCATAATAAAACCGAACCCAGCAAGAAATACATGTACTGAGCAGTCCATGAAAGGGAATATCATTAGACAACATTTTAAGACACTTAAAGTTCATATTTCTGACAAGTTGGCCCGATGAATTTACATTTCTTTAAAAAGTGCCTTTGCCCAGACAATTCATTTACAAAACTTCTGACCTAACAGTGTTGAAGTTAGTATAGTTCTACCTCTATTTCTGGCGCGCATTACCCACCTTAGGAAATTGACCGTAGAAAAAAAGTTAACGCCTCTGAGGACAGTTTCAAGTACAATAAAGCTCCCTTGGCCTGCTTAAAACCCCCCCTTTTTTAAAATACTACTTAAACGCTTCCTGGGGTGCTCCTAGTAGGGACACAATAGCACTAAGTGAAGGGTGTCATGCGGAGACCGTAGGTCGCAGCTGCACGGACCCTTTAACTCCGTGGTCTTAGTTTAACCTGCCGGCACTGCTAGATTGTGATGTAATGGGTCTAGCCTGAAGCGTGTCATTAAACATTTGTCTTCAGCATTATGTATCAATGACAGATACTGTTCAATTCCTGGGCAAGATTTGGTCAGGATGTGCGCTCTCAGGGAGTTTATTCAGTTCACTGTCCTCACTCTGGTCAGCCACATATTTTGTGAAGACCGTAGTGACATGGGCCTTATCCCGCGGTAATAATTAAAATGGATTTATAAAAGTCTGCACACCCCAGGGCTGACAATGATTCCCTCACATTCTTCAGCCATAGGATATTCCTTCCCTGATCTCGTGCCAGACAATCGTTTATAATCCCCTTTGCTAGTGATGCTTCGGGGTTAGTCCAAATCTTAATCCAGCACTTAATAGGTTTTAATTCTGACCTATCTCTCTCATATGTTACCCCCAGTTCCTCGTGGATGATAAATGACTATGTACTTTGCGGGACTTTCAGCACTTGTTCTCTTCGATTTGGAAACTTTGTGCATTAATGAAGCCCCAAAGTCTGTGCGAGAAGAATCGCATTGTCTGCGTAAAGCAGGACGGGGACCCCCCTGGTTCTAGTCCTTGGTGAATCCACCGCAGAGCAACCAGCGCCCGACTAGCCCATCTATATAAAGTGTAAATAAAAACCGGGGCCAATATACATCCCTGCCTTGCCCCCCTTTTGCATGAAAATTGGTCGGTCAAGCTCCCCTCCTCATTGTATCTGACCTGTGCAGAGGTATCCCTATGTATAGCTCTTAAGATGTACACTATACCCGGGTCCACACCGAGAGCCTCCATAATTGCCCATCATTTTTTCCGGTTGACACGATCAAAAGCCGCCGTCAAATCCATGAAAGCAAAGTACACAGTCTCCTGGCTGGCGACTGTGTACTTGGCTGTCAGAAGATATAGATTAAGGCACTGGTCGGCCGTTTAGCGTCCTGATTGAACCCATACTGGGTGTCAGTGAGTATGTGATTTTCTTCCTCCCAATCTAATAACTATTAAGGATTGCCCTGCCCAAAACTTTTCACTGAGACCTAAAGAGATGGGGCGATAACACTGTGGGCTGTCCTGGTCTCCCTTTTGTAAATATAGGTACAATAGTAGCTGTAGACCATGACGCGTGCATGCCTGCCTCTAAAGCAGCGTTGATAACTCTGGTCAAGATTAATGCCCACAACTGTACCTCACTCAGGAAAAGATCAGGAGGAACCCTGTCAGGCCCTAGAGCTTTCTTTCTCGTCAGCCCCGCTATGCCTGCCTTTATTTCACCCAGGGAGAATTTTATACTTCGAACATTCCCGCCCCCTTCCTCAACCACTATACGATCCTCTATCCTACCATAATTATATAACCCACTAAAGTGAGCATGCCAGGCTTCTGGCAGAATGTGATTTGTTATCTTCGGGTTATTCGCCTCTTGGAAACAGGGGTCATTGATAACCCACCAAAAGGCAGTCATGTTCTTTGACTGTCACTTCCCTCATATGCTCCCACGCCTGGTGTTGCAGATAGGTTTTGCAGCACTTAACTGCCTGCTTGTAGCGTGCCCGACACTCTACTTGTTAGACCTGGCACCTTGGTGTGAGTCTCCCTTCCACTTTTTGCTGATGTGCCTCAGATGTTTTGCTGGTATTCGATGCTCAGGGCACTGCGCCACGGCCGACCCGTGCCGCAGTGCAAGTGCTCCCAATGTAAAGTGTAACCATAATTGACTTCCACGATTGGCTTATTTGGTTTACTGTCAGTCCCCAGTAACGTGCACGAGGAGTGCCGGGGCTTGTAGATACAAATGCCGCTAGTGGGCCTGCAGCGCTGGTTGCGCCACCCACAGAAGTTGCCTCGTAACATGTCTCGGGTCCGCCATTGCAGACCCGGCGTACCGTCTCGTACGATCGCGCTGACTGCGCAAGTGTCCATGCTTGCCAGTCCCTAAACCTTCCCTTAACTTCATATCAGTCACCACTATGGTAGGCCTACGGGCAGGGTGCATTGTAAGGACACGGTAGGACAAGCCTAGAGTGTGGCATGCCCTAATAGTGAATTACCGCCCTTTTCGTTCTTCACTGTTGAAGGGCTGCCTGCTCTCTTAGGCCAGATGAGCTGCCGGAATTATTACACGCTATAGTCCCGGCAGGCTCAGGGAACACGGTGGCAAGTCGAGTTTAGTATGCCTGAACTCAGAATGGTAAAAGACGTCCTTTAGGAAGGTGCATTTTAGTATCCGGTGTTTGCAAATGCTACTTTTAGTTAGCATTTGCTAGCCTAACCATTTCAGCCCGCCTCTGCAAGGATGTGTATCTGTTGTCTGGGTTTGTGTGAGTGACTGGGCTAGGGAACTCCCGGGGACAGTGGGGGGGGGCTCCAGGTGGTGAATGGGGTGCTTACACCAGGATGGGTGGGCGGAGTAGTCCTTGACTCTGGATAGGGTTGTGCTCCACCACCACAATGCTGGCTCCACCTCCTGCGGAGCGTCTGATGTCCCTGCCCTGCACTCTGAAAGAAGACTGCAGCTTCCTGTAAACAGTACTCCAAAACCGGGTTGAACTAGGCTCAGGCCCCCTGGCCTGCAAAGACAAAAGAATCTCAGTATAAATATAGGAGCTCTGCTCCTTGCAGATCAGATCCAGTTTTGACCACGACAAACCTCTGCCTTACTAGAAGGACCAAGAGAAGCTGAAGGACTGAAACCAGTCTGTATCCTGGAAGACTGGCCTTCAGTGGTGCCTTGCTGAGAAAGGAGGAGAAGACCAGATAGGACTTTGCAGACTTGTGCCTGAAATGATATCCAAGGGCTTGATTGCGAGCTTGCCCCCTGAACGGAACCCCAGGACCATTGGGTTCTATTCTGCGTGTGCCAGTCTGCTGTTGGGCTTTAGTTCTTATTCCCTTGCCGGAGTTGTGACTCTGGTGCCTTCGCCCCTCCCAGGTCGTGACAGCTTGGAGCCTGGTCGCCCCGCCACAGAGAGCCTCGCTCATCCCTGAGTCACTCTTCGCTTCAGTGCCCGGCCGCCCGCTCTCCTGTCACCTCGCCGCTAACGGAGCCCGTTGTGTACCTCTCATCTCTCCAGCCGGAATCTGCACGGAGCGCATTCCATAGCCTCGGACGGTCCGTACGTCGCCACGTACCAGTCTGTTTCGCTTTGCCCTCCTGCATACCAAGGCTCGTGCTGCACCTCAAAGGTCTCCCGTACACTGGTACCGGTAGCCTGGTGCTGCACCAGTCCGCCCGAGAACGCAACGCCCCTCACAGATCCACGAGTATGACTTGGCGTGCTAAGAAGTAGTACGCCCTGCAGGCCTGAACGGCGCCTCGCCCCGTGAGCTGCATCGATCCCGGATCGCCACAACCCTCCACAGTCCTGCTCAGCCACCTTGCTCCTGGAGGGGGCCCCGAGCCGGAGAGATCCTCTGGAGAACCGTCGGCCTCGTCCCGGGTCCGCCCTCACCAAGCCGCAATTGAAACGCCTCGGACTTCCACAAGCAAGGTACACTTTAACTCGGTCTCGAGTTCACATCGGATCCAGGGCCCGCAACATTCTGTTTTCCCTGTCATCGTACCTTGCTGAACAACGAACATTTAAAGACTAATTGCCTATTTAAATCTGGTGGCCTCAAATCGCTAAACGTTATATGGTCTTGTGTTAATTCTGCAACTGAAGTATTTTTATATGAAGTCTACGTATTTTTGATACAACCTTACGACTGGTGTCCATTTGTGGTGGGTCAGTGGGTTTACTGTGCGTAATCATAAATGCTTAACTATCGCCCTGAGGATTAGTCTTGTCTGCGCGCCACACTACCTAGAGGGTGAGCAGGGGTTATTCGAAGGAGTAGTTCCCTTGCCCTGACTAGAGGAAGAGGCCCCTGCTTGTCGCAAGTGCATACCTGCGCCAACCAGAGACCTCTGATTCTAACACTACTCTTTTCCCTAGAGATTATTTTTAATGCCCACTCGGTTCTTTTGCTGCCCTAGAGCAATCCTGATCAAACCACCTAGGTTCCTCCTTTCTCCTCCCAGCGGACTTGGTCCTGAGCAGACTGTCAATGTGCTTGGTGGCGTCTTGGTATGCTGTAACCAACTCTGCCCCATTCTCCAGAGGGTTTAAACATTTCCACACACCTTGTTGGTTATCCGCCAGTAAAGCTCTATAGAGGACATCACCATCTGCCTGCGACCATCTGAGTCTCCTCCCTTGGTCAGTAGCCAATAAAACCCCACTCTTCCCCATGGAAGGAGGGGGCATGAATGGGTTTGGTTCCCATAGTGAGAACCAGTGGATTGTGTTCACTAAATATACTTGCTTGTATTTGGAACCCTAGGATCCTGGTCTTTAACGTAATAAAAAAAATATATAATCAATAAAGGAGGCACAACCTCTCCCTTTAAAAGTTGGCTGAACCGGACCATTCTTCCCAATTTTAATCAAATCAATGGTATGAGAGAGGGCAAAGGATCCTAGCAACTTATTTAATTCCTTACCCTCTGTGGTGTGCTCTAAATGCGGTCCCTCTTCTATTGGGCATAGGGACCATTCCCCTGTTCTAGGTTCCACATTTGGGCATAGGTGACAGTTAGTCACCTAATAACTGCGGTGCCCTGCTCATGTATCCCGCTTACCCTACTCTCCAATTCCTTCAATCTTCCCAACGACTGTCCCGATAATACAGCATTATAAAAGTTTATATGAAATAGCTTTAGGCCCCTCCTGCACAATCTGACCCCCTGCACAAATTCTGAGTCCCATCCTAGGTCATCCCACCTCCCCCTAAGGTTTAAATCAACATATGTGATTAAACCTCCCTTTGCTTTTCCTACCGTTCCCTTGCACGCCGGGACAAAATACATTTTGTAACCCTCCAGAGCGGACAAGCTACTGTCAGTCTCCCATGTTTCCTGGAGGCAGATGACCTGAAAACTCTTTATATAAAGTAGCCATTCCGGGTTAGATATTTTGGCTGAAAGTCCAGCTACGTTCCATGAGACTATCTCAATGGAACCATAGCTGAGAGTATTTGGGCATTCTAATATTGACCAAGTTGCGGGCCTAGGGGAGGTACTATTTGCTGAAGTGTTCCTTTTCCATATGAGACCTTGAGAATCTCCGGCAGTAATGTAACAAAAATCCCTCAGCCTGGAGACATGGTGTCCCTCCCCGCCTGTGTTCAGGGATGCAACATACAAAACTCTAGGTTTAAGGTTCTTCCCTTTGAGGGCCCTAGTTTCATGGCACCAGTGTCTGTTTTGACCATGGTTCTGCGTTCCTTGTGTGGAAAAGCTGTGTATAAGAACTGACCTCAGCGCCCGAGGGCGGAGTCCAAGTACTCCGATTGGGGCAGCGGTAGAGACAGACTGGGGCCTTGTCTGATGATGGGAGACAGCTGTTGGCAGAGGCTGGGCCCTTGGACATCAGGCGATTGCGACATCCCGGGAGTACACCTTTTACTCGCGCCCACATAAGACATATGCCAGATTTGACTACATACTCACATCGGACTCGCTAGCACAACACACGCGAGAGGTAGAAATACTTCCATGCCCCTTATCTGACCACTCGGCAGTGTGGATATCCCTATCTTTGCCCCATCACCGACCCTCCCGTAAGTTCTGGCGCCTCCGAGACCATTTTACAGTGTCCCTTGTTGAAGCAGCAAATTCGTAACTGTATTACCAACTATCTGGACCTTAATGACTCCCCAACCATCTCCACGACTACTCTCTGGGAAGCTCTAAAAGCGGTGATCAGGGGGGAACTTTTGGGCATAGCGGCGGCAGACCATAGGATAGGAGGGAAGAAGAGGGAGCGACTAACTGGGCAGGTTGTTGAATTAAAGCAAATTTTATGTAGGGGGATAGCTGTGGGAGGCTCCTCACTAACAGGTTAATTTAATTGTGGGTTTCTAAAGCGCTTGAATCGACTCCCGAGGGAGTATCTCTGCGCTATAGACCGCTGGGGAACCCGTCCTGGCTTTCCCTGTGAGATGGTCCCTTCTGGGTATCTCCAAGGTGAAACCAGGCATCCCCGGCGTATGTGGGGGGCCGTTGTGGAGATGAGGCAAGCTAATGCCCAGAGTTGCCGAGTGTGATCCCTGGTTAGAGTAGGCACCGAGGTGAGAATTATCGAGTCCGCTGACCCTGGTCCACGACCCTTCCGCGTCGGGAATTGAACCCTGGTCCCGGGCCGTCCTCTGCTTCCGGGTCTGCCGCCTCTAACCAGTGAGCCACACCACTCCACACGCACAGCGACAAGCCTATCGCATCACTGGAATTCTGGATCAACAAGGATGGGAACATGACACGGATCACGATATTGCGACCCATTCCGGCAATTCGGAGACCCTCTACGCTGCCCAGACTCTGCCTGCAGACAGCCCGGCCCTAATACTTTCAGGGAGCCCCCACAGTTAAACTTCTACGAGTCCGGCAGAGGAGCTTGCAGCTCCCATTGGGTTGGAAGAGGTCATTTCTGCAATCTCACTTAACTTTATAAATGACCGGGTCCAGACAGATTCTCCTCTGTTCTCTATAAAAAGTTCTGCAGTCCTCGCACCTCTGTTGGTGCAGGTCTATAACTCGATCGGGCCACCTCTGTCCTCGATGCTGGAGGCTCTAATTGCATTTATACCCAAGCCGGGTAAGGATTGGCATCTGTTGGCTCTTTTCGCCCTATATCTCTCAATGTAGATTTAAAAATCTTTACTGGGATTCTGGCGCAGAGACACTCTTGTCACCTACCTGGTTTAATAGACCCGGGTTCGTTCACAGCCATTAGTGCTCCAATAATACAAAATGGCTCCTCCACTTGGTGGCCAGATATGAGTGCTTCCCTGCAGAACGCATGATTTTCTGTCGAAAGCATTCAACAGGGTCCACTGATACCTCAAGGCGAGACTGCTTCACTTCGGTCTCCCTAACCGTTTTATTGGTTGGGTTTTTGGGAGCTACGCGAATCCTACAGCCACGGTGTGGGTGAACTGGTCCACCTCATCTGCCTTCCCTATATGCAGGGGGACGAGACAGGTATGCCCTGTCACCGCTTCTGTTCGCCCTGTATATGAAACCCATGGCCCAACGAGTGCGGGATGACCCTAGCATCAAAGGGGCGAGTTCGGCGGGGGATGGAACACACTCTGCCTCTATGCCAACTATGTCGTGACCACACTAGAACACCCCAAGGAGTCCTTGCCTGCATTTTTGGCTATGATGGATAGGTTCACGCTAACATCGGGCGATACGATCAATGTGCATAAGCCTCCGGCTCTAGACCTCTCCTTAGCACCGGAGACGCTGGGACTGCTGCAGAGATCCTACCCGGTCCAGTGAGCTCGAGACTCAATCCCTTACTTAGGCTTGCAAGTTTCAGCCACAATACAGGCCAACAATGAATCAAACTACACAGCTATGCTGTGGCAGGTACGGGACTCCCTCTGGAAATGGAGACCACTCTTTCATGGCTAGGCTGCATAGCAGCGGTGAAAATGGTGATACTACCGCAGATACTTTGTTTCATACACTCCCATTAGTACCCCCAACAGGAGTTATCCGTTCACTGCAGCGGGACATAGATCGCTTTATCTGGAGGGACCAACGGGCTTGGCTACGCAGGGAACTCACTTACAGAGATCCTGTCCAGGGGAGATTGGGGATCCCTGATTTACTGGCTTTCTTGCGTGTGGCGGAAGGCCTCGGAATCTATATCTTTCTAAGGTGACCCACCCTACCCTATTGGCCTGGGATAGGGTCGCTACTTCTATGGGACTTACGACCTTCCCGTCTCCGATAAAGCCTATAGTACACAACCATTGTACTACTTTTTCGGGAGATTGCTGGACGGACAGTTACCATGTCGGTTTAAAGAGCTTATGTGAAGTACCATCCTATGTACAAAAAACTTACTGTGACTGCGAAGTATCAATCAGGACACATAGGCCACAACATAGATATGAAGCCCTGAAGAAGTCTCATAGAGAGACGAAACGCGTTTGCTATGTTTGTGATGGAAGAAGTTTTTTGTGAACAATAAAGAGAACCTCTTGTGGAACAAGATTCAAAACGATTGGACTTTGATACTTTTTCTTCACCCCGTGTGCAAACAATTTGTGAAACTTTATTGAAAGCACAATTTGCTTTTATATAGAATCTTGTGACTTATTTGTTATGAGTGTGCTGGAACCGATTTGTGTCATATGTACCTTATGGAACTAAGTTCTATAACTCGGAGTAAAGAGGGAAGTACTCTCTGGTTCCGGGCACCTCTAATTACAACTAAGACACTACTCATTTGCTTGGTGCGGACCGTACTAGCCTCTGCCCTCTTTCTTGTTGCATATTATAGTACACAACCCTGACTTTACAACGAGCCTGGACGCCGAGAGGTTCCGTCACTTATTGCTAAGATCTTGGCCTTAAAGTACAAAGTTTAATTTACTAAAATTGATCAGATTTCCTTTAGTGTCCATTATTGATCACTGTTGTGCAATAAATGTCTTGCACTCTGTTAGACCTAAGGCTGCTCATCCACACTACCACTAATGGAGCACTTTGGTTTTACATTGAGCTCTGTACAAGTCTAGGAAACACCTGGACTGTGCATGGTATAATCACTTGGTGGTAATATCCTATACAGAGCCAGATTCCTACAGATGCGATGTAGGCGGTTCCTGTATTTGCACCACCCCGGTGTGCGGACATCAGCTCCTTTCTTTGTGACAACAGGGCAGATAAGAGCTACCCTGGTCTTTTTTTTTTTTTTTACCAACATTTAGCCAATTTCTGTTGCTTTTTAGAGCAATTCTATTCCCAATGTGCTAAGGCATCTCACATTAAAAATAAAAATATATAATCTTGGTTTTAAACCCTGCTGTACATTTCACTGGCGCATGTCTGGGATGGATCACCATCTTGTTTGCCTATGGGGCCTTGAACTGGACCAAGATGTCAGATTTATTCTGACTGCTGCACCGTTAATTCCGTGATTTGAAAACTAAGCTGTCGGCCTGACCTAGTTTCCTCCTTGCTCCAGGTCATGTGGAAAGTCTTTTTCGTCGGCCTTCAGTCACCCAAGTTCCACACACAAGAAATCAAAGTGCTCTTCGACTTCACTGTGTTGGTCAGTCATCAGACGTAGTGTGGAAACGACTCCTCATCGAGGCCCCACACTCCAAAGGAGCCTGGGTCTGCTCAGCGTCTCCCTGAATTTCCTAGCGCCGGATCAAACTCTATCCAAACGGAGTTTTGAGGCTGAGCATCCCATTTGTCTGCTGTCTGACCCATCTGGGTCATCACAGACCCCATTGGTTTGGTAAGAGACCGGACTGGACTTCCACAGCAAACACAACGAGATGATGGACGGAGCGCTGAAACATTCCAGACTTTCACCCCGTCACAGATCTGGGTTGAATCCATCGTCTTTCTTTAGCTCACTTCGCTACATCAGTTCAGACACAGCTATATGCAAATCAGTCTTGACCTTGTGCCTCATGCGAACAGTCCAGCCAGATCTCCCAAGCCAGGCCTTCCCTGAACCGTAAACAAACATCCTGGGACTGGTTTCAGGGTAACACCCCATATGAGCCAGACTAGCTTGAATCCAGTGGCAAAGTGAGCAAGGGACTCGCATGTCTGGGCATACCCTGCCAATTTGAGGCAAACGCAAGGAGATGGACGGAGCTTGGCAGTTCGGGCTGGGCTGTTCCCATGAGGCTCAGGGTCAATACTGATTTGCATATAGCTTTGTCTGAACTGGGGTGGCGAAGTGAGCTAAAGAACAATGATGGATTCAACCCAGATCTGTGACTGTGGTTGAGTGTCTGAAAAGTTCGAGCGCTCCGTCCATCTCCTTGTGTTTGCTTTGGACTTCCCAAAGCAGACTTGCCATCAGTGTTTCTCTCTGGATCGGCTTCCGGATCTGGGCAGTCTCTGGCTGCGAATCCACAACTTTCACTATTTTGCTATTTTGTCCTGTTACACTTTCTCGCGCTGCTGAGCTCATTCATTCCCAAATCAGTCAAGGAGCTGGTTTTGTCTTTAGATGTCAACACCAGTGCCAACCGAACATCTGCCCAGGTAAGAGACGGTTCATTCTTTCTTTTGATCCGCCCATGTGGTGGTTTTGGCTGCTGTAGATCAGAGTATCCTTATTGCTATATCAAAAGGTAGGGACCAGGAGGGTTATAGGTCCAGCATTCGAGTTCCTTATCACATCAAGTTTAAACAAAGGTATGCAGTTCCTAGTGTAAAATTGAGGCTAGACTGTCCGGAATGGTATTTTTTTTAAAGGAGGAATAAGCTCCAATAGGAGCCAAGGGCCCCTCAAGCATCCGAATGGGTGTCATTCTACATCATTGGGCTAACTTCTGTTTGGCTGGTGCGGCAATGCCTGACAACCTACACAAAGGGGCACTTTGCTGGAGATCTTTTTTAGAAGAGCCATTTGATGAAGTTTTGGTGTGAGGAACAGGCCGATGCCAGACACTTGCATGGTCTCTCCTAGTGTGGCTACAGGGAAAGATTGCATCCTTGTTATGGTTTTGAGGAAGGCTGCTGAGGTACTCTACCTACAGCTGCCCTCCGTGTAAGTGCAGACCAGTGTCTTGACAGAAGCGCTTTAGCTGGGGATGAAAGAAGCTGGCTTTCTGTTGCAGTGAACCCCCCACACTTTTTGTCAGACTACTGATGCACTTTGACTTGAGGTGCCCTGGGTCCCTGTTAATCAGGTTCCCAGGGCCTGTGTGCTTTCCCCCAAACTGTACCTTGTAACCCCCATTGGCACCTCACTGGCCACTGTCTGTCCCTTATATAAGGTACCATGGGTACCAAGGGCACAGTGGCCAGGGAAGACCTCTAAAGGTGGCACAATAAGTGCTGCAGCCCTTGGAGGCCATGTACCTTTACACACACACACACACACACACACACACACAGCCATTGCAGGCTGCATGTTTTGGTGCATAAAGTGAATAGTCGACATGGCACATCTGTGTGCCATGCCTACAACACCCTGCCTTGGCATGTCAGCCATCATTCTAGCTGGGTGCAGTATACCAGTGGGGAGGGTACAGGTGCATGCGGCCTGTACCCCTACAGTGTCTAGACCAATTCCTAGACATTGTAAGTGCATTAAAGCCATAAAGAGTATATGGTCTAGGAGTTTGTCATCACAAACTCCACATCTACATAATGGCTTTGCTGAATTCTGGGAAGTTTGTTAGCAAGCCTCTCAGCATAATAATCCCAGTTATTCCAGTGTAGGATTTATTTTACAATGCAACCAGAGAGCATCGTAGAGATGCCCCCTGAAACTACCAGCCTCTGGTGGATTCCCTGATTGGTAAACACAAGCCTTCCACCACAAGACATGTTTCAGGACACCTGGGGTAAGCCATTACTCCCTGTTCCCGGAAACAAAGCCTTTAGTAAGGAAGAGCCATCTGTGGCAGGGGTGCTTTAAAGTCTTTGCCGCCTTTGCAGCGCGACCCCCAGCCTCTTCTGCTGTCAGGAGCAGGCCTCTTTCCTATCTTGCCCCTTTTTCGGCTGGGATACAGGTCGGAAAGATTAGGACCGTCCAGACGGTGCCCACCTCTGCCAGCCCCCTCCCCCCCCCCCACCCTCAGCGGGGGGAGGCGAGGTGAAGCCCACTTTCATCTTGCAGATGGCTGGCACTCCCCAATCCGTGTTAGGGATTGTGAGCACTCCCCCATGTGCTGGAAGCACACCAAAGGTGTAGTCACCCTAAGGTCAGTAGCCCATTGGCTACGAACCAAAGAACCCTAAAACTCACCTAAATATAGTATTTAGGGGGGCCAGTCCTGAACCCGGAAGTCAGACAAGCGAGCAGAATAAGACGTGCTGAAGTAAGAAGACAACATCAACTGGCCTGTCCTGACCATGACCTGCTCCTCTGGAATCCGTGTGTCCGGCAGACCCACAGAACCCAGAGGACCTGCCCTGCCTTCCCTACAAAGACTGTTTCCCGTGGCACCGGACTTGCTCAAGAACCAGATTCTAGCTCTGGCTGAATCAATGAGTCTGCACCAGACACCCACAGCCAGAGTTCGAGTGGCCCAACACCACGAGGTGGTCCCCCCAGCCATCCTGACCAGGGATATGGTGATTCCTGACCACCCTCAAGCAGACGCATGCAGCCACAATCTGGAGGGTCCCCGCGACCGGAGCTGGTATTGAACCCGATGCCTAAAAACACCCCTCCACCCAACGCCCCACGGACTTGGGTGGCCCAACCGACTGTCCAGGCAAGCCCCTGCATCCCAACTTACTACTTCAACCAGTGGTCGCCTCCGAGCAGCCTCCCTGCCCAACCTGCAGTGTTTGTTCCGACCCGAGATCTTCCATTGAAAACGGGGCATCTGTCTCCAATCCTGCAGCCAGCCGCCCCTGTGCTGCTGTGGATGCTCCTTTTGTGCTAACTTGGATCCCCCTTTGCCCTGAGCTTAACCCTAGGAGCTTTGCTCCCTCAACCCTGTGGCTTGCCTAAGAGCAGCCACCAACCGACTGCTCCCTAGGCTAACATTGGGCTTAAGCGTTCTGCACTCAGCCGACCTAGTGCCACTAAGGGTGCTTTTTGAGTATATCCTTGACCCTGGGGGAACCCTTGTTCTAACTGCAGAAACTTAACCCTCAGAACGATTTGCTTACTTGCAAACTGATGATCTCAATTTTAGTTCTTGCCTGAGCCAGCGCATGTGCTGCTCTGCAAGAAATTTAGTAAGTGGGTTTTGAATGTGCTACCACAGACTTTTGCTGGCCTCAAGTTTGCGATCACTTTTTTCTTTCGTGGCATTAAGTGCATCGCGATCACTTTCACGGCCGCGTCAATTTGACAGCAGCGCAACCAATGCTTGTTTTTATTTAGTTAGCTCAAGCAGTATACCCACAGTGTAACTCCAATTGAAATTGTAAACAAAGTAAGACCCATACCTCTCCAGTCACCCTCATTTTCAAGGTGGCACCCTCCCTGGACCGAACTTCACCTTCCAATCAAGAACAATGCCTCCCACAGACTTCAGTGGGATAACCTGCCTCGAAAACTCATGCAAAAAAATCTCTCCGTCATGGATTTCAATGGGCCCACCATCCAAAACCACATGCCATTCTTAGAGACTCAAATGATTGAGAGGTATGCAGTAACATAGTGCAGCCAAAAGGGAATATTTTTGTACGGGGCCGCCATTGCAGCTGTTTCCCAACCATGGAACCTTGGCAGGAGTAAGATTTGCATGTGGAAATGAGTCCTGGCCATTTGCTTTAATTTGAAATGCAAGCAAAGCATGCTAATATTGCACAATCCGATTTCAGTTTAATGCAAGGTAACACCGGTACAAAAAACGTAAACTATTTACTTTCACTAGAAGGGTCATGTAGTACAATAAGGGAAGGGTTCTGGCTAAAGGCCAGCTTTGCGAAACCCGAGAGAATATTACAACGCGGAGGGTTAACTAGGAGTAAGCTGCATTTTCAGATAAGGTATTTGAAGGAGACTACTTGATTCCCTACTAATGAGCAACTTCAAACTTATGGTGAATAAAAAATTGTGGAAACCATGATTTTTCTGCTGGGTACACTGGCCTTCATACCTCTCAATAATCATTTGAGTCTCTTAAAATGGCGAGTGGTTTTGCTGCCGGTCCGTTACTTTATTAAACATCGCTTTCACACATTTTTAAGTTCACTTTTTTCAGTTACTCCTACCAGTGCCATTCGCAATCTTGGAACTGTAAATTTTAATTTTAAAAAACGAAATGGTAGCTGCATCATGCCACGTTGATGCGTGCACATACATGTGTTATAACCAATGGTCAAAATAGCTTCCTGAGGTGTTCACAAAAGGGTGCTCTTCGTCCCTTCTTTGTTTCTTTTTTGTTGCTGACGTTGCATTGGTAAAAAATTGCTAAAGCAAATAGATCTAAATAACAAGACCTACTGGTTTTTCCAATTCCTGTTGTGTACAGAGTCTTTATGACTAAAAGCACAATCACACTGTCCAGAAAATCTTATCCCTTAAGTACTTGAGTTGTTTTCTGTCTGAGACGGTGCTTTAAATTTAAAGTCCCTGACCACCTTTCTTCTCAGTGGGGGGGACTGGGGCTGGACGGGGGGGCTGGACTAAAGGGAATTCTCTGCAGGGTTGCTCATAGGGAGGATGTACAAGCACTTCCTGGAACTTAGCTAATGCTGTGGAAAGGAGAGTACTTGCGTTACTACTTTTACCACCACTAGCAGCAATGACTGGAAGATGACTATCCCTACTCTGTGTGGATCCATTGACGAGCACTTACTGTATATAAAATAGGGTGTCTAGTGCCTTAATCTTATTGACTGGATATCTTTAGTACCCACTGCAGCGAAAAATGATTGTGGTGACTTGGATTCGATCCAGGCCGGAGTTAGCCGCCTAGTTTAGAACGCCTACTCCTTTGCTCAAAACTCTGTCCAGTACACTCGTTCTCTGTATGCTACATTTACATCTTATGGCAGCAGCACAGTAATAAGACCCTTCCAAAGAATTCTGCAGTAATAACAAACCCATATGACTGCTTCATTAGTAAACATAGAGGCATGACCTAGGGCAATAAGCAGTGAATTTCCGAGTGAATAGCCTGTAGTCATTAAATATAAATTCAAACTTGAACCCACTGCAAAAACTAATATTAGATTTTTCCATAAGTTTTTTAAAAAATCCTTTTCATAATTGAGGCTAGTTTATAATGGTAGTGAGGCACCCAAGTGAGTACTGACCTTATACAGTCATTTCTAGTAGGTAGTACAGCTGTTCACATCTACACAGCCTCTGAAATAGCCACATTGTCATTACTCGATCAAACTACATTAGTTTCTGCCTGACTGCTTAGAAAACTCCACCCCATGAAATTGGAATTCCCACAATCCACAAGCCTTTAAATATTTTAATGGCTTTTCTATAGCTATGATGACTCCAGTGGCCTCCCAAGGAGGCCAGCAAACCCTTTTTGAGCATCACACACCATAGCTATATTGCATGTTATACAATTTTGTGATGAAGACTGATTTAAGGACGTTTATTTCACATCTCTATAACAGTCCACAGTGGGCCATTTGATATCCTTAAAAAAGGGTGCTGGATTCATGAGGCTTAAGTGGGATGATAGTGGGTTTGGAACTGATGTGGCTAGTGTGTAGTTAATATGGTTTAATGGGAGTGATGTTGTTCCTCTTGCTGTAGATGTATGTTCCTGAGTTGGAGTTCTAGCGATTTGCTAATCCCCTCTTGCTTTAGTATTGGAACTTTCATAGATTCACATGCTTCAATCATTCCTGTCATCGAGATGGGCGTCCCCGGTACATTAAAAAAACAGCATTCGCATAGCCAATAGGTCTCGCCTTTGGGAACTTATAAGTATTTAGTTATGAAGCACAATATCCGTACTGCAACAACATTAACTGTTGCATGGTTAAAACCTTATATGGTCCCAAAGGCGAGACCTATTGGCTATGCCAATGCTTGTACTACATAGGATTGCTTTGACTGTTTTCTTTTGAAAATGTTCTGTGTTGAGGTGCGTTTGATTGGCAACAGTAATTTAGTGCAAAACTGTTTTACTTGCCTTTATCAAGGAAATGTACCAGTTTGAAATCTAGGCATATCACACGGAGTAGAAAAGGTAATCTAAAAAATACTCTACAGAGTAATCTGAAAAGTAATCACCAAGTCATCACAAATGCCTGTCTTGTAATATTTTACAAACCTGTAACTAAGGACATTTCATTCAGCTTGCTTACTTTGAAGTTCAATTCGACTTACCTGTACCAAGTGCTGCTTGGTTCTGAAAATAAAATACAACTAAAGAAATATTTTTGATACAAACAATTGGTCGGAATTCAGTCTAGGTGTGCGACAATTTCTTTCCTGACTGTGTGCAATAAGTGTTTAATACTACCCTCTGATAAAGCCTTACTGCTCTCACACACTAACACAAATAGTTAGGTATTTGCTTTTACCTCTGTAAGCCTTTGAGGATCCATTGGACTCCGTGCACACTATACCTTACTTTGGTATAGTATATACAGAGCCAGCTGCCTACATAAGTCCTCCAGGACTTTTTGGTCTAAGCCAGTTTACTGACCCACCTCTGAGGCGGTATTTATCTATTCAAAAGGTGAGCAATCTGCAGCTAGCAGTTTTCAATCGGATGAACAAGCTACTTCCCTTCAGTAACTCCCTGTCTGTGAGACACTTTTATCTAGCCACATATTCCTTTTCAAAACTCCCATCCTCCCTGTTCTGCAAACTGGCCTTTTCTGCCTTCTGACGTCGCTCCATACTTGTGGTGTAGAGGTAGTCACAAACCAACTGTTGGCGCACTGTGGTAGCACTCATATAGGCATGACGCATCAGTTGCAGCAGGCGTGGAGCGGTTTGCCTCCTACCGGCCTGCAGGGATAGATCAAGATTTTCTAGATCCAGTCGGACTCCTGGGGGATTTTTTATGGCACGGTATCTTTGGCTAGTAAGCCTCTACCAGATAAGGTGTTAGGTAGGTAAAATGTTATTCACTACCAAAGTGTTCTCTGTATTTCATAACTTCAAAAGAAACCTCAAACTGTCAATTGCGCTTTCTTCCATATGGCATATTTCTTTTTTAAATTAATTTCAGAACCAGGTCCACATTTATTGCAATGTCATCCCCAGCACGAAGTGCAGCAATTGGAGGAGGTAAAGTGACATCTCAGCTGGGCCGTCTGATGTAAAGTCAGACTCACCAAGCTTACTTTAATTCACAGAATTTGTTGGTACACATCCTCCATGTTTCATCCCCTGTTTAAAACCCCACCCACTGTGGACTAAGTTAAGCTGCATAGCAAATGACTTGTCTACTTTGTGATCAAGGATGTTTATCTGACCTGCTGTCATTCGCTACACCCTCAGCAGTGTAAAGGACCAGACCGCATTGGTAAACATGGCAGTGACTAGCGCAGCTGAGGTGTAAGTTTCATCACTGTTCTATGCCTTAAGTTGGCATGTGTTACTTAGAAGCATTTGATCAAAATGGTCCAAATGAAACTAGTCTCAACTTGGTTATTTCTTATGTAGTTATTTACTGAATTTTCTTTCAAACACATTGCTGTTGGTGGTGTGGTCTGTCTTTCTTTCCCAGTTCAGTATCCAATGAATACTTACCTGTTCGTACACGAGATTTTGTTGAATTGTTCTTCTCCATTGTTCTTGCATTCTTTTTTCTTTTGGTAATACGGGTCTGATGCTGATATTTAAGTACAATAAATAACTTGTACATGGTTTTAAATAGTTTGTTTACCATGCTTCACCCTTACCAGTAGCCTATTTTGATTTGTAAAATGTGATCCTCTGCTACCAAACTTTTATTCAATGGATGTTGGGTGGTGCCTTTAATTTTTCAGTTTTTCATTACAGAGTAGCCGCTGATCAGGCAAAAGAAAAGTTGGCTGACGAAAAGGCAGTAACTGAGAAAAGGCTGTTGGAGCATCTAGCCGAAATGAAGTAAAGTTATTTCTGTCCTCAAATTGTCCTGTGTGTTTCCTCGGGTGCAGTTTGGCTTAATTGTGGCTTACTGAAGAATTAGTGATGTACTGGTATAAGGTGGTTGGTAGGATTTAGAGGGTCACAGTACCTGAAATGAATGCTGGATTTTGAACTCCCTTTTCCCCAAAACCCCCTGGATCATCCAGCTAACTTCACTTTTAAACTCTGGGATCACCCCAGTAATCCTATCTGATAACCTAATGGAAGGCAAGAGGGTTTAATACATGCAGTGTACGAAGGACAAAGCTGTTATTGAAACAAGAATGTATACACGTTTAGTAGAGCCATTGTTACCTGGTTTAGGTTAAGGAAGCTGTATACTGGACCAATGAAATGCAAAATTTCTCAGGTTTTCACCATTCTCTGAAATACCCCCAGATGCCTTCTCTAACGGCGATAGAAGCAGTTGTTGGTAACTGGCCATCATACTTGCACCGCTCTCACTAATTTCGCCCGAACCCCACCCCCCAATTTGGATTTTAGGTCTAGCCTATGCAGCACGCATGCGCTGCATAGGAAAAAGACCTTTAGCAATGGATTCTGTTTTTCAGTGAATCGTCGACGCATTGCATTGCTTTAAATGCAACGCGTGCACTTTTGGAGATTCCCTTGCTGGATTGAGCTTTAACATATGGTACCTGCTCAGACCCGCAAGGGAAACTGCCACAGGCACTCCCCCCTCTCCCCTCCTGCCTCCCCCATCTTTTTTTTGTTTTAGGTCTCGCCTGAGCCAGCGCATGCGCTGCTCTGGCGAGACTTTTAGTAAGGGCTTCAGAAAATGCTCCCACTGTGGCTTACAGCTTGCGGTTACGCGCACAATGAGGAGCAGAGGCGCCATCTGGCTTTCCTCTCGTCATGGTGCGCGCACATCGCTCGCGATCACTTTTTGTGTGCGGACTTATGAGCACAGGTGCCATCCGCGGGCACCCTTGCAGCCCACGATCACGTTCGCTACTGCCCTGACCACCTGTAAATCTGCAAAGAGAGCCAGTGGTTTGGCAAGAATACTGGTTTTTGAGAGACCGTCGCTGTGCACGCTTTTACATTGTGTGAATAAACAGATGCTTTTGCATCAATGCGATTTTATTGATTAACCCAATCAAGAAATAGTTTAGACAACCACACGGGCCACCTCCTGCCGGACTGATCGGAAGTGTCAATCCCAGCCAGTCTTCCAACCCCCTCTGCCGCACCACACACGTCTGCATGACATGTCAGTCCCTTGCAGGTCCTCCCGGGCCGGCAGAGGTAAAGAGGCGCGCTCTAATCGCAAGTGACACACTGCGTCTGACTTGAGCCACATTCCTTCAGTGGCATCTCGGCTCCGTGGGCAGGCCTCAGTGTGCATGGCTAGGCCTCCGTGCCCAATGCAAGCACACAAAATTCACGCTGCTGCGCAGGTAGCGTCTCCTGGCGTGGCCTGGCCACGGCGGGCGCAAAGTCTGTGCGGCTACAGAACTGGCCGTCCCTCACCTACGAATCCCCCGTGTTAGTCCTGGTGCATTCTAAATAGTGTCACCAGGAAAAAGAGAGGATTCAAGTGTGTACTCGGATGGCAGCATCGACGTCCGCCCACGCCTGAATGTACTCCATGTGTCCTGTCTCGCGAGCGGATACCAGGGCTCCGTGCCTCCTTTGCCATCCAAGGCTTTCCTTTCACAAAGCGCTGAAACCTGCTTCAGTAACCAAGGCCGAATGAAGGATTTCAAAATGTAGAAATCTTTACAGTTTGTACTTTTAGGGCTCTAGCAAGATTGTGTTGTCGTTATGAAGATATGTAGTACCAATTCTTTAATAACATGTCATAGAGACGGTATTACACTAACTACAATGCTGTTTGGCAAAACTAAGAAGGGCTCTATAGTTAACTAAACTGACTCACCAATTTTCTTTAATTCCACGTTCGCGGTGTAATAAAGATTTATGGAGGTTATTGTAACAAATTTCATTCATGATCTACAAAAAATGGCAACAATTATATTGAAAAATGAAGTGTGGAATATCAGCAGACACTAGAATTCCCAGAATGCATTAGATTGCCCATTAGAAGCCCAGGTCTACAATCATCTTAACACTGGTCACCAGGAGCCATCTAGTAAAGCTTGTGTACTGACATTAAACTTTTTCCACCACCTCAGGGATCCCCAAAGAATGCAGGCATTTGAAACACTGCACCACTCGCGTGTTTTTTATTTTACATTTCTGTTTAGGGCACGGGCACACAACTCCCGGGCTTGTTTGTTTTTTTCTTTTTCGGTGGTTTGAACACGTAAACACAAACAATGGACCTTTGAACAAAAGCCCCTGCAGAACTGTAAATGTGTGGTAATATTCGTAGATATGGTGCTCCACCCACTAACAGAATGCTTGTAATATTCTGTTTAATCATTAAAACCTACCACTTCAAGTTACTGCTTTTAGCAGCACGATTTCAAAGTTTTTATCGTAAACTATTGATGGCGCTATTTAACAAAAAATAATTTGACATAGTTTTTAAGGCACTAGTTCTAAAGAAACGTTTTGTAGCATGCCTGTGCTCTAACTTTTGCACCTCCTTAAACTACAAGGAAAGGGCCGGTCATAAGGCCTCAGGTGCACGCCAATGTTCCCGGGGTCGCACGTCTGGTTGCTTGTTAGAGCGCCACAGCTTTAGTGGCGGTGACTGCATATTTATGTCCCAGTTTTGTTTGACCAGAATTGGGGAAATGTAATGTGCTTTCGGGTTACGCTTCCTGTCCTTTTCTCAATGAATGCACGTGGCATGTCCCCTACAAACTCCGTGTTGCTTTAGAATTTTATTGCTGCAGGAGGGGGAAGGGAACAGTAACTCTTCTTACAGAAGTGCTAATAAAAGACCAGTCCTATAAACGATTTCTGTTGCCATTAGACTAGAGCAGAGTGTTTGCAGTGCTTCTCTTTTATTACCATCTCTTCTGTTTTGGGTGAAAGGCTGACCCAACCACCAGAACTGAACCCTTGTGCTTCATTAACTGAGTTGCATTCACATTAACCCACTGATCTACCTTAGATGTTCATTTATTTTCATACAGTGCTGATGCCAATTGCTGTGGTTTTATGCCCAATGAACATCTACATGACTTGGACTGCCTATTAAAGACTTTTCATGCGAAGTCTTTCTCTCCATGAGAATGTATCTTAATGTTTTTGTTATTGTAAATACTATACAAATTTTAATGCTTCCACTTAAGGTTTGTTTTTTTGTGGGATTGAAAATGATTTGGAAACAATCCTAATGGTAAACAGATCTATCAAAAGTGCAGTTTTATAGTAAAACATTGTATGAGGGTATTTTTTTGAACTTCTAACTCTACCCCAAACCCCCTCTCAATCCAGCGCTATCGCGCTTTTTCTCTTTCTCACTCCCCTTCTTTCTCCCCAGTGTTTTCTTTCCTCTATCCTCAATGTGAGAAGTTGGCCTGGTATATGATCACTATTCTAGTGACCACCTTGTACCAGTCCAAACAACCCTTATGGTGATGGTTGTAAAGTCAACCTTATAGACCAGCTATCCTAGGGGTAGCATGGACAAAAGCAGTCTTAGGCTAAACTCAAGAGGGCATGTGAAGCCAGCTGTTTTACCATATGCAAACCTTTTAATACCAAATGAAAGGACACCACACAGGTTATATATTCAAAATATATATGTATTTATTTCTAAATAAATCCCCTTAACTCTTTATGAGCACAAGCGTATAACAATGAACTTAATATAACATACAAAAGTTGCACAAATATGGATAGGCCCTGGTGTCCCTTAAAACCATATACTAAAATAGTGGTATAAGAACCACGTCACGAACAATGGTAAGGCCTAGAGAATTGCTGGGGCTACACTGGACTAACAGCAGTTAGGACGTGGGAGGCCCACAGGTTGCGGGTGCAGTGTCTAATTGCACACACGTGCACCAATTGAAGTCAATGGGTGCGTGAAGTTAGAAAGTTGCAGATTTGGAAGTCTTCCGACTGGCCTAGAACTTAACCACGTAAAACTAGGACACTAGAGGTGTAAATCTCTACAGAAGCACCGCAGTACTCTCGTTACCTCACACACAGGAAGCGGGTGCATAGGTGTCAAAGTGTCGGGTTTCGTCGTGGAGTTCTATGGAGCCTTGGAGAAAAGATGCTGCAGGCGACCAGGACAGAAGAGTCCGGTTGGATCGAAGATGTAGAGTACCTGAAAGCAGAGAGGACAGTCTGGGTCACTAGCCAGTGACCAGAAAGGAACCAGGCGATGTCTGGTTGCGATCAGGTGATGTCGTGAAGCTTGTCTCCGCTGCCACGTGGACCAGGAGGTGACGACGACCAGGCGCTGGGCACTGACTGTCCCACGAAGGCTCTCACTGTCGGCAGTGTTGGATCTCGATTCGGAGTCAACAGGCCTTGGCAAATGCAACCCACACAGGGATCGAAGATGGCTTCTGGATCAGACCATCAAGGTCTGATGGGCTGCTCCTTTTCAGGGGAGCAAGGGCCAGTCTGGAGCAACCAGACCAGCGTTGAAAATTCGAAGGTTCGTCGTCCTAGAGGCCACTAGCCAACGGGCAATTGACCGGACAGACGCGTCGAGCAGGAAAATGCAAAAGGGCCCCACGCAGCACTCGGTGAGTGTGAAGAGGATCTTTGGTGCAAAGTATGCTCTGGGCTAGGGCTTCTCAATCCCCAATGCACAGCTTCGAGGGTGCATCAGGAGCTGCACAGAAAGCACTTCGCTGGCTTTCCAAGATGGCCGGTCCCACGTCTCATGTGTCCTCCACGGGTCTCTGCTTTGCTGTGGCTGAGGATCGGGCTGTTGGATGTCTGGAAGATAGCATTTAACCGCGAGGTTCATAATGCACTTAAGAGTATATGGTATGGCAATATCCTGGAACAGCTATAAGGACATGGTTCCGAAAGCTGCAGATAGGCTCAGCTCGTGCTAGAGCACCATCTCACATAAAACCAAGCACTCTGCCTTCAGGATCGTTAAGGCCTGCCATAGGAGTGACAAAGGATATGCTGCAGCCCCTGGTAGGCCTTGGATGCACCTATGCCCTGGTTACCTATAGTACACTGTACAGGGGCTCATAAGGTGACCCAATCCCAATTGGTGATATACCTAAAGTACATGTTGTGAATTTAGAGAGAACAGCAGGGCTGTGGGTCTGATTAGCAGGCCCACAGCCACATTAAGTCGAAAACCAGTGAAGCAAAAAAATGGGGTGACCATAGGATAGCAGACCCTACACTCGTCTCTCTCTGTTATTCTCATTCCCTCTTTTTCTCTCCCCTTTTGCTCTGTCCTTCCTTTTCGCTCTCTTTATCCTCTGTTCCCCTCTGTTTCTCACTATCTCTCTTTGCCTAGACTGTCCAGAACTCTATTACGAGAACCTCTAATAGAGCACCAGAGCCTCCCCACAGATAAGGCCACTAGATTAAAGAAAGTCCTACAAATCTCAGCCGTGCTTTGAAAACTCCTTTTTATTTGTGTGTGACTCTTTCTGGAGGCAAACACATCGGCAGAGTTGGAAACATTTTCTTGACTGACTGCCAGCCAAACTGCCTGGCAGAGCTCTGCTTTTGGTGAAGCCCTGAAAGGTTTGCATTTCTGCATGCATCAGTGAGTGGGCTTGCATGTATTTTTCTCCCAGGTCTACTCACAAGCTCCTAAAAAGGCACCCCAAATATCGTTTTCACTGCAGATGCGGTGACCCGTACATGCTGGCCATTGCGACCTGGAAGGCGTCTGTTTTGAGCGACACGGTATGAGAAAGTGGCTCTATATATACTGGACCAGAATATGGTAAAGTGTCTATAAAGTCCACAAACCCCAAAGGTATGACAGAGGTTAAAGCCAGGTGTGACCTTTCTCTCTAAAGTGGTAGCTTGGTCGAGCAGTAAGGCAGTACCAGAGGACAGTGTAAAGCATTTGTTGTACACAGTCAGCAAAAGGTTTCACACACTCCAAGACTGAACTCCAGGCCAATTGTTTTTATATCGAAGAGTTTTATTTCTAGAACCAACAGGCATCAAAGTATACTGTTCTCGATATGAGGTCTCAGGTGAGTGCTTTGCAGAAAGGCAATAAACTTTGTAAACACAATACGTACAGTGGTTGCAGTAGGCAACACAATGCTACACTCAATTTAGCATTGAGCTCAATGGATTTTCTTGTACAAACACAGTTGATTACTTTGGTAATCCCAGGACTGGCTACTAGATTCAGTCCTGGGATCTAAGCTGAAAACAGTTTAACAAAAACGTTTAAGGTATTGCAGTGATTTTTCAGGAATAAAAAGCTATTTTAAAAGTTCACACTTAAAAACTTTTCAACAGAAATCTGGCAATGTTATCCAATGGGAGAAAATTCAGGTTGCAGGTAAAGTATGATCTTGTTACTTTTGTAATCCAGTACTGGGCTCCTGGGGCCAGCACTAGGGTCTCAACTTCAAACAGGTAAGTAATTACATTTCAGTATTTCGTATGATTTTTAAAGAATATTTCTAGTTTTCAAAAGTAGACACTTCGAAGAAATTTCATAGGAAAGCAGACAATGGATTCCTATGGAGAAAATACAAGTTACTAGTAAACCTGCTAGGGATTACTTTTGCGGTTCAGTGCTGGGCTACAAGGTACAGTACTGGCTCCTCTCCTCATCACAGGTGAGTATTTTGGAATTTGGATGATTTTATATGAATATTTTAAGTTTTCAAAAGTAGGCACTTAAAATATTTTTCGTGTTAAAACCAGTCAATGTTATTCAATGGCAGGTAAGTTAGTTAATTGTTTCCTGGTGAGTACTCAAGTGTTGAGGTTGTGGTTCTGAGCATAGACTCAGGGGTCCTCCAGTGTCAGGCAGGTACAGTTCACCCTCAGCGGCGCAGGGGAGGCTGGGTGCAGAGGTAGTTGGGCCCAATGTTATCCAATGGGGAACAGGGGGGCTCCAGTTGGTGGCTGCTGCCTAGCAGACCTGGGAGCTGGGCTCCTGGTCACTTACTCATACAAAGGGGGAAGCAGGATAGGACTAAGGTTGCACAGCTAGCGGTACTCGGGCGGCTGGGTGCAGGGTGCTTTTGAGCCGTCAGGCGCTCAATGTTATCCAATGGAAAAGGTAAAAAGGGAACAAAGGCTTGGGGCGGGGACTTTCCAGGGGCGACCAGCACATCGAGAGGTAAGTTGGGATCTTGGAGCACAGGTAGGTACCCCAAAGGGAGGCACAAGGGTTCTGATTCTGCAGGTGTCGTCTGGTTCGTTGAGGAGGGTCTTTGGACACTGGACTTCGAGTCCCAGTCGCCGGGGGGGGGGGGGGGGGGGGGGGGGGGAGAAATGTCCTCGTGGTCTTTGATCACTCTGGCACGGGCCTGGCTCGGCGGGTGCAGGGTGGGCTGGTCCCGAGCTTCCTGGCTGACACCAGGGGGCTTGTTGCAGCAGAGCCTCTGCCGATGGGAGTCCCAATCATCACGAGGGTCAAGGCAGGCAGGTCCTCTAGGTGTCCCAAGGTGGCTGTCCGCTGGAGTCGCCGGGGTTCAGGCTGGAGCAGGTTCCAGGATTGACAGGCCGGTAGGGCTGGGGCCAAGTCAGTTGTTGTCGTCCTGTTAGCAGCTGCACGGCGCGTCGTCTTGATCTTCTTTCTTCTTTTCTTATCGGGATCTCGGAAAGTAAGGTTCATGGAGCCCCTAAATACTGAATTTAGGGGTGTTACAGTTAGGGCAAGGGCAGGAACCAGTAGGTCCCTGTCCTGGGGTGGGTACACCCCCCTAGCCTGCTCCTCTCCTGTCGGAAGGGGCAGGAGCTTAGCTGGGATTGGGCAGGGCTCCCCGTCTTAAAGGTGGCCGGATCCCGGGGTCGGGCTTCACCTCGTCATCCCCACCCGAGAGGAGGGGTTGGCACAGGCTGGCACCCCCCCCTTCCTGACGTAGTTTTTCCCGCCAGTCTTCCCGCCAGCGTGGTGGTCAGAACTGGTAGGGGCCAGTTAATGGGTACAGCAAATGGAATGGAGAAGCTCAGAGGCAACATGCCTTTGAAGCTTCCCCCTGCCCATCCTGGGGTAGGAGACCTAGCACCTCGCCCATGATGTGCGTTGTTGTAGGCCCAGGAGAGTGGGGGGCTCTCCACCCAGGGGGCCAGCAACATATCTGCTATGTGGCAGCCTCTGCAGCCACTCAGCCCAGACGTGGATTGTAGGTTAGGTTTTCAGGGGGCATCTCTAAGATGCCCTCCGGTGCATTTTACATTAAATCCCACACTGGCATCAGTGCGGGTTTAATGTGCTGAGAAGTTTGGTACCAACCTTGTCAGTCTTCAGTGTAGCCATTATGGTGCTGTGGAGGTCGTAATGACAACCTCCCAGCACCATATACTCTTAATGGCATCACTGTACTTACAGTGCCCAGGAATGGCCCTGGGTACTGTAGGTGCACAGGGCTTGTGCACCAGTGCCCACACCACTGGCATAAGGCACCCAGCTAGAGGGGTGACTGAGGTATGCCAGGGCAGTGGGTTCTGTGGGCACGGCACATAAGGATGTGTTCTATGTCGGCTCTTTGTTTAGGTCTGTACTTAGACACAGCCTGCAAAAGCAGTGTGTGGGTGTTAGGGTACAGGGCCCCTGAGGGTGGCACAATAAGTGCTGCAGTCCTCATGGGTCTTCTCTGGTCACCTAGGGTACCTAGGGTACCATTTACTAGGGGCAGACAGGTGGCCATAGATGCCAATTGGGTTTTAGTTTCAACACCGCTTTTAGGGAAGGAACACGGGCCCTGGGTACCTGGTTGCCAGGAACCCAGGGCACACTCAAAGTACATCAGCAGTTCAGAAACAAAAGTGGGGCATACCAGTGCAAGAAAGATGGCACTGTTCGAGGCATGTGGGCTGCTGAATTCATATCTGTGCATAGATCGCCGCCTAGTCTTGAGTCCGGATGATTGCACATTGTTGTTCTGGAAGAGTCTTCGAAGTATCACGAGATAGGTGGCTCCTCCCTCGGAATACAGTGCGCATGGGCATCCTCTCCATCCTCAGATTTTTTTTCTGCCATTGGGTTCGGATGTACTTTCCAGCACTCCAAGTTCGGAATCAACAAACTTTTCTAAAGGCCAAAAGGCCTTCGAATCCGTCGGTATTGTTAAGCGCTCGATACCGATACACCTTTGCAACATCTGTTGCACTCCGGTCGTCGAATCGGGCTGTGAGGCCTTCTCGACGCCACGTGGACCGACCGTCGATGGAACGAAGTCCATTCAAGTACTGCCCGCAGTGCAACTCCAAGTTCCCGCACACAGATAAGCATCCAGTGTGCAAAAAATGCCTATCCAGATCACAATGAAGATAGTTGCCTAGCCTGTGCCCAGTTCCGATCGAAGAAGACTATCCGGAATCGACGGGCGGCGAGGCAAGAAATGCAGAGGTCAGCACCAGAGCCCGATAATATCTTCGACGATGAGGAAGACCTAGATAGCGCCGAAGACTCTGATCAAGACGAAGAACAATACTCGTAGCATGACTCCGAATATTACCTCGAAGAGGAGGAAGAAATCGTCGATCTCGAGGAATACGATCAAGACATCGTAGCTGTCTAAGACGACTCCGATAACGACGAGGGGCGAACCGTGAGTACACCGCCCCATATAGACATTACACTAATATCAGACTCAGGTCGAGACATCGCCAACAGGCCTTACCCAAGATCAACATTCTGGTTCTATAGCCCCGCCATACCGCCCGGCTAAGAACATACAAAAAGAGCCTTCTGAGACACGACGTATGACACCGGTTCCATTGAAACCGAAACTAGTCTACAATACCGTCTTCAGACCGAACGTCTTCGAACCGAAGGGGATTAAGCCGAAGGGCGTCGACCCGAAGGCCACAGTTCCAAAACACCCTTCGAAGCCAAAGAGCGTTGAGTCGACATCTAAGCCAAAAGCCGTCGAGTCGAGCTCGAAGACAAAAGCTGTTGAGTCAACATAGAGGCCAAAATACGTCTAATCGACACCGACACAAAAGCACGTCGACTCGACCCCCAAACCAAAATCAAAGCACGTCGAATCGAGCAAATCGGGCTCAACTATCGACAAAGGGAAAAAAACGGTAGAGAGCAAAAGGCCTACGCCCAAAACAAACATCGAACCGAAAGTGAAACCTAAGGTGGACAAAAGCAAATCGTTCGAGCCGAAGCCCATCGATCCGAAAAGGGGCATCGAGCCAAAACCGCAGGCTCCGAAAACACCTCTACCGCCTAAAGACACTCCCGAACTGACCAAACCGCTCGGTCCAAAGAAGGTGGTGAAGCCTGCCAAAGACGTCCAACCAACAACCTGTCAGACTCAAAAACCGATCCAACCACCAAAAGCGGTCAAACCCATTAAAAGCATCGCCCCGAAAAAAGTCAAACCAAAGGCTACGGCTCCAAGGCCAAAAACTGTGAAAGACTAGATTATCCATCCAGACCCCTCCACAGAAGACCAGTCAAAACTATATATTGACCCAAAAACTGGTAAAGTGACTGTTTACACAAAAAAGAAAAGACCTCTGCCTACTGAAGACTTTTCTAAAATTACACTGAAGAAAGACTGTGCTACCTCTCCAATACTTTTTGAGCCTATCACTCCAGCTATGCCTACTACTCCATATGCCACAAACTCACCTGCACGCTCTGACTACAACCCAGATGAAGATCAGGATGCAGATGTGGGGTTTGGTTATCCACAAAACCCATATGGAGACCCCATCTCACGGCCATGGGGAGGGGGAGGTGAACCAGACACTGAAGGGACTCTGTCCATTACAGACCCTGCAGTATACCCAACTAAGCCATCACCCACAGAAGATAAAGTAGCCTTTAACTCTCTACTAGGTAGAGCAGCAAACTACCATAATGTAGATATGCATTCTGATGCTATTGAAGACTTTCTCTTTGATACATTGACAACATCGGAAAGACATGTAAAAACACTCCCCATGTTGAAGGGAGTCTTAAAGCACGCAAATGACATTTTTAAGGACACTGCTAGAGCACGTGTCCTAAACCCTAGAATTGAAAAGAAATATAGGGCTGCACCTATAGATCCTACATACATCAGGGGACAACTACCCCTAGACTCCCAAGTGGTATCCAACGCATGAAAGCGTGCAAACTCAGACTACTGGAGAGGCTGCTCCTCCAGACAGAGTCAAAGATCTTGGAGGCATCAGGCAAGAGAGTAGCAGCTCAGGCAGCAAACCCATGGAGAATAGCCAATACACAGGCCTTGCTGGCCAGATATGACAGGGCGCACTATGACAGTTTAGAGGACATTCTCCAACACTGACCTGACCCATACAAAAATCAGGCAGATTAACTTCTACAGGAGGGAAAGCTCATCACAAATGCCTCAATTAAATGTGCCCTAGACGCGGCAGACACAGCTGCCAGATCCATCAACACAAGCGTGCTGCTAAGGCGACACGCATGGCTTCGCATATCAGGCTTTAAGAATGAAGTCCAATCCACTATCCTTAATCAGCCCATAAACACACACTTTTTGTTTGGTCCAGCAGTTGACTCAATTCTGGACAAAATGAAAAAGGATGCTTAAACAGCGAAGTCCATGGGAGCTCTTCAGTCCCAACAACACCGGGGCTCCTTTCGTCGCTCCAATTACAGAGGAGGAGCGCGAAGTAATACATCACAGCAATCCTCCACCTATAAAAGTAAGACGCAATCCACATACAACAAGAACACAAACAGGGGTGGATACAGAGGAAATAATACCAAGGGAAGAGGTCATGGAGGCAATGCAAATAGATCCTCCGCTAACACCAAACAGTGACTTCTTGGCACTACCCCCAGACCATATAACACTGGTCGGGGGAAGACTACAACAATTTCTGCCAGTCTGGTTACATATCACTACAGACAAGTGAGTCAGGCAAATTATCCAACATGGCTATTGCCTAGAACTCACCTCAACACCACCCAACATACCACCCGTGCACCGTCCAATGTCTCAGGAACATATAACGCTACTACAGCAAGAGGTCATCAGTATGCTGCAAAAGGGGGGCCATAGAACCAGTCCCACTACAACATCAAGGAACAGGAGTATACTCCCTATACTTCCTTGTTCCAAAGAAGGACGGGTCTCAGACCAATATTGGACCTCAGGCCCCTCAACCTGTACATTTTGTCGGAGCACTTTCATATGCTCACTCTCCAGCAAGTCTTGCCATTGCTTTGCCAGGGAGACTTCCTAGCAACTCTCGACCTCAAGGACGCATACTTTCATATACCAATACACCCTGCTCACAGAAAGTATCTAAGGTTCACAATTCAGGGACAGCACTACCAGTTCAAAGTCCTACCATTTGGTGTCACAACAGCTCCACGAGTGTTCACCAAATGCCTAGCTACAGTGGCTGCACATCTCAGGAGGCAACACATCCATGCGTACCCATATCTGGACGACTGGCTCATACATGCGCCATCAGCCCAGCAATGTGCCAACCACATGTCAAGGACCATCCATCTCCTGCACAGTTTAGGCTTCTCGCTAAACTATCCAAAATCACATCTGCAACCCTCCCACGTCCAACAGTACCTGGGAGCAACAATAGATACACTGGCAGCAAAAGCATACCCCAACGCAGCACGGATCAACGGAATGCATACGTTGATCCAAAGGTTCAGTCCTCAACACTCATTACCAGCTCGAGTGTTTATGCAACTAATAGGCATGATGGCCTTGTGCATATTCATAGTCCCTTATGCCAGGCTACATATGCGTCCGCTCCAAGAGTGCCTAGCAAGGCAGTGGAACCATGCTCAGGGACAATTGAAAGTCCTAGTGTTGGTGACCAGTCGGGCATACAGCTCTCTGCATTGGTGGAATCCACAAAACCTTTGCAAAGGACGACTGTTCCAAGAGCCTGTCCCACAAATAGTGTTAACCGCGGACGCATCCCTACTAGGATGGGGAGCCCATGTCCTACATTACACAGTACAGGGACTCTGGACTGTACAACAAATAAATGCACATCAACCTTCTGGAGTTGATGGTGATCTTTCTATCCCTAAAAGTGTTCAAAACACACTTATGCAACAAAGCTGTGTTGATCCGGACGGACAACATGACATCTATGTATTACATTCAAAAACAAGGAGGAACACACTCACCACTGCTGTGGCACCTAGCTCGAGCAATGTGGAAATGGGCTATTCAAAGGAACATGTTTCTAATGGCAGAACACCTCCCAGGCAAGGACAATCAAGTAGCCGACCTGCTCAGCAGGCACAGCCAACAAATGCACGAATGGGAAATTCACCCCAAAGTGCTCCAACCATTCTTCCGGAAGTGGGGACACCCGGAGATCTGTTTGCCACAAGCGAAAACGCAAAATGCCAGTACTTTGCCGCCAGGTTCCCACATCCGCAGTCGCAGGGCAATGCGATATGGATGAACTGGTCAGGCAAATTTGCTTACGTTTTTCCCCCAGCTCCATTAATACTGCTGGTTGCACGCAAAATGCGCCAACATTCGCTGACCCTGATCCTCATTGCTCCCACATGGGCGAGGCAACCATGGTACACAACGTTCCTAGAACTGTCAGTGGTGCCTCATCAAAGACTGGGACTCACACCCAATCTTCTAACTCGGAGCCATGGAGAAATCCAACACCCAGACCCGCAACAGCTGAACCTAGCGATCTGGCTCCTGAAATCCTAGAGTTTGGATACCTAAACTTGCCCCCAGACTGCATGAATATTATCAAAGAGGCAAGAAAACCCACTATAGAGCATGTTATGCAGCTAAGTGGAAACGTTTCGTCATTTACTGTGGTAACGATATTAACCCACTTGATGCTTCTACTCAAAACATCATTTGCTATCTCTTGCACCTACAACGTTGCAATTTGGTCTATTCATCCATTCGGATACATTTAGCTGCGTTAGCAGCATATCTTCAGAACAGGCAACACCTTTCACTATTTAGGGTGCCAGCAATTAAAGCATTTATGGAAGGACTTAAACGCGTAATTCCTCCAAGACACCCACCATCACCTGTCTGGAATCTGAACATTGTTTTAACCAGACTTATGGGACCACCTTTTGAGCCACTACTCATGCGAACTACAATTTCTTACTTGGAAGGTGGCTTTCCTTATTGCCATTACTTCGCTTCGAAGAGTTAGCGACCTGCAAGCCCTAACTATTCAGGAGCCATTCATTCAAGTACATGCAAATAGAGTAGTTTTCAGAACAAACCCTAAATTCATGCCAAAGGTGGTATCCCATTTCCATATAAATCAAACCATAGAACTGCCAGTGTTCTTTCAAAACCCACAAACAGTAGCTGAAAGGGCCTTGCATACTCTAGATGTCAAAAGAGCTCTGCTATACTATATAGATGGAACTAAGGCATTTCGAAAGACAAAACAATTGTTTGTTGCTTTCTCACCACAACACAAAGGCAACCCTATTTCAAAATCAGGTATAGCCAGATGGATCGTTGAGTGCATCCAAATATGTTATTTAAAGGCAAAACGCACCTTAACAGTTCCCCCTAGGGCGCATTCCACACGCAAGCTAGGGGCATCCATGGCTTTCCTGGGTAATATTCCTTTACACAAAATTTGTAGAGCAGCCACATGGTCAACCACACATACATTTTTCGAAACACTATTCTGTAGATGTACATTCAAAACAGCAAGCTGATGTAGGACAGGCTGTTTTCAAAACTCTTTTCCAGACTGCTGCAACTGACACAGGTAGCCACCGCTAGGGGAGATACTGCTATACATTCTATGCACAGATATGAATTCAGCAGCCCACATGCCTCGAACGGAATATGCTACTTACCAGTATGCATCTGTTCTTGGCAAGTAGGGCTGCTGACATTCA
Source organism: Lissotriton helveticus (assembly GCF_964261635.1). Lineage (NCBI taxonomy): Eukaryota > Metazoa > Chordata > Amphibia > Caudata > Salamandridae > Lissotriton > Lissotriton helveticus. The sequence goes on along the minus strand of NC_136068.1, from coordinate 897,880,413 downwards.
TATCGCCCACCCCCCTCCAGTTGCCTGTCGCAGCTGCAGAATTCACTCTTTGCATGGACATCTTACTGTACTATACTCCATTTCTGCCACAATGGCGAAAAACAATCTGAGGATGGAGAGGATGCCTATGCGCACTGTAGTCAGAGGGAGGAGCCACCTATCTCGTGATACTTCGAAGACTCTTCCAGGACAACAATGTGCAATCATCCGGACCCAACACTAGGCGGCGATCTATGCACAGATATGAATGTCAGCAGCCCTTCATACCAAGAACAGATGCATACTGGTAAGTAGCATATTCCTTCTCACACACTGCACCAATGCCTGCTCCCCATGGCTCAGACAACCATGTTTACCTTTCTCCCGGCCGCTCCCGTGTGGCCAGCGCCCCTCCTCGTAGGCCCTTTCCCAACAGCTCCTTTGGCACTCTCTCCTGCTGTTTTCCATTTGCTCACTGACCCAGTTTCCATATTAAAGGATTCCTTTGAGGAGGTGATGCTGCCTTTGCAAGCCCTTTGATTCCCAAGGCTTTAATGAGGCCCAGAGTCATTTCAATGGGACGGCATGAATGTTAAAACACGCATTAGCATAGCCAATAGGTCTCGCCTTTGGAACCTTATAAGAATGTAGTTATGCAGTACAATATCCTTGGTGCAACAACATCAAATGTTGCATGTGTACACACTTATAAGGTCCCAAATGCGAGACCTATTGGCTATGCCAATGCTTGTTTTCTTAAACTTTCAGCGCGAGGCGCGCACTGGTTCTTTTTTGGATCCATTTCACAGGGAAGCAACTAAATCAAAGAAGGAAAGGAATGTTGTGAACCGTTTCTTTAAGTCACGGTTTTCAGTAAGTGAGGAGTGAGGCGGGCGTTGGTTCTACTTGTCCCTTCCTTGCCAGAGCATCCTTCATCACTTATTCAGCACATGGGCTGGACTACTGCAGAGGGGTTAGGCATGCGCATCTTAATGAGTCTTTGAAAGCAGTTAATATCTTCCCAGTGCCTTTCAAGAAGCGTTTCAGCATTTCAGTCATCGTATCTCAGAATATCCTAAATAACTTTAAAGATGGAACTCGAACAGCTTTATATTTCATTCCCCATCTTGTCATAAGTTTTTTGTCATGTTTTATTTGTTCCACTGTTTGTTAATATGGCAGCAATAAAAGATCCTTTCAAGCTACAAATAAAATACAAATTCTCTTAATCAGGCTCTTACAGTCGCCATGATAAGTCAAAGAAAACCAGTGCTTTACAAGCAGGGCAGATTTAGAATCACATATACCACAGAGTGTCAGAAAATGCCTGCAGCACTGAACCTCTTGTATCCTTCAACAAGGGTCGATAAGAGCAGCAGAAGTAGATCAATACAAAGACACGAGATGACTGCTAAAAGAAGTATAACCGAGCTACCATTGAAGGGAGACAGATTGGGTCCTTTTTAACGGTACCAATAACTGATATTATTTTTATTGACACATTTGTCAAAGGACTACACCACTGGTGGCACTTCCAATGTTTTGTAGGCCATGTGTGTAAGCACTGGTTGAAAAGGTGAAGAATATTTCTGATCTATTTGTGATCAACCAAATTCAATAGTTACAATAAATGTTCTCTGTTAGACCTGACATCATTGGCATGAGTCTCTCCTCCCTTTTTTCTGTTTGCCTCCTCTGTTTACGATGTTTTTGCTGGTATATTGCTTTGGGCACTGTGCCACTGCTGATCAGTGCCACAGTGCAAGTGCTCCCTATGTGAAATTGCTGTATTGATTGAATTCCATGTTTGGCTTATTTGGTTTACTGTCAGTCCCTAGTAGAGTGCACCAGGAGTGCCAGGGCTTGTAAATACAAATGCTGCTAGTGGGCCTGCAGCACGTGTTGTGCCACCCACAAGAGCGGCCTAGTAAAAGTATGTCTGAAGGTCTACCATTGCTAGACCACGTGCAGTCTGGTACTGTCACGCAGACTGTGCAAGTACACCTACTTGCCAGTCCCTAAACCTTCCCTTAACTTCATGTTAGTCACCCCTATGGTAGGCCCAAGGGCAGGGTGCATTGTAAGCATAAGGTAGGACAAGCCTGACAAGGTTGGCCTGTCCTAATAGTGAATTACAGCCATAGTCGTTTTTCACTATTGTAAGGTAACCTGCTCTCCATCAGTTAGAATGGGCTGCCAGGATTATTAATGCTATAATCCTAGCGGGCTCGGGGAGCATGGTGCAATGTCGAGTTTGGTATCCCTGAACTCAGGGTTTAATAACGCATCCGTTTGTGTGGATGGTTTTTGGACTCTGTGTTTGAAAATAGCACTTTTAGAAAGTAGCTATTTTCTTGTCTAACTGTCTACCGGTCTCTGCTGGTTCTGGTGTGCGTGTGACAGGAGCTGGGTGGCTCCAGAGGTCTGAATGAGTCAGTGTGGGGTGAGTGGGGCATTTGCATTGAGAGTAGGGGAAGAGTAGCTCCTGATAGCCTGCCCTGCCTGATACAATGCTGGCTCTGCCCCCCTGCCAGGCGACTGATGACTCTGTGCCTGCCTGGGACTTTCCTGGCCCACCTCCTGCCGGGCAACTGATGGCCCTGCCCCTGCCAGTGACAATGCTGGCTCCGCTCCTGCTGGGCGGCTGAAGACTCTGCCCTGCACAGTGAATAGGCCAGGTGCTTCGGCCTGGCAACACCCACAACAAACCCAAGATGGGGGGAAATTCCCCTGCATGGACAAAGGGATCAAAGCCAAAAAGGGGTATAAGAGAAGGACCCCTGAACCAAGAATTCAGATCACTTCTGACGAGGAAACCTGAACCAAGGACAAGAAGCCTGCTGATCTAAGGACTGCCTACCCCTTCTGCCAGAGTGTTTGTTGGGGGAATCCTGCATTGCCTCTTTATTTTTGCCAAGGAACCAGGAGAGAGGAACTGTGTGTGTACTCTCAATCTTTGCTAAGAAAATCTCCAAGGGCTGGAAGAGTGCCAGTCTCCTGTTGAAGTCACAGGGCTAAAGGACTTCATCTGCTTAAAGTGCTGTTTGCTGGTACTTGTGAATCCAGCACCTCTGAAAGAATCCAGCAATCTCGACGCCGACTGACGCCGCCGAATCCAGCTCGACATCGTGAGTAACGGCTCCAGTGTCCCGCTTCCTCGACGCCGGGCTCGATCGACGCCAGCAACAACGCCAGTGAGTAGTGAGTTCGGCTCCAGCTCCAAGTGACCTCGTGTCTGCACCGCTGCTGATCGCATCGACTTCGAGCCCTCTCGACGCCGTGAGCGCTGCTCACTCTTGCAACATCGACGCCGTATCCTGCTTCATCTCGAGCTCTGCTCCCACCTGACTTCGGTCGACGCCGCTGCGGATCGCCCCGACTCCGAGGCCCGATCGACGCCGAAGACGCGACGCCGGACATCTCAACGCCGCTGATCATAGAGTGCTTCACTTTTCCAAGGTACTGTGTTGTGGGGGTCTGTGCGACTCCGGGCTCGACGTAGCGCTCCTCGCGGTCGACGCCGAACCTTTGGATTAACTTTGCCTCGACGTCGTGTGACTCCCGTGTGGGTTACATTGTTGCCAAGAACTGTGTTTTAAAGAAGAGTTGCTTTTGATACTAAAGACTTTGTGCTAAGAAGAAATTACGCTTGAACTATTATTTTTCCTTCCAAGAGTATTTATTAAGATTGTGGTATATTTTTGTCGTTATTTGGTCTTGTGCTAAGCCTTATATAAAAATCCTTATTTTTATAATACTACTGTGTCGTGTCCATTTGTAGTGTATTCACTTTATTACTGTATGTGGTCATAAATGCTTAACGCACTGCCTCTGAGATAAGCCTGTCTGCTTTGCCAAGCTACCAAGGGGGTGAGCAGGGGTTATCTAAGTGTGTGATCCCCTTGCCCTGACTAGAAAAGGTGTCCCTATTTGTCAGAAGTGTATACCTCTGCCAACTAGAGACAGCCGCTTCTAACATTCTCCGACATTACTAGTCTGTTTTATATGACATCTTCCATTGCTCGAGTGGGTTTTTTTACCACCACTTGGCAGTTTATTTGTATGACTACTCCTCTGCCCACTACTACGGAATTGGTGTTAAGTGCTTTGTTGTTTTCAGTCACTAAGCATGATCTCACTAGTGCACAAAAGTGGAACTGGCCTGTCTCTAAACACTCAACCCCTTTAATAATCACTTTAGCCTGCAATGCTATATGTCCGTGACTTTTTGATTTTGATGGACAGCCTGCACAGGCGTGGGTTAAGCATATAATGAAAAGTAAAGACCGTTACAGTAGGGCAAATGTGATTACATCATATTGCATTCTGTTATTAGTTCAGTGATTTTGACTTTCATTCAATTCCTAGCCTCCTGTCACACATCACACATGCCAGATATATTTATTTTATTTTGCTATGTGTTAACTTTGATGGCAAAGGGTAAGAACAGCACGACATTAATAAATATATAATCTAATTGTTTTTCTACGTAAAACTTTTATCCATGCCCCACACATTCCGCAAGCCATTGGTGGCAGAGCAAAGCTCACTTTCTCACTAATCTTGTGGGTATTGGAGCTGTTGTGTCTGAGCAACCAGTGTGGATCACCTATTCCATACCTTGTAAATAATTGTGTAACTTTCTACCCTAAGGCTGCAGTAGTTACAGCAGAGTTCTTTCACAAGTGTGAAAATGACCTTTAACAAAAGTCACAACTATGCTCAAGGGGATCATGATTAATGAAAAAGGCAGAAGAGAATCCTTTGAAGTGATCACTTAACATTCATATTGAATGCGGGCTTACAAAGTTTCTCACCCACTGCAGACTGTTAATGTTGGTGAGGACAACTAATTATAAGGATCGGTCATTTTTTTGTATTTACCATGACACTATTGCAAGAGGGAAGCAAAAGCAGACAGAGGGCCAGATTCTTAGAATGCATGTGAAAACATACACTAATTCAATTAAAAGAAAAATAGAAATTCACGTTCTGTTAAACTCTATGGCCATGGCTGTTCCTCACCTCCACTTATGTCGCCTGTTGAACCAGCTCAGCTCAACGTTTTCCCTTCAAGTATATGTAACAGAGAGGCTGGGATTCACGATGTTAAAAGTATACATATGTAGAACATATAAATGTTTTCCAAACTATTACTTTAACCCTTGACCGCAGCGCCAATTCCACTGCGGTGCGGGTGATATATGGAGGGGGCGTGCTTCGGACGTCCTCCGCACATGCCTACTGACTTCGGACGGCCCCTAGGGGTTAAAATAGTCATGGCAGAAAAGTGGGTGTGGAGTAGTCATGACATTTGAGTTCTACTTTCAAAAGGATATTTATTTATGATTTATAATGTGCAACAGGCCACCACATTCACTTCACAGAGCTGTGGTGATAGAATGGATATCTACTGATATTGTATTGGCGGGGGAGGGGGGTGAGGTAGTACAGGGCTCCAACCCCAAGGTGAGGGGGAATCCTAAAAAATGATCTTATGACTCAAAGTTCTTCCTTCAGAGTTTACATTTTAGAGCTCTTGGTTCCCGCTTTGGGGATCCTTAAATTCAAACTCTAAAACGTTCAAAATACTATCCTAAAAGAGTGCTGAAACTCAAAATTATCAGTGGCAAGCTCTATTGCCAGATCCTTGTGTTACAGTTGTAAACTGGTTCATAGGCAATACATTTGTCTAGAAGCATGAATACATTTATCGACCTTCACATCAATACATCCGATTGCCAGATCATTACATGGCACCAGTCTAATTTATAACCAAGAATTTCTCAGAATTGGAACAGTCACGTGGTCACAGCGAGCTTCTCCTCTGACAACAAGCATTAGCAATACAATAGGTCTCGCATTTACGCCAGTTTAAGCTACTGACATTGTAAATGACAATGCCTTTTATTTGTTTTAGAAACCAAAACATCAATAAAAGGCATTGCCATTTAAATGCGAGACCTATTGCATTGCAAATGCTTGTTTTTAGTAGCCATTTGTCTAAAGAGTCTTCGTACCAACTAGCTTTCTCAAAGCATTTGATACCATGGATGAGTGCACTTGTATATCCCCTAATTTCTGCTGCATTGGAAGCAGTAGCAGGATGACATGTTTAACTGAAACTTACCTTTGTTCATGGTAAGGAATGATATTTTAATTGGGCTAACTAAATGGCGAGGAGGTAGTTTCTTATCATGTGCACTCCGTACTCATTTGTCTTATAGTAAATGGACACTTGTTAAAATGCTAGTAGTCCTCTTTATAAACCAGAAATGCTAGTATGAATGAGGCTACCGGGGTGCATTCTGTATTATCTAATGTCTGTTTTATCAATTACTTTGTTTGGTGACATTTGCTCTTATCTTTACAGCCGTGTGTCAGAGCAAGTAGAACAATACAAATTGGAGCTCTCCCAGTCTGAGCAATTGCTGAAGGAAAAGGATCAGTCCAGTTTAAAACAGAGGAGCCTTTTTCTGGTGAAAGAAGAAGAGTTTTCTGAACAAATAAAAGATATGAATGAGAGATTTGAGGCTCTTCAAAAAGAAAAAGGTACATTGTTTCCTTCAATCTTTTTTTAATAAGTTTCCAAGTCTAACGCACTTTTTTTTTTTAACAAGAAATCTTCTGCGTCAGAAAATCTTTCTAGCATCGGTAATATATGTGCTAACATATCAAATCCGTTGGGAGCTACGTCTTAATCTTTCAAAATGATCACCTTAACAGGCTACTTGGAATTATTTGATTTTTTTTGCTGCAACTATTCCATCTTTTTCTGGTTTGGGGAGCGTGCTTTGCGGTTTTGCGTGTGTTGGGGAAAAGATTAAATTGGCACAACCTCTGCCTTCTTCCCCAACTACACCCTTTACTGCTAAACGCAACCGGGATCATTTTTCTGCAAGGTTATTCAAATGGGACCACCTTTGCAGCATAATTGATCTTTCATTGGTTACCAGTGGAAGACCATGTGTGGGTTTTCTTTCTTTTTTTTAAATTTTGTTTCTACAATTTATAGACCTAGTTTATCCAGAGTACTTGAGTATGTTAACGAAGTCTACCGATTGACCTGGAGTTTAAGGTCCTCACTAATTTCCTCGAACTTGGAGGACATTTTTAATGCCATTTTAGGAATCTGCTAATAGGTGTTTTGGGAAACGTTTATGGAACTTGTTCCGACTTGAAGTGAGTAAGTTTTACCACCTTCAAGATGCGATTTATTTGTTTTATCCTCTTATGTCAGCTCTAATCGCATGCAGGCAGTACTTCAGTTTGCCTGCTTTGATAATTTTTCAGTTAAATGCATAGAGCTCGAATTTGTTTTAGTTTGCTGTAGGTTGAATCTTCACAGTGGAGAATCTGATGCAAAGTAAATGAAAACGTGTTCACTTGTGTCCGATCTTTAGGATCATGAGCTTGTTTTGTACTTGTCTTTTTTTAATACCATTTTTATTAAGGTCTGATTCTCATTTTCCAACCAGGACATTTGCTTTAAAGTTTGTGATTCTGTTGCATACTAAGGCTCCTGCGCTCTAAACCTTTTCTATGCTACTTGGGAAATGCAATATCTTTACTGTAGGATGTGAGTTTTGGATGTAGTTATTCAAAGCCTTCTTTTCATTCTGGGTTTATACAGCATAGCTGTCAATCAGACTTATTAACCGTAGACAGTTTGCTTTGGATCTGCCTCCTTTAAACGTTTGGTCAAACTTATTTCTGCCATTGACTTGAGTCAATCCAGTCCTAACTCAACCCAGTGGCATACTAATCTTTCACATAATGGTGTTGGCTGTTTGTGTGTTCTTCTTCCACTCCAGTGTTTGCATTTTACTGCATGAGTGATTCCTTTTCAACTATAGTCCTCTTTATCAAGTCCTGCAGTCTTTCTAGTGTCTTGCAGTAATGTTCTTATGCTGAATATTTTAGATGGATACTTATTACTGCAGGTCCCTCTTTCAGAATGTACTCTGGCACCATACTGGACCTGGAGTGGTGCCGCACATAGGCACCATCTCTGCATACTGTCAGTTCCTTTCTTTGCCCTCCAATGCTTATCCCTTTTTTCGTTGATTGACATGTTTTAGGTCTCGCCTACGCAGCACCCATGCGCTGCATAGGAGGACTTTTAGCCATCGCTCCTCACTTTTTCCAAGCACTGCACTGGTGATTGTGGCGGCACCCACCTTGCAGGAGCGCGCAGCGGCGCCACAAGCACGAGTGCAGTGCTTGAAAAGTGAAGACTGCTCTTGCTTTCACTTTTGCTTTTTTTTAGATCAAGCCTGCAGGCAACCTGCTAAGATCTCCTTGTTCGAATTTACAAATGATTTTCCGCAGCAGTTAAGACAAAGCACAGGCCTCTGCTTTGTTGAATCCATTCTAGGTGGTCTAGCCCTACAGTGAATCTGCTGTCCCCTGGCTTTAACCCTCTCAGTATGCTGGTTTCAGTGTTCTATCTTTGTTTGTTACATGACATAGTGAGAAATATGAAATAACAAAAAAGGAATTAACATAGGAGCACATTTGAATGAGCGGTTTCACACAAACTTGCAATGTGTATCCAACCCCAGCAGAAGTTTAATTCCATTTCAGTCAATAAATTAGAAATTTGTTATATAAAAAGACGCTTGCGTTTTTGGCAAGCGTTTTCCGTGCAATTTTCTGCAATTGACCCAAAAGTATGATCCAGGCAGTTGTGCTGAGTGAAAAATATTTTTAGCAGTGTTATTTTTTAACCTTCGCTTTCTCCCTCATTTCTTCTCCGCCCTCCACTCTCGATGTGTGTGCCTTCATTTCCCTCTGTCTGAGGAGTCCTGTTATTCGTTCTCTATCACTCACCGGCGTCGCCACCTCCTCATCCTTGGGCTCTCCCTTTACCCCCCTCCTCCAGCTCCCTGTGTTATCATGTCCACCTGCCCAGGGTGGGGGAGGGCTCTCACTCGCATCCTCTCCAGCTTATGCTCGCTACCTCGCTTCACTCTGTCCTTTCACCCATCAGTGCCTCCTCTCTCCCTCCCACCTCTTTTCTCGGAGTCCACCCGTTCCTCTCACCCCTTCCTTTTCACACCCCGCTATTCCTTGTCCCCTCACCCTCACCCTTGCTCTCCGACCCCTTCCTTCTCTCAAGATTTCCCTTTTCCTCTCCTCGATTCTCTTCCCGTTTCACACCTCCCCATTAATTTCTCCCCATAAGCTGCCCTCTTTTCCAACCTCCCCTTCTCATTGGCTCCATTCGCCCACCCACTTCTGCCCTAGCCCCCACCACCCAATGAATTACATGTGTGAGGTACACTCCCTCTGTCCCCATCACCTCCCCCTCTTAGGTTTGCCTGCCACTCCGGCACCGAAAGCGAGGCGCACCCACTCCCCCAAACTTGAACGGTCCCGTAACTGCTTGGAAAGTGCTTCGGGGCTACACGTGTGGCATGAAGCACTATACAAACTTACTCCTCCTTGCTCTCTGCCCTCCATCTACCCAGAGCCCTTGCTGGGAGGCATACGTGGGGTTAACTCCTCATTGAACAAGGCACACCCCAGACACGACACAGATGGCATTTTCTGGGTCCACGCAAAGGCCTTGGTCTCAACAGACGCCAAGACAAGGATGGGCAGGGAACAATGTCTGGTGGCGAGTAAAGCGGTCATTGAGAAATCGCTTTTGTCTGTCCCATTTTACGTAGCATTCAGCGCGAGAAAGGCCTCCAATTAATGTTAGTAAGGTAAGAAATGCACAGATGCCACGGTTCTATGATCACTTTTCCTGCAGCTGCATACTTAATTCCTGAAGAAATATCAGTTAACCATTTAAACCCAGAGTTAGCTTTTGTCTATTTCCTATTTCCTGGACCTCATGACAATTGAGCTGTAGAAACTATTGGATTTTATGTATTTTTATTTTTTAAAGTTTTGCATAGCGCTAACTCTACCCTAAAGTATTTCTTTTTTTTTTTTTGTGCACGGAAGGAATAATTGATTTGCCCAGAATTACAGGATGTTGAAATGACTGTAGAGACTCTAACCCAGTTCCAGAGTCAGGAGATCTTGCTGTAACGCCACAATCCTCTAGTACACGCATAATGGGATTTGATTATTTGCAATGATTTGGTGTTTCTGTAAGTTTTGCAGCGTGAATCTTTCTGGATTCACTATGCTGTGCATTATTCCGCGGTCTTGTGGTTGGGTCCGGATTCGTAGTCTTTTCTTTGTGTTTTTTTGTTTTTTTTTGTAGCCCAGGTGGGCGTCGGCGTCACACCTCCTGGGTGTATTTCCGGTGACGTCGGCATGCTTCCTGCGGAAGCTCCCACTCTTGGGCGCCATCTTCAGATTCTTTTTTTCCGCGGTCGGGTCTGGATCGTTCCCGTTTGGGCTCCAGACATTTTTGGAGAAAGAAGAAAAGAAAATACAGAAATCACAAAGCAAACTCATCTGAAGACTCCAGGGGACTTCATCGACGAGGAGTCAGCAAAGGAAAAGGCGAATTCATCGAGATCCTCGACGACCGTCGACGAACACGCGACCAGGGAGGCCCTGAGCGCTCGATGATGGACAACACGCCGTTCAAGTTCTGCCGTAACTGCCGCCACAAGTACGCGCAGAAGGACCAGCACCCGGTATGCAACCTTTGTCTACCAGTGAATCACGAAAGCGAGGACTGCAACGCCTGCTCCGCCTTCACCCCGAAGACCCTTCGTGTGAGAGAGACAGAGGGTGGCGCACGCCACCCTGCAGGGGAAGGCCCCGACTCCGTCCCTCTACGATCTGGGGATGTCTTCCGAGGAAGAGGACAACGCTGCCGCCGAAGAAGACAGCTACACGGTCATAGAGACCGATTACACGAAGACTTCTGATAAGGTAGGAGACTCTCCGGCCCCCAAGAACCCGAGAGACTCTGAGTCTCGAAAGAACGAGGCCAAGGCCCCGAAAGCGCCAACGCCGAAGCACCAGGCGTCCGCGAGTACTCACAGGCCCAGCGGATCCTCTGAGAAGGAGTCCCCGGCGCCGAGAGCTGTTGAACAGCAGAAGTCGCCGAAAATCGTCCCCGAAAAGGATCTATCGACGCCGAGGGACAAGGACGCTAAACTACCGACGCCGACCAGAGACCCAAAATCCGGTTCGACGTCAAACTTCGGCACCGAAAGGCACGGTGCCGAGCCAACCGCCGAAAAGAGCGGCCGACCCATCCGACGCGGAACACGCGGCCGAGATGGAGAAAAAGAGAAGGCGCCTCGAGGCCAAAATGGAAAACATCGTGCAGCGGAAGAAAGAATTCGACGCAAAGATGAAAGCTTTCACGATCCCTCACAAGACCAAGCCACCGGTGGAGGTGGTCGAGGAGGAAGACTAGGTCGCCGAAGAACAAGACCCGGACGTCGAGGTGGTCGACGACCAGGAAGAGTACGAGAATCCCTACGATACTTACAACTATGGGGAGGAAGAGGACAGCAGGACGGACGCAGTCGGCCCCCTCTGACCTACAGGAGGTGGAGTACCTGGATGTCGAGACCGACAGCCCGGAGGAGGCGGTCGACACGTATCCCTCGAGGCCCTCGCCGCCGGACGACTTCGGGGCCTACAACTCTGTGATGAGGTCTGCCGCAGCGGCATTCAAGCTCAAGCTCGACGAAGAGAAGCAGAAAGCAGACTTCCTTCTAGAGACATTGCTCCCAACACAAACAAAGAGCCAGTACCTGCCAATGCTCGACAGCGTCTTGGCCCAGGGGAAGGAAGCATTCAGGGAGCCCGCAACATGCAAGGCAGTTACTCCCAGAACAGAGAAAAAATACAAACATTCCTCAAAAGACCCACCCTACATTCAGGGGATGGTCTCCGCAGACTCATTATCACGGCCACAGCAAGGAAGAGGGCTAACGTACCCACTACCTCTGGACCACCACCGGATAAGGAGAGCAAAAGGATGGATCTGGTGGGCAGAAGGATCGAACGGAATGCCGTGACGCACTGGCGCATGGCTACCTCCAACGCCCTGATAAACAGGCACATGTACCAGATCATGGAGGAGCTGGGGCAGTTAGTGAAGGACCTGCCCCAGGATGCCACACAGAAGGCCGAAAAACTGGTTGAAGAAGGGAAGAACGCGGCAAATTCTTGCCTTAAGACGGCCCTGGATGGAGCAGACACCTCCAGCAGGCTCATGATGATGGGTGTCACTGAAAGAAGACACGCCTGGCTAAGGATCTCAGGTTTCAAACCAGAGGTGCAACACAGCATTCTGAACACACCGTTCAACGGCGACACGCTTTTCGGAACAACAGTTGATGAGAAGCTCAGCCAACTGAAGAAAGAGAACGAAACAGCAAGGTCCATGGGAGCATTGCAGTTCAGAGGCAGCAAGAGGGGCACACCGTCACGGAGGCCTGGCGGGAGAGGTGGAAACCAGCCAGGTACATCACACCAGGCTTTCCAACAAACTCACCAGACAGATTCGCAGGGTCAGCAGAAGCAGTCCTGGCAATACCAACAAAGAGGCCAGTCCTTTCGAGGGAGAGGAAATGGAGGTGACCAGAATAGAAGAGGGGGACAGCAGCCCGCTTCTAAGTGACTTCAAAAAACTCCGTGTGCCCACCCACAGAAAAGATCCCAGGGGGCAGCACGTACAGAGGGATCAAGACAAGCTAGACATCTACGACCACATAACACCAGTGGGAGGAAGGTTAAGATTTTACCCCCAGGAATGGAGAAAAATCACATCAGACAAATGGATCCTCAACATCATCCAATTCGGTTACTGCATAGAGTTGGAGGGGAGGCCAATAAGCAGAAAACCAAAGAGAAAACAACTAGCAAGCAAACAGCTAGAGTCTTCAGGAAGAGGCAAAGGAACTCCTGCGGAAGCAGGCCATAGAACGGGTACCCTTCAAGGAAAGAAACACAGGAATATACTCAACGTACTTCCTGGTGCCAAAGGTAGACGAGACAATGAGACCCATTCTGGACCTAAGGTTCCTGAACAAATTCATAAGAACGCAAAAATTCAAAATGACTTCCCCTTCAAGAGGTGCTCCCGCAATTGCAGATCGGGGACTTCATGGTCACAATAGACCTCAAAGATGCCTACCTGCACATCCCAATGAACAGAAAGCACAAGCATATGCTCAGGTTCACCATCGGAGAAAGCCACTACCAGTTCACGACACTAGCCTTCGGGCTAAAATCAGCACCAAGGGTATTCACAAAGTGCCTCGCAGCGCACCTACGAAGGCAAGGAATACACGTATACCCTTACCTGGACGACTGGCTGGTGAAAGCAAATTCATACCAGAAATGCCAGCAGCACGCACATACAGTGACGAGCACGCTCATAAGCCAGGGGTTCTCCATCCATTGGAAGAAATCATCAATGGAGCCAGAACAAGTGAAGATCTTCCTGGGAGCACAGATCAACACCTTACAGGGCAAGGTGTTCCCCAGCGAGATGAGGGCGAGGGCGCTGGTGAAGGAAACTCGCCTCTACCGGAAGGGACAAGCTCGGACAGTGAGGACTGCGAGCAAGATCATGGGGATGATGGCATCATGCATCCACCTGGTACCGAATGTACTTCTACACATGAGACCCATTCAAGAATGGCTACAGGAGCAATGGTCACAAGCTACAGGCAGTTGGGAGGATCTAGTGGTTGTAACGCACGCAGTGCAGAAGGAGTGACATGGTGGACCATAACAAGGGGAAAGCCTCTAACACCCCCACCGCCAACAGTGACCATCACCACAGACTCATCCCTGAAGGGATGGGGCGCTCACATGGAGGAGCTCAAGGTGAGGGGAATGTGGACGCCAACAGATGCGACAAGGCACATCAATTACCTAGAATTGAAGACCATCTTCCTTGCACTGAAAGCTTTCCAAACAAGACTGTACAAACACAAGGTGCTGCTACAGACAGACAGCACCACCGCGATGTTCTAAATCAACAAGCAGGGGGGCACAGTGTCAGCCCCGCTTTCAACGCTGGCTCAGGAGATATGGAGATGGGCCATCCCTCTCAAAATAGACCTGCTAGCCATACACCTACCAGGGAAGGACAACATACAGGCAGATTGGCTCAGCAGACAGACATCGGCATCCCACGAGTGGGAGCTCAATGCTCAGGAGACAAGGTGGCTGTTCGACAGATGGGGAACACCATCAGTGGACCTGTTTGCCACACGCCGGAATGCAAAATGCCAAAACTTCGCATTCAGACAGCCCGAGGAGGGGTCACTGGGGAATGCCCTATGGATAGATTGGTCCGGGACATTTGCTTACGCCTTTCCCCTGATACCACTGATGCACAGAGTGCTGAGCAAGTGCAGAGCGAGCAACATGACCCTGATACTGGTCGCGCCACAGTGGGCCAGGCAGACCTGGTACTTGCAGATCATGGAGATGACCGTGTGCACCCCACAGATTCGGCAGGAGGAAAGACCTACTCTCCATGCAGAACGGAGAGGTGCTACACCCAGAGCCAGAGAGCCTGAGCCTAGTAGCGTGGCTCCTGAGGACATAGAGTTTGCACATCTGAGATTTCCAGAAAGCACCCTGAGGGTCCTTCGGGAGGCACGGAGGCCCAGCACTCGGAGTGCTACGTTGCGAAATGGAGAAGATTCACAATGTGGTGCAGGAAAGAAAGACTTCTTCATTTTATTGTGAAGGACTCCACAGTGCTAAAGTACCTAACACACTTGCTGGAGAAGAACCTTAGCTCATCCTCGTTAAGAGTTCACTTGGCAGCGATAGTCGCCTACACAAGGGGAGAAACGTGCAGGAGTTTCTTCACATCACAGGTGGTGAAGAGATTCCTAGAAGGAGCGAAAAGGATCGCACCACCCAAGCGGGTGCCGCCACCTGCATGGAACTTAAACATAGTCCTAACGGAACTCATGAAGGAACCCTTTGAACCACTTCACAAGGTCTCCCTAAAGATGCTAACTATGAAAACAGCTTTCCTGGTTGCAATAACGTCCTTACGAAGAGTAAGCGAACTTCAGGCGCTGACGCTACAAGAACCCTACATACAAATACACAGTGATAGGGTTGTGATGAGGACTGACCCACACTTCATGCCGAAGGTGGTATCCAAATTCCACATGAACCAGTCTATACAGATACCGAGTTTTTTCCAAAAACCAACAACTAGCGCAGAGCGAGCCCTGCACAGCCTGGACGCCAGAAGGGCAGTCATGCACTACATTGAGAGGACGAAGGGACACAGGAAAACAAAACAGTTATTTGTGTCATTCGCAAACAGTTTCATGGGAAAGGCAGTAACCAAAAAGACTATTGCACGATGGATCGCACAGACAATTCAACTCTGCCACAAACGTGCAGGTCAAGAGCTAGCAGAGGGGACATGTGCCCACTCCACTAGGAAAAAGGGTGCTACAATAGCTTTCCTGGCTAACACACCCATACAGGACATATGTCTAGCGGCAACATGGGCTTCGGTGCACACGTTCACGAAGCACTACTGTGTGGATATACAGATGAACAAGGAAGCACAAGTCGGACAGAAGGTGCTCCAGCACATATTCAATAGCCAACGCTCATCTTCCACCCAACCGCCACAGAGATGAGAAACCGCTACAAAATCTATGCACAGCATAGTGAATCCAGAAAGATTCACGCTGCAAAACGAATAGTTTTCTTACCTGTCGGTGTAGTTTTGCAGCTTGAAGATCTTTCTGGATTCACTAGCGAACCCACCCACCTACCCCGAAAATGGATGGCTGGAGAGAAGAGGTGGATTAAAAAAGAAAAAAGGACTTTGAAAGTACAAAGCGGTAAAATATCACCTAAATAGGACAGTGCCATGACTTCGGAAACGAAAGAAACACGGAAAAAAAGAATCCGAAGATGGCGCCCAAGAGTGGGAGCTTCCGCAGGAAGCATGCCAACGTCACCGGAAATACACCCAGGAGGTGTGACGCCGACGCCCACTTGGGCTACAAAAAAAAAAAAAGACTACGAATCCGGACCCAACCACAAGACCGCGGAATAATGCACAGCATAGTGAATCCAGAAAGATCTTCAAGCTGCAAAACTACACCGACAGGTAAGAAAACTATTCGTTTAGTGCTCAGCAGTGGGTATGGGAAACTCCCAAATTATGTAGTGTTTGGAAGCCAGGGGTGTGGCAGAGCTTAGAGGAGTAACATAGTGCTGGTATGGTAATGGGAAGTATCTTAAGTTGGTAATCTAGGTGCTCACCCTCTCATGAATTAGAAAAGGGGGTGGTGATGGACAGAGCATCGGAGTTAAACAGAACACTCATACCCAGTCAAAAGATCAGGGCTTGATTCATCACAGTTTTTTAGCTCACTGCACCATCCCAGTTCAGAACCTGGCTACATGCAAATTAGTCTGTCCCTGGCCCAGTGCATCATGGGAACAGGGCAGACCAAACTACCAAGCCAATTCTTTACTCGAAAGGAAACAAGCTTCCGGGGACCGGTTTCTGGCATTGCAGCCGTCTTCGGCCCGGCTTGCTTGAATCCTGATGGTGCAGTGAGCAAGGGACTCATGTCTGAGCATACCCTGCCACTCCTATAGTGGCCTAAACGATTCAGAAAAGGGGGTGGTGATGGACAGAGCATCTGAGTTAAACAGAACACTCATACCCAGTCAAAAGATCAGGGCTTGATCCATCACCGTTTTTTAGCTCACTGCACCATCCCAGTTCAGAACCTGGCTACATGCAAATTAGTCGAAGTCGAAGACGGCTGTAATGCCAGAAACCGGTCCCCGGAAGCTTGATTCCTTTCCAGTAAAGAATTGGCTTGGTATGCCCTGTTCCCATGATGCACTGGGCCAGGGTCAGACTAATTTGCATATAGCCAGGTTCTGAACTGGGATGGTGCAGTGAGCTAAAAAACGGTGATGGATCAAGCCCTGATCTTTTGACTGGGCATGAGTGTTCTGTTTAACTCAGATCTGTCCATCACCACCCCCTTTCTGAATCACCCTCTCATGAAGTCTTGATTAAATAGCAAAGCGCCACCACAGAGTCACTGAGCTCCACCTCAGCATCACTCTGCGGCTACCGCAGCAGCATCACTCTGCGGCTACCGCAGCAGCATCACTCTGCGGCTACCGCAGCAGCAGCATCACTCTGCGGCTACCGCAGCAGCAGCATCACTCTGCGGCTACCGCAGCAGCAGCATCACTCTGCGGCTACCGCAGCAGCAGCATCACTCTGCGGCTACCGCAGCAGCAGCATCACTCTGCGGCTACCGCAGCAGCAGCATCACTCTGCGGCTACCGCAGCAGCAGCATCACTCTGCGGCTACCGCAGCAGCAGCATCACTCTGCGGCTACCGCAGCAGCAGCATCACTCTGCGGCTACCGCAGCAGCAGCATCACTCTGCGGCTACCGCAGCAGCAGCATCACTCTGCGGCTACCGCAGCAGCAGCATCACTCTGCGGCTACCGCAGCAGCAGCATCACTCTGCGGCTACCGCAGCAGCAGCATCACTCTGCGGCTACCGCAGCAGCAGCATCACTCTGCGGCTACCGCAGCAGCAGCATCACTCTGCGGCTACCGCAGCAGCAGCATCACTCTGCGGCTACCGCAGCAGCAGCATCACTCTGCGGCTACCGCAGCAGCAGCATCACTCTGCGGCTACCGCAGCAGCAGCATCACTCTGCGGCTACCGCAGCAGCAGCATCACTCTGCGGCTACCGCAGCAGCAGCATCACTCTGCGGCTACCGCAGCAGCAGCATCACTCTGCGGCTACCGCAGCAGCAGCATCACTCTGCGGCTACCGCAGCAGCAGCATCACTCTGCGGCTACCGCAGCAGCATCACCACCTCTGCATCTCTGCACCCCCTGGACACCAGTGCAGCACCACCACCTCGGCATCTTTGCACCCCCTGAACACCAGTGCAGCACCACCACCTCGGCATCACTCTGCAACACCTCAGCCTGCTCTCAGAATTTGGCGTCTGTTGATTGTCCCCTAGCGTTCATCCGCTGCTAGTGTTATAATACAGGTACTAGTTTGAAACCTTCACCCTCCGATTGTTTATGGCCCACCCCTCCCAAAAAAAGCTATAACAAACTACCATTGAAACACGCAGAAACAAGTTGCCAGCTTTGCAAGGACAAAAAACTGAGGACATTTTTATTGTAAATACTTTTTCTAATATGGTCATTCAGTTGTACATGAAGCCTTTTTGGTCATATATAAGGTAACAAAAATGCTTGACAATTTTTAGGTCTCGGACCTAAAGGCTGCGCTTGCGCAGTCTGGGGAGGAGATTTAATGATTCTTAGTAGGGCTGTAGAACCCGCCTCCCTGGCCCGTCTCTCCTCCATTGGCTGGCTTCCTAAACGGAGGCCAGCCATTGGAGGAGAGATGAGTCACTCAAATTTAGCCCCGTCTTTTTCGGATTCGGGGGCGTCAGTTTTGCTGTTCTTTAGCTTGTGATGTCGGCCGTCACTCAGGACAACAAAACACGCCCCGAATTCGAAAAATTCCGGAAGCTTGCGGCCGCCATTTTTTTTTTTTTTTGTCCGTCGCAGAGTCTTCAAGTGCAGAGGGGAGCCTCCTCCTCGCAGCACCGCAGTGAAGGTGAGCAAACAGCGCTTTCAGGAGCTGCTCGGGTCCGCTCGCCTTCCCCGCCCTCCTCCGTGTCCGTCGCTGAGTCTTCAAGTGCAGAGGAGAGCCTCCTCCTCGCAGCACCGCAGTGAAGGTGAGCAAACAGCGCTTTCAGGAGCTGCTCGGGTCCGCTCGCCTCCCCCCCTTCCCTCTGCCCTCCTCAGTGTCCATCGCCGAGTCTTCAAGTGCAGAGGAGAGCCTCCTCCTCGCAGCACCGCAGTGAAGGTGTGAGCAAACAGCGCTTTCAGGAGCTGCTCGGGTCCGCTCGCCTCCCCCCTTCCCTCTGCCCTCCTCCGTTGCACTCTCGCACCCCCCCCTCCCCCGCCGCATTCATACCAATTCTGCTTAATGCTGCTCCTCAAAGGAGGGGAAAGTTGCAGCCTTTCCGTCGTTTCAGAAAACCGGCTTTCTCATGATGCATAGGCTTGCCCTGGGACCCTTAGTATGGAAATGGCTCGGGAAGATTCTATTTTTGGAACTGTTTGCCCGAAGGAGCCCCGCCGTCGCCCATGTGTGCCCTGCTGCCTGCATTTGCGCCTCTGATCTTAGTTGTGTGAAAAGAGAGACACTCATACACCGGTCCTCCCCTCCACACATTCTGCCCCCCACACACACACACACACACACACACACACACTTGCTCTGTCGTTTTCATTCCTCTCCCAACTTATCGGTCTCTTTCCACACTGGTTCTCTCTCGTATGTCTCTCTAAGGTGTGAACCGTTCAACTAAGCGGGAGGGGGGGGGGGCAGGTAGAGGGTCTGGCTCTTGGAGAGGTGAGAAGGGGCGGGGAGCCCTCTGAGGACAAAAACAACCCCAGAGCAAGAGGCAGACTCTCCCCGGGGGGGGGGGGGGTGCTGGTGTACACTGAGGTTAAGGGGCTGCCACCTTGTGACAACCTGAAATAAAGTCGTGAAAGCAGGAACTCTGTGTACACCGTGGCACCATTGCAGGAGGAAATGGAAGTCTGCTTTGTGTATTTTGCAAATTATCATTCAGAAATGCAGTTCGTTTCTGTGTTGGGTAGAACGATCAGCAAAAGAAATTATTCCTTTTCCTGAAAACAGAATTTGTTACAAGGAACACATTTATAAAAGGTGGAGCAGCAGACCAGCCGTTGTTCCACGTGTACGTGGCAGCTTACACCTGCATGTACAACAAAAGCAGCTGCAATGCACGAAAAGTTAGAGCAAGCTTCCTTAACAAACATAACTTAGGTTGCAAGTGTAGCAAAACAACCGTAACATGCAGCCTTTTACAACAGAGTGACCTGAACTACCAATCACCCACCTACTAAACAGAGGTCGAGCGAGGACACTCTGGTAACAGAGACAGACCGGCATAATACACACCAGAACTTCAATAAAAACCGCACCTGAGTGGGTGCCAAGTGGCCGCTGGTGCTATTAACAGACATCATTTTCTTTGAGCTCATATCTGCATCTGAAACGATAATAAATGGTGCACTACAAGTCCCAGAATGCATTACGTGAGGCAATGCATCCTGGTCAACACCCATCCACTTGCCTGTAACTTCAGCAACGCAAATACCAACCTACTTTGGCAAATGGAGGATCAAAGATGGACTAGAGATGCATGGGACTAGAGGTGAGTTAAAGGCTGAGGTTTGTGCCAGGGCGCTACGGAAAGCGCCATGACAGGCGGTGCCAGGCACTGCCCTCAGAGGGCTGACCCGTGCCAGGAGGACTCGGCAGAGCGGAGATGTGCTGATCGAGGGAAGGGGCGGGGACAAGAAGGGTGAGGTGGGAAGGTGTAGTCCAGGGGGAAGGGGGCAGCCCGGACGCAATCTCTTGATAAAATGTGGGGATGGGGGGCAGTGAGGGGGAAATCCGAGTTCAGCAGGCATCGGAAGGGAGTTATTACTTCACACTGCATTCCAGACCCAGACAAGCAGCAGCAGGGGCCGTCCACCGGAACCAGGAGGTCAACACAGGGTAAGTGCCTACCGATGCTAAGCACTAGATAATGTCATGTGCCAACCCATGCCAAGCGCTGTCTTTAGATGGCATCCTCTTGTGCCTACCGATGCCAAGCGCTGTCTCTAGATAGTATCCGTTGTGCCTACCGATGCCAAGCGTTGTCTCTAGATGGTA
This sequence comes from Lissotriton helveticus, assembly GCF_964261635.1. Taxonomy (NCBI): domain Eukaryota; kingdom Metazoa; phylum Chordata; class Amphibia; order Caudata; family Salamandridae; genus Lissotriton; species Lissotriton helveticus. The sequence goes on along the minus strand of NC_136068.1, from coordinate 897,859,731 downwards.
ACCTCTTGTGCCTACCGATGCCAAACGTTGTCGCTAGAAAGCATCCTCTTGTGCCTACTGATGCCAAACGTTGTCGCTAGATAGTATCCCTTGTGCCCACCGCTGCCAGTGTGTTTAGTTCCATTGTGCCCACTTATGCCAAACGATTTCTTTGCAGAGAGTGACTCAGCCTCTGCTCCCGGTTCATTCTCCGGCTCCTCGTGTGCTCACTGCGACTTCCACAGAGCTCCACACTTGTGCCAAGCACCGCTTGTGCACACAGCGCTTTCAGGAGCTGCTCGGCTCCACCCCCCCCCCCCTCCCTCTGCCCTCCTCCGTCGCGCTCTCGCACTCCCCCACCGCATTCTCAAACTTTGAATTGTTAAAATGCACAACTTTGTTAATAAAGTGCAGTGTCTGACTCTCCCAAGATGTAGATGTCTGTTGAATGAATTGTGTTCGCTAACAGTGTTGGCGGTGACTTCTGGGTTCATAGATGCATTTGCTAAAAAGTTGGGCGCTCTAAGCCGGTTAATGCAGTCAGCCACTACCTTTGTTGCTAGAAAAGGTTGTTGTTGGTCTATGCATCATAGAGCGTTGCCATGATATTGTGCTCTCAACATCTTTTTGCTGTGTTCTCCCCTTCAAGAGGAAAGCGTCATAGATCACAGGTAAATTTTAGGTACTCAAGTTCCAGGCAACAATTGTTCAATAAGATTTCGCTTTAGAGAGAAAATCCTGTTTTATTTTATTTTTATTTATTTTTTTTCTCCTTGGGGGTTTCTTAGAACCTCAATTTTTCTGTGTAAGACAGTGTCTTTCAAAGCACTCTCGATCGATCACAAAGACTTCCCTGGTGCCATGCAGCCCCCTTCTAGTCGAAGGTGTTTGATTAACCTTTGGGGTCCCGTAAATTTGTAAGCTTAAGGCTAACACAACACCGGCTCTTATAGGGAGTAAGTTGTACTTCACAAGAGCGAAGGTGGGGACAATGTATGTAAATGTGAATATATTTGGGGTAGGTATGAAGAAACTGTCGTCACAGTCAGTAGGTTAATTCTGACCGCTGTAGAAGCTCTACGGGGGTGACGCAGTGGGCATGTGAATTAACATTAGGGAGTCAAGAGGGAACTTGAAAGGGGTTTAACAGGAGACCAGAGTCTCCAGCTTAAGTGAAAGGTGTTCAGTACACGTCCCATTAAAAAAAAAAAGATCAGTGTATATAGTGAGTGGAGCGGAGCGGGTAATAAAGGCCAAAAGATCGGGAAAGGGTAGAGGGAGTTTAATAGACAAAGGACCAGTATGAATCTTGTGCTGGAACGTTGCATGTGAGCGTTTTAGGAAGTAACCTGCTAGAAAGAGAGGGGTTAAAGGTGAGAATCTTGTTTCCAACAGATCCATGTGTATTTATATTTATGTATATGGTATTTGCATAGTTTGCACCTAGCTGAGAGCTATATCTGGGCAATATATACGTTCCTGTATGTTGCTCTTTTCACCATGACTTCCTGCTTTCCAGCGTAGACATGAATCTCATTAAAGGTCCTCATTCCATACGGGGGTAAGATCAAAGCATTTCCCTTGGAACAAGAAATTAATAGGATGTTAATAAGACACTGATTGCTTCAGTTCAAAGGACATTTCTCCCTATATGTGTGCATTAGTGCATACATCAATTGAGGTTTTTATATGATGCTGCCCTACCGCATAGGTGTTGGAGCACTCCATAGTACAACAGCACTACCTGATAGCCAGGCCTACAGTTATAGTTGAACAGGTCTTCTTGCAACAAGGGATTTGAGCAACGAATAATAATATGGTAATATGGGGGGGGGGGTGTTAGGGTGTTAGGGACTGACACTAGTAAATAATTGCTATTTGTTTGTTTAAGATATACAGGTAAGTGCTACATTTTTATGTGTTGTGAGATAGCGTTTCTACCTCACTCTCACTACCTCACTCTCACTACCTCACTCTCTCTCTCACTACCTCACTCACTCTCTCTAACTAACTCCCTCTCCCTCTCTCTACCTCACTACTCCACTCTATCTATCTCACTACCTCACTATCTCACGACTCGCTCTCTCAAAACATCACTACCTCACTCTCTCACTACATCACTACCTCACTCTCTCACTACCTCACAACTTCACTCTCTCTCTAACACTACCTCACTCTCCCTCTATCTCACTACCTCACTCTCTCTTTCTATCTCACTAACTCACTTTCACTCCCTTTCACTACCTCACTCTCTCTATCTCACTACCTCAGAACATTACTCTCCACCTCACTCTTTCACTACCTCACTCTCTCGGTCTCTCACTACCTCACTCTCCATCTACCTCCCTCTCTCTCTCTCACTACCTCACTCTCTCTCTATCTCTCTATCTCACTACCTCACTCTCTGCTAATGCAATAGGTCTCACATATGCAAGCTATTAAGCTATTGCCAATATAAATGGCAATGCCATTTATTAGGGATACAAAAAAAATACAAAAAATGAGCAATGCCAATAGCTCTACCTATAATATTGCCGAGACCATTGCATTGTAAATGCTTGTTTATTTTAACTTTTCAGCATGCTGCACAGCATCCACACTTCTCTACAGCACAGCTTAAAGATATTTGCAAAGTCAATAGATCTGGCTAAACACTTATAAGGCCCCAAAAGCAAGACCTATTGGCTATGGCAATACTTGTTTTTTTTTCTCTAAACAAATTGTAAACCAGTCTGCAAAACATGTAAACTGTTACTGCCAAACTAATGTTGGTGACGGACCTGCACTAAGTGTCTTGAGGAATGTGCCCTCATGAACCCAAAAGTGATCTGTAACCATGAAGCGAAGCTGTAGGTCGCTGAACATCAAAGGAAATGTTAAAGTCCCTCGAGGCAACTCCAACAGCTCTTCAGTTGAAGTCTTTTATTAAATAATAATCACAAAGAAAAGCACAAGAAGGCTAAGTAGCACTCTTTACACTATCCAGTCAACCTCCATACTTCAAAGTCGCAAGGGCATCAAGGTGCATATCTCTCATTCCCGACTTCTAATCGAAGACCTGATTCTGTAATTGGTTCTAATGCATCCCAAGTTCCCTTGGTCATCAGTGATGTCACAGCAGATCAAAGCTGTTACAAGGTAATATTATGCACACTTGGTTCCTCTAGCATGCCTTCAGTCTGAAAACATCCATAGGGACCTTCAGTCTGGTAACTGCCAGCGGGTTCCCTTCTCTGCGCCATTTGTGCCTCTCAAACCTGTACAATCTTGGCCCCTTGGATACTGTCCCTGACACCATCCGTACCCATAGAAGGACCTCTTACCGATACTGCAACGCGTGTTAGACTTTCCTATTTAAGACGTTTCGCGACCGTCTGGCTCGACGTCACGATATGCAGAGCCAACATACTGGTTGAATTCCAGACCTCTTCAGAGCAGATTCAGAACAAGAGACTGGAGATGCCGTGGGAGTCGAGGAAGACTATCTCCGCTCCAAATCCAGCTCCGATGGGAATGAAGACATCACACAAGGTCAGTGTACCATGCGTACTGATCCTCCCTTGCCCCAAAGTCCACCTCTGCACAAGAAGGCTCCGGTCCAACTCCCGCCTGCAGGCCACGGTCCGCACAGCGAACATGTTTCTGACGTCATGCCTTCCTGCTCAGCACCTAAACAAACCCCAGAGTCTTCCTGCTCCGAACTGAGACGTTCTAAATTGGGCACAGAGCTGAAACCTTCGGGGTCGAAGTCCGGCTCAGCCCCAACCCCTTTGATGCCCCTCTGGTGCTGAAAACGTCTTTAAATCCTCAGCATCCAAAGTTCAAAATGTCGACACTTTGTGCAATTTTAGAAGCCACAATGTTTTCCTATGGGAGAAAGTCAGTGGCATTCAGGCACAGTACACCGACATATGGGACCAATCTACAGGAGTTAAGGTGATTGGTGGGCATGGTCCAAGGCAGCACCAGCGGCACTAGGGCATGCTGGGTGTAGAGGTGCCAAACTGCGTTGGGTGGTGCCCAATGCTACTCTATGGGGATTGGTCTTTGCACAAAGAGGCTGCAGGCTTGGACTAGGAGGATAGTCTGGCTGAACCAACTGGGGGGAGGGTGTGGGGGGGCTCAGGCTCGGGCCTCACGATGCTCTGGGTGTAGGGACACCTTTGGTCCTTTTTCACGGCCCAGGGGTGACTGGTGCAGAGGTGTCTAGGCGTTGGTTTTTCTGGCTGTGCGCTGTAGCGGTAGGAGCCTGCATGCAGATTCTGCGGGCGACATCTGGGTTCACTGGGAGCGAAACCACGATGGACTCTCTGGAGGGCTGGGGGACCACAATGACACTGTTGACCCACTTCAACTCTAGCTTGGAGCGACTTGTGCGGTTGTCTTCAGGAGTTGGGTTTCTGAGTTCACAAGTCCTCGCAGGAGTCTTTGGATACCTGCAGGTTGCATGGGAGCAGATCCGCTACTTCTCTGGAGTCCTTCGTCCCTGGATGAAGTGCAGGCAGGTCTCCTGAGCTTTGGGACCTCAGCAGCTGCAGGACCAGTCTACTTTTGGTGTAATTGTCGAAGTCCACAGGCAGGCCAGCAGGGTTGGTGCCAAGTCAGTAGCTGAGTCTTCAGTTCTTGCAGGATGCAACTCTTCATGTCCTCCATCTTTCAGGTCGGCAGGATCAGATTTCCTGGTGCCCGGGGTTCCCCTAAATACTGAATTTAGGGGCTTTAGGGGTGTAGGGTGGTAGCCAGTGGACTACTGGCTCTTGAGGTAACTCTGTCCTCTATATATCTACTTCTTTTGGGCAGTGGACATAACCCTGTCCTCAGTAGCTTTAACTGTAGAGTACTGGGTCCCTACTGTCCAGGGTCCCAGTACCAGTGTGTTTTCCCTAAAAATGTCCACAGTTGGTACTTCTGCCCCCTGTATGTCCCTAGTAAGTGGTACCTTGGGTAACTAGGGCTTGGAGGCTAAAGAGGGTCCCATGATAACCCCTAATTGGTACCATGCTACTCCCCTTGCAGCTAGCATTCCCTTGTGAGGTGAAAAAATGACAATCGACATTGTGCACTGCCTAAGATATAGGTAAGTCAACCCTCTAGCAGGCCTTACCAGCCCTAAGGCAGGGCACCCTTTATCCCAAGTGTCTGCATATCTGCATACGCAGATATGCCCACACAGTGTTAGGGTCTATTCCTTAATATTGTAAGTGCCAGGGAAGCCATAGAGTACATGGGCTTGGAATGTGGCAGCTCAAGTTCCACAGCACCATGATGGCTTCACTGAAACCAGGAGTGTTTGGTACCAAACAGCTCCTTGTAATATCTACTGTTGCAGTGAGAGTTACTAAAACATACTCGGAGGGCACTTCAGAGGTGTCCCCTGAAACCCTTCCAACCCTGGTGTGGGCACTGACTGGCTTTAGGCAGACTGCCACACAAACATGTCTCTGGGCGCCTGGGTGTAGTCTCTGCTTGCTGGGACTAGAAACAATGCACATCCTAGTCATGTCGCATCTCCTCCCCGCAAGAGAGGCCAGTGCTCGAAGGGGAAGCTTCAAAAGCCAGCAACCTTTGTAATGCGCCCCCCACCAGTCTCTGCTGCTAGCAGCAGATGGCAGCCCCTGGTTTACAACCCCACTTTGGGTGGGAAAACTGGTGGAAAGCTTAAAAGGTCTTTGAGGTGTGCCCACCTTTGCCTACTCCATCCCTCAGGTGGGAGAGGCAAAGTTAAGCACACTTTTCAGTTCCCTCCAACTTGAAAATAAGGGACCTCCTCCAGTCGGGGCTAGGTCTATGCCCCCATCCCACAGGTGGGGGCATGCTAGCGGGTGTAGTCATCCCAGGTAAGCTGGCCATTGGCCCCAACTTCTACTCTCCTAAAATGACCCCTAAATTTAGTATTTACAGGGCACCTCCAGACCTAGAAACGAGATCTGCGATGGCCTAAGAAGCAGGAATGCAATGAATGGTCAGCGCACACGTAATCTAACAAGAAAATATGAGCTATTCAAAAGTACACTGTTATGCGTGCCCGCCAGTTGGAGGATGCCAGCCTCGCATTAAAGAATGTCCGCAAGCGAATGTTCACTTTTATACTGGGTGCACAGCGTGTTAGTTCACCGAATTCAAAATTGTAACACAAGTAAACACATTTCAATGAAATTTGAACACAAGTAAGTTGTGTTTTACACCGAAAACAATGAAGCCTTTATTTGGCTCTTCATCTTTTATCAGATTTAGCTAAAACAAAGTCATCGACTTAATCCACAAACCCTTGAATTTTGAACATGATGATAGTTTAACAAATCAACATAGATGTCTGATCTTCAGAAAATATGCCCAATGTATTTCGGGATTTAATACATCCCTTCAGGGGCCACTGTAAAAATACAAAAAAACCATCAAGACCGATATGAACAAAATGCTATTCTCATTTTTCAAAAGCAGTACAGGAAAGGCAAAATGTAGGAACCTGACAAATGTGCTTACACAGGACAACCAGTAAAGTGTGCGCTAAGGAATGAATAGTGAATCGGTAAAGATCAAAGAGCTAAAAGATCAGTGTTATGTCACCTCACCCGTGAGGTGATAGTGATTGTAGCAGAGTCAAGTGATAACTGCAGACAAACTGAATAGCCCATCAAAAAATTCAACCTGTCCCAAATGCAACTTATCCCTGTGCAAATGGACTAAATCCCAGTGCAGACGCGCAACTTATATCAATGTAGAAACTTACACAAAATACACCAATTAGACTTCTCTATTATGTTTCCATAAATGAACGCTATCTGAACTGCAGTCGATGAAAAACACTCCTCATACTGTGGCAAACCGAACCAGTGTTGAAAAAACTGGTATCGGGCAAATGGTTACCTCTCAAAGCGTCTTATAAAATTAAAACACTAATTCCTGTGACTGGCAGCAGCTAGAACACTGGCTCCCAGAATAAATAACTAGTCAGCGATAGAAATATGTAACGTATTAAAAGCAGGGATCGTGTATTGGACATAGATAGCAACAATGAACCTTATGCACTATGGGCGTGTCCAACCCATTACTCAGTATCATACCCTAAATGTTACAGCAGTGCTTGCAAATGTGAGGAATGAAACTGTAAGATGGGCATCCCGGGCACACATCCAAAAGTCTGCTGCTGACTAGGTCACTGTGACTATATCTGTAGGTTCTAACGTAGATCGATGTTGCCACAAGCTGTCTACCGCCCTACTTTCCAACAGCCACTACAACAATAAATGCTGAGTAAGCCAATGACACTCACGTAACTGATGTCTAGTGGATATAAGAGACATGAGAACATAATTACCCCCACCTTCACCTGTGTTTTGTCCTGGATCGATATCGCCACAAACACTCTGCGGTCCGATTTGCAAACAGCCGAAAGCTAGACTCTAAATTATAAATCTCCGTGATCAACATCGCGGTGAACTGACTCAAATTCAACTAAGACCCATTCTCGGATAACCACAAGCATGGGCGCCATCTTGAAGTAGTAATATGTATCACGCAACAGTTATAACTGCTGTAAAAACATAAATAGTGCTAATCCTGCCAGAATCAAATGAATGTAAAATGTCTTGATTTAACTACAATCTAATCGTATAATCTAAATACCCATACATGTGTGCGATGTCTGGTACTACACTGCTCTTAAACGTCACAAGGCACCAGTGAATACATGAAGCTGATAAAAGAAAATCTTATCCAAATGACAATGGGAATAGCCCATTGAAAGTGTATATAAAAGCTAGCAACATTGTATGACATTGTGCGCTGTGATGTAATTCAAAAGGAAAACAAGGCCACTGACCATAATAATGAGAATTGTATACCGGATGCTAGTATAGAGTGGACGAAGAACCAAGTTCTATGCGCAAAAAAATATAGGAACGTAATGACACATACATGGTCATATCTGTACCCATTGATGAGCAATAAAAATAAACATAAACCTCAAAGTGACAAGATTGAAACTAAAGATTCACCATCCCGCCTAGAACAGAAGAAACCTAACATGAGAAATAACGCAGAAAAAAGAATAGGAAGAAAAGTAAAAAAATGTTTTAAAAATGAATGGCGACCAAGGTGGAAATTCGTAATAAAATAGAATTTTTTGCCACTAGTAAGACACATTGTACAAACTAAACAAGCAAGAAGACCTCTTTGCAGAGAAGATTAAAGACTACCTCCTTGGTCCCAGTCCTATCGGCCTATCTCCAGTTTCTGTAAACCTGCGGCCTGTCTTGCGGCCAGCAACCTCTGAAAACCCTGGGAGGACTGCTGCTTTTGAAAGACTCCTATCTCCGGTGGACAACAGACCTGTCCATAAGATACTAACGCCAAAGACTACTCATCTAGGCGGATCCACGTCTCACTCTACTCCCAACGCCGAATTGAGTGGCTCACCTGTGCAGTGAAATCTCTCCAGTGATCCTGAACTAGTGTCCAGCGTTGGCTGACTTCCACGGTGGCTCCTGAAGTGTTAATCCAGTCTCCCCCTGACTGCCACCAGATCTTTTAAAAATACTGTCGAAAGGCATCCCTGCACCCCCAGCCCCTGGGCTTTGATGAGCTCAACAGACTGTGCCCCTACATCCCAACTTACCTCTGCTGCCGTTGGTCTGCCTCCAGTGCCACGCTTGCAGCCTGTTTGCCAAAAGAAGAAACTCCATTGAAAAGCTTTGGGCACCTGATGCTGATTTTTCATCCTGCTGCTCCTGTAATGCTGGTGGTGTATGCTTGGTGCTGCTTAGTGACCTCCTAGGGTTCAGGCCAGCACTGCAGGGGCCAACAATTTGTACAGGAGCTGCACCCCCAGCGGCACTGGGGTAGCTAGGTGAAGGGTGCCAAGGCGACGTCTGGGACCCTGTGCTTCTAAATGGAGACCTTCGCTTTGGCAAAGTTGCTGCAGGCTTGGGTGAGACTTCCTGAAGGAGACCACCGGCTGGAGAAGTAAGTTGGACTATTTGGGGATGCCTGGACACTGTTGGTCGGGCCACCCAAGGCCATGGAGCATCGGGTGCAGGGGTGTCTTATGGCATTTGGTTTTCTTCCCAGCTCTGGTGGTGGTCAAGGGTACCCTTCTGGTTGAGACTGCATGTCTGCTTGAGGGAGGTCAGGGTGTCACCAGATCCCAGGTCAGGATCGCAGAGGAGTCCTCCCTGTTGGGCGACTCGACCGCGGACTGTGGGAGTCCTGTGCAGAATCTTGATTCTGTTCTTGGAGTCTTTGAGCAAATCCAGTACACAAGGGAGACAGCCTGTTGGGTGAGTGCAGGGCAGGTCATCAGCCTCTTATTGGCTGCTGGCAATGCCGGGTTCTTCACTGTAGGCCGGTCGGATGCGAACAGGCTAGTAGGCCTGGGGCCAAAGCAGTAGGTGTCCTCTTATTCTTCTTTCTGCACAGCACTTGTCCTTCTTTCCTCCTCAAATCGGAGGAGACCAGGATCAGGGTGGCCCCTCAGTACTATTTTTAGTGGCGTTAAAAGGGGTCTGTGGGTCAGGACCAATAGGTCCCTGCCTTAGGAAGGATACACCCCATACGGTGCCACCTTCCAGTGGTAGGGGGGCGCAAGCCTCTTCTTGATTAGTTGGTTCCCTCATCTTCAAGATGGAGGGGACTGAGGTGTGCGCCAGCTCGCCTATCCCACCTGAGGGGTGGGGCTGGTAAAGGTGGGCACACCTCTCCTCCTAGCTTGGTTTACCTGCCGGTTCTCCTGCCCAAAGTGGGGGGCAGAACTGGTGGGAGCCAGTTTCTGGGGGCTGCTAAAGGCTGGGACGGCTTCCAAAGGCAGCAGGCCTTTGAAGCTTCCCCTTTGTGTACCCAGCCCATCCTGGGGTAAGAGGCATGACACCTCTGCCCAGGATGGGATTTGTTTCTGGACCCCGAGGGTTGAGGCTCTTGACCCAGGGTTCCAGAAACCTGTCTGGTGGTGGCAAATGGGCAGCAATTTCAGGAACCACATCAGAGCTGGTTGTTTTTCGGGGCGTGCATTTTACATTAAATCTCAAACTGGCGTCCGTGTGGTTTTAATGTGCTGAGAAGTTTGCTACCTAACTTCACAGGTTTTAATAAAGCAATTATGGAGCTGGGGAGTTCGTAATGACCAACACCCAGACCATAGAAATTCTAAGTGTAGTAAAGCCATAAAGAGTATAAGAATGGACTTGGAGACTGTAGGGATACAGGGCTCATGCCACTGTACCCTCACCTGAGGCTACGGCACTATGCTGGAGGGGTGGTTTACTTTTGCCTCCAGCAGTGGGTTTTAGGCATGGCACACAGGAGTGTGTGTCAACTCTTCACTTTTCTCTGCACCAAAACACGCAGGGCACATCAAGTCAGGTTGCATCAGATGTCCGGCAAAAAGTGGGGGGTAACCATACAAAAAGGGGCACTTTGCTACACTCCCCCTCCTCCCAAAAAAAAAAATGAAAGTATGAGTAATCTTTCCCAAGAGTCTTCATTGTCTAAGTGGAAAAATCTGGAAAGTCCATCTGCATGGGCAGTCTTTGGTCTACGTTCTACCATTAAGTCTGTTGCCTGAGGGAGATGGATCACCTCAAAAGTGAAGGATTTTCTCCTTTCATCTGCATCGGCCATCTGAGAGGTCTGTGTTCAGCTTGAACTTGGAAGTGAGTGCCAAACAGGTATGGTCTCAACTTCTGCAGGGACTAAACCACAGCAAAGGCCTACCTCTCAATGGCACTGCCACACTGTTTCCTGGGAGTAGCCTTCTGCTTATGAGAGCAACTGGTTGTTCTTGCACATCATTTGTGTGGGATAGGCCTGCTCCTATTCCTAGTTCAGAGGTATCGGTTTGCAGAATGAACTGCTTGGAGTAATCTGGAGCCTTGAATAGGTACTGAGCACATCGCCTCTTTTAGGGTGTAAAAAGCCTTTTGCCATCCAACTGTCCAGTTCACTTTCTTGGGCATCTTGTTGGAGGTAACTTCTGTGAGGGGAGTCACAATTGATCCATATCCCTTTACAAACCTCGTATAACACCCAGTAAAGCCAAGGAATGCCCTGACTTGGGTCTGGCATTTTGGGAGTGTTCCAATCCTGGATTGTCTGGATTTTGGGTTGGTGTAGTTTGACTTGGCCTCCATCTACAAGGTGGCCCAAGTACACAACAGTTCCCTGCCGTATCTGGCACTGGATGCTTTGATAGTTAAGCCTGCAGCTTCCAGAGCCTGTAAAACCTTCCCCTGGTTGACCAGGTGATCCTGCCAGAAAGAGTGAAATAAAGCAACATCATTCAGAAAAACTGCACTAAAGTCTTTCAACCCAGCATGGACTTGATTCACCAACCTTTGGAAGGTGGCTGGGGCATTCTTTAGACCAAAGTGACAGTGAACTGCAAGTGCCCAACAGGTGTGGAGAATGCTGTCTTTTCTGTGGCTCCAGACCCATGCCAATCTGCCAGTACCCTGCAGTTAAGTCAAAGGTACTTGGCAGCACCTAATTAATATATCCATTCATCAGCTCTGGGTATGGGGGTGTTCAACTGTCTTGGTGACAGCATTGAGGCCACTGTGCCACACAATTTTTCTTTCGAACCTGTTCATGAGGTTTGGTGACTAGGACCACTGATCTGGGCCAGAGGCATCTGGAAGGCTCAATGCCCCCTGTGAGAAAGTGGCTCTATATATAGTGGACTAGAATGAAGTACAGTGTGTATAGAGTCCACCAAGGTATAACCGAGGTTAAAGTCAGATCTGACCTTACTCTCCAAAGTGGTAGCTTGGTCGAGCAGTTAGGCAGTACCAGAGGACAGTGTAAAGCGTATGTTGTACACATACGTACTCCAGGCCAATTGTTATATCCTCAGATATAGTTTTATTTTTAGAACCAACCGTTGTAAATATATACTTTTCAAGTTGAGTACTCATGTAAATACTTTGCAAAGGAGCAATAAAGTTTGTGCGCACACATTACAGGATAGATAGTGAGCAACACAGTTCTGAAACACACTCTAACGTTGAGCTCAATGGGTTTTTCACAGGTAAGGACAGTTGATTACTTTATGGATTACTTTGGTAGTTCCAGGGCCAGATCTTAGATTCAGTCCAGCGGTCTAAGCTGAAACCAGATTAGCAAAAATGTTTTCGTTACTCTGAGGAATTTCCATGAATATAAAGCTGTTTTAAAAGTTCACACTTAAAAACTTTTCAATGTAAATCTGACAATGTTATTCAATGGGAAGAAATTCCGGTTGCAGGTAAAGTACGATTGTGTTACTTTTGTAACCCAGCACTGGTCTCCTAGGGCCAGCACTGGGGGCTTAACTCAAAACAGGTAGGTAACTGTGTTTCAGTATTTCGTATGATTTTTAAAGAATACTTGCAGTTTTCATAAGTAGACACTTGGAAGAAATTTCATAGAAAAGCAGACAATGGGTTCCTATGGAGAAAATGCAGATTACTAGTAAACCCACTGGGATTACTTTTGCGGTTCAGTACTGGGCTGAAAGGTACAGTACTGGCTTCTCCCCTGGTCACAGGTGAGTACTTTGGAATTCAAACTGGCTGATTTTATAGGAATATTTTCAGTTTTCAAAACTTCACACTTAGAAAATTTCCTAGTCAAAAATGGGTCAGTTATCCAATGGCAGGTAAGTGAGTTACCGGTTTCCAGGTGAGTACTTGGTGAAGTTAAGGTTCTGGGTATAGACTCAGAGGTCCCCCAGGGTCAGGGGAGTACAGTTAGTTCAGTCCTAGCGGCACAGGGGCGGTCAGGTGCAGAGGTAGGTAGGCCCAATGATGTCCAAAGAGGGAAAGGGGGCCTTCGGTTGGTGGCTGCTGGCTAGCAGGCCACACGTCTCTGGGAACTTGGGCTCCTGGTCACTTGCTCAGAGCAAGGGGGGAAGTAGGATAGGACAAAGGGGTCACAGCCAGCGGCACTTGGGCGACTGGGTGCAGGGTGCTTTTGAGCCGTCTGGCGCTCCATGTTATCCAATGAGGATCTTGAAGAGGGAACAAAGGCTGCAGGCTCTGGAACGGAGACTCTCCCGGGGCGACCAGCACTTTGAGAGGTAAGTTGGGATCTTGGAGCACAGGTAGGTACCCCAAGGGGAGGCACAGGGGGCTGTAGGGCGCCCAGTGCAGAGGTGTCTTTGGGTGTCGGAAAAGCTCACCCGTGGCTGGTCGCGGTAGGGGTGGCCCCTGGTTCTGAGTCTGCAGGCGTCAGCTGGTTCGTCGAGGAGGGTTTTTGGGCACTGGATTTCGGGTCCCAGTCGCCGGGGGGACGTCCTTGTGGTCTTGGTTTGGGTTGGCACGGCCGGGGCTCGGCTGGTGCAGAGTGGGCTGGTCCGGAGCTTCCTGGTGGGCACCAGGTGGGTTGTTGCAGCAGAGCCTCTGCTGATGGGAGTCCCAATCTTCAAGAGGGTCAAGGCAGGCAGGTCCTCTGGGGGTCCCAATTTTGCTGTCTGCGGGGGTCGCCGGGTTCAGGCAGGAGCAGGTTCCAGGATTGACAGGCCGGTAGGGCTGGGGCCAAGTCAGTTGTTGTCGTCCTGTTAGCAGCTGCACGGCGGGTCTTCTTGATCTTCTTTCTTCTTTTCTCATCGGGATCTTGGAAAGTAAGGTTCATGGAGCCCCTAAATACTGAATTTAGGGGCGTTACAGGTAGGGCAAGGGCAGGGACCTATGGGGTCCCTGTCCTGTGGTGGTTACACCCCCCTAGCCTGCTCCTCTCCTGTAGGAGAGGGGCAGGAGCTTAGCTGGGATTGGGCAGGGCTCTCCATCTTCGAGAGGCCCGGGGTCGTGCTTCACCTAGTCTCCCCCACCCGAGGGGTGGGGTTGGCACAGGCTGGCACACCCCCCTTCCTGACTTAGTTTTTCCCGCCAGTCTTCCCGCCAGAGTGGGAGTCAGAACTGGTGGGGGCCAGTTGCTGGGTACAGCAAATGGAATGGAGAAACTCACAGGGCAACATGCCTTTGAAGCTTCCCCCTGCCAATCCTGGGGGAGGAGACCTAGCACCTCGCCCGGGATGTGCATTGTTGCAGGCCCAGGAGAGCGGGGGCTCTCCACCCAGTGGTCCAGCAACATATCTGCTGTGTGGCAGCCTTTGCATCCACTCAGCCAGACGTGGATTGTAGGTTAGGGTATCAGAGGGCTTCTCTAAGATGCCCTCTGGTGCAGTTTACATTAAATCCCACACTGGCATCAGTGCAGGTTTAATGTGCTGAGAAGTTTGATTCCAAACTTGTCAGTCTTCAGTTTAGCCATTATGGTGCTGTGGAGTTCGTAATGACAACCTCCCAGGACCATATACTCTTAATGGCATCACTGCACTTACAGTGCCCAGGACTGGCCTTGGGTACTGTAGGGGCACAGGGCTCATGCACCTGTGCCCTCACCTCTGGCATAGGGCATCCAGCTAGAGGGGTGGCTGAAGTATGCCTGGGCAGTGGGTTCTGGGTGCATGGCACACAGGGATGTGTGCCATGTCGACTCTTGTTTTAGTTCTGTACTTAGGCACTCAGCCTGCAAAGGTAGTGTGTGTGCCAGGGTACAGGGCCCCTAAGGGTGGCACAATAAGTGCTGAAGTACTCCGCGGTCTTCACTGGTCACCATGCCCTGGGTACCTTGGGTACCATTTACTAGGTGCTGACAGGTGGCCAGAGATGCCAATTTTTTCTTTTGTTTCAGCATCATTTTAGGGAAGAACACAGGCCCTGGGTACCTGGTTGGCAGGAACCCAGGGCACACTCAGTCAAAGCTCATCAGCAGTTCAGAAAAAAGTGGGGGCATAGCAATGCAAGAAAGATGGTACTTTCTCACACACCCCTATCCCCGGCCCCTCCACCCACCCCAACTCCACCATCTTGCGAACTTCGGCTTTGATGCTTACTTTAACTTGGACAGACTGGAAATAGATTTTGGTTTTGAGAGGCAAGCTGTCTCCAGTGTCCACATCATGGGTACACCAGGGAGTATGACCAGGGGTGAAGTAAAAGAGCTGCACATACTGTTGCAGAACTTGTCTGTAATCAGTCTGCTGTTTGGCAGAGAAGGTGTCTGAATAGAATACTCCATCTACTGACTCATCTTGGGGGTTTAAGAGCTCAGGTGGAGGTTCATGCGCCATCTTCCGATACTCATTAGTAAAAATCAGCATGGTCCCATCAGCCCTGTCCCAATAGATGTTGAGGTGATTCACATGTATCACTCTTTTGGGGGAGCTGTTAGTGCTCTGGTCTACATGTAGGTGACCTCACACTTTTTTCTTTTTCTAGGATAGGGTAAGGACCACTCCATTTGTCCAGGAGAGCCTTTGCTCGACGCCAACACCTGTTGCCCTAGTTGAAATTCTACCAGTGCATCTTTCTGGTCATACCAGAGCTTCTGAGCTCCTGGCTAGCTTCAAGATTCTTGGATGCTTTCTGCGTATACTCTGCCATCCTGGAACGAAGGCCTAGTACCTAGTCCAATCTTGTTTTGGTACATGATTGGTGTGGGGGGAGGGCTCAGGGGGAGGTGGGGGGGGGGGTTCTCCCATCCTTTCTTCACAAGTTGGTGGTCCCCTTAAAGGATGGCCCAACAGAAGTCCAATGGGTGAGAACCGTCCTCCCTTCCGAGGCACCTCTTTAGGCAAAAAGCAGGCAGGGCAACAGAACATCCCATCTCCTTTTGAGTTTCTCAGGGAGTCCCATTATCCTGCCTTTCAAGGTCTTGTTGAATCTTTCAACAAGACCGTTGGTTTGTGGGTGGTAAGGTGTGAAGTTATAAATCACTCGACACTCCTCCCATATGTGTTGTATGTATGCAGACATGAAGTTCGTATCTCGGTCTGATACTACCTCCTTAGAAAAGCATACCCTGGTGAAGACACCAATGAGGGCCTTGGCTACCACAGGGGCAGCAGTAGACCTAAGGGGAATGGCTTCAGGATACCTAGTAGCATGATCCACTACTAGTATGAACTTGTTTCCTGAGGTCGTGGGAGGTTCAAGTGGATCCATTATCTACTCTTACCCTCTCAAAAGGTCTCCCAACCACTGGTAGTGGAATTGATTGAGCCTTTGAGTACCATTCTGTCTTGCCAGTGGCTTGACAGGTGACACAGGAGCGTACACACTCCTTCACATTTTGGGTCATTTGGGGCCTATGGAAGTGGGTGACCAATCTTTCCCAAGTTTTGGGGTAGCCCTGATGCCCAGCTAGGGGGGATGTCTTGTGCTAGAGTGAGTAGAAAATCCCTATACAGCTGAGGCACTACCACTCTTAGTGGCACCAGGTGTGTGGTCTCTGCCCTCTGTGCAGGAGTCCTTCCTCCCAATAGCCCTTGTGGGAGCCATGGGCATCTCCCTGTTCCTGTTGAGCAGCTCGCTGCCTCAGGCCTTCAAGAGTAGATCTCCCTGGTCCCAAGAGCTCTACCTCTGAAGGTTCAAGCTCCATGGCACAGTATCCTCTGGGGCTTACAAGCCCTCTCCTAGAGAAGAGGGTCCCTCATCTTTTTGTTGTGTAGAAGCTGCTTCACTAGTCTTCCTACCTTTCTTCTTAGGAGGTTGAGCCTTCTTTTCAGGCTCCAACATTCCTTTTTCACCCTGGGCTAGGTATTGTGCTCCTGTCTATTTTTGCACACTATTGCAGATTTGCAGCATGGCTGCATGTCTTTCTTTCTACTTCAGCCCATGCTGATGTTTCCAAATCATGTTCAAGCAGACCCCCTACCGTCTAATCTCACCATGGCATGGTTAGTGGTGTCACTGTCTGTTTTGGTAACCAGGTAGGTTTTTCCAGTTTAGTATTGCTTAGGGAAACTGGTGTATCTGTCACCATGGTGACACTGGCACCTGGTTCCCACAGGGCTTCCATCTTACTCCCATTCACTAAGCGGAACTGCAGGTATTTCTTTAATCTAGGGGGGCGCACAGCCCAAGTGGCCAACCATCCCCTTCAGAGACCAAAACTGCCTCAGTGTGGACATTGGTGTGCTCTGGGCACCCTATTGATCTCATCTGAAGTTTTGCGACACCAGTAGAAATGGGGGACTAGGGTCTGGTCTGTTGGGACAGTCAGGATCTCCAATTCCTTAAATCCCTGATCACCCTCTACTGTCCGGCACGCAACCTACGGTCTTCTCATCGTCAGCTTTTAGTCGCCCCCCCAATCAAACTCAAAAAATTCGGCGGCTGTAGATTTGCTCACTTGGTCCCCAAACTCTGGAACCCGCTGTCCCCCCTGCTTAAATCTTCTAAATCCCTTCTTGAATTCAGAAAACTCCTGAAAACTAGTCTCTTTACACAGTCCGGTTAGACCCCCTCCCTCGTATCTCCCAGCACCCAATCAGCGCCAGGAAACTCATGGTGTCAGAGCGCTATAGAAATTCCCCTTAAGATAAGAATTGGTGTCCCTTCTTGTTACAGTGGAAACACCACGCTTTGCCGAACCAACATTTTCCCCTTGCACCCACTAATGGGCTTGAAGAATTCTTGTACCCCCCCCCCCCCTCCCCCTTGAACCAGGCTTGGATTTTGGGGGCCTTTGGTAGACTCTTGTCCGCCTTTTATCCCAATTCTTGGGGAAAAATTGGACCTAGGTCTACCAGATACTGATGCAACTTTTCATTGATGCAGTTACTTAATGTGTTCTTTCATAAACAAATTATAAAGTGTCTTTACTGAGTAGTCTACAAATTCCACCCAGGATTGACTTTGAGATTTATGAGCCCCCCCCTTAATTTAATTCTGTACTACGGAGTCCATCTCTCAATCAGGGTGCCCTTCATGAATTCATAGGACTTTGCTTCTGACTCACTTAGTGTCGGAAGCCTGTCTCTTCACTTACCAGATAAGTTTCCAAAGGAATGCCCCCCCAGTGAGACTTCCTCACTTTTCTTGCTTCACAAGCCCTCTCAAAGGCTGTGAACCACTTTGTGATGTCGTCACATCCTCAAATTTAGGGACAATCCCATGGGAGACTTTATGATCATGTGATCTTTCTTTTTCTTGACTTTTTAAATTGCTGCCCCCACTGATGGGTCTTGGGCCCATCTCTGATCTTACTCTAGAGGTGGGAACCTAGTCTGTAGGTCTAGTCTTTTGGTTATCCTTGCCAAAAGGAGAGCCTTCTCAGTGAAGTTGTCCTCACTGTCTGGTATGAAGTTGGTCCTACCTCTGTAGGAGCCAGACCCTGTACCTCTTGTGTGTGGAGGGTAGGACACAAAGTTCCCTTCCTCCCTAAGTAGTTTAGGTGGTTAGTCTAAGACTTCATCTGAACTACTTTCTCCATTCTCCTGAAGGGCTTCACCTTCTTCTGTGGGGTGGTCCCTTGTATACACTGCAAGGAACTCCTGGAGTTGTATTCTGGTAGGGTTTGACCCAGTTATTTGCTTAGCCTTACAGAGAAGCGGTCACTCTAACCCATAGGTTGGAGTAAGGAATGAGGTCTAGCTCTACAGCCATATTCCATGTGTTGCTCATTATTTCTAAAGTGGAATTCTTTTAAGAAGACCTACAGTAACAGATCGAGATAATGCCCCCTAGCTCCAGTAACTTTTACTGTTTTTATTAAAGAAATGCTACACGGACTTAACACATGGCACTGACAAGATTTTTTTTAAACTTTGAAAAATCGTCAGTTTAAAAAAAGTTTAAAGTTAATTTTTCAGGTTCTGGTCATGTGATCAGATTACTAAGTTAGTCCAATAAATGCAAGGCTTTACATTCCACTGCTGATCAACCAGTTTAGGAAGCTGGCTGTGCAAACTAACTTGCTTTGGTATATTATATACAGAGTCCGGTGAGCCCCCAGAGGTATAGCAGAGGCTAAATTAGATAAGTGCGAA
This sequence comes from Lissotriton helveticus, assembly GCF_964261635.1. NCBI lineage: Eukaryota > Metazoa > Chordata > Amphibia > Caudata > Salamandridae > Lissotriton > Lissotriton helveticus. The sequence continues at coordinate 897,840,947 of NC_136068.1, read as the reverse complement.
CAGCTCTTTGTGGTAGTGTGGGAGAGCAGTTAGGCGTATCCAGAGGGTGTGTAGCATTTATTGTATTCACTCAATCAAGACTGAAGGCACACACTCAGACTAAATCCAGACCAATTGGGTATGTATATAAAAGAAGGTATACTTATTTATTTTCAGAATCAAGCAAAGGTACAGGTAAATAAAATATATTCTCAAATGCAGGACTTCACAAGGAAATGTTGAATCTGCAACAGTTACAGGTTGGTATTGATTCAAAAAGCAGTATACATTACACAATGACTTTATGAATAATTTGCAGTCACTTCAAAATACTTTGTGTTCTGGAGGAGGTATGCCTAGACACCACACATGGATCTCACAATACAAGGTAAGTAAGACTTTTCTAGGCTTGAATTAACGTTACTGTTTTTCCAATACAAAACAGTTCAACACTTAAAACATTTTTAGGCCCTAAATCCTATGGGAGAAGTGTGGTTATCTGTTTCACAGGTAAGTAAACTTCTTACCAGTGGGAGTTTTGAGGGTTTGGATGATGGTTGCCCAAGGTCTAGTTTGGCACTCTAGTTGCACCACCCGAGGCACTGGGGCAGCTGGGTGCAGAGTGCTAGGGCCCTATGTTATCCAATGGGGCCAATTCGTTTGGGACTGCTTAAGAGCAGGCCACTTGGGTGTGGGAGCAAAGCTCCTAGGATTAAGGTAAGCACCGCAGGGGCCAACCATCTGCACAGGAGCTGCACCGCCACCAGCAGTACATGGGCAGCTTGGTGCAGGGTGCCAAGGCAATGTCTGGTACTCTGTGCTTTTCAATGGAATCCTTTGCTTCAGCAAAGTTGTTGCAGTTTCAGGCAGGGAGACTTGCTGAAGGCGACCACCGGCTGGAGAGGTGAATTGGACTCTTGGGGTGGAAGCCTGGACACAGTCGGTTGTCCCACCCATGGCTGTGGGACATCTGGTGCAGGGGTGTCTTTTGGCATCTGGTTTTCTTCCCTGTTCCTGTTGTGACCAGGGGGACCCTTCAGGTTGAAACTACAGGTGTCTGCTTGAGGGAGGTCATTGGTCACCAGATCCCAGGTCGGTAACCTGGGGAGTCCACCTTGTGTTGTTGGGCCACACGAACGTGGGCCATGGTAGTCTGGTGCAGAATTGCGGCTTCAACGGAATCTGGATTCTGGTCTTGGAATCTTTAAGCAATTCCAGTGATTACTGGAGACAGTCTGTAAGGTGAGTGCAGGGCAGGTGCTCTGGGGGCTGCTGTACACGCTGGGTTCTTTGCTATAGGCAGATCGGAGGCGGACAGGCCGGTACAGCTGGAATAAAATCAGTAGGTGTCATCTTACTAGGTCAGCTCAACTAGTCAGTCCTTCTTTCTTCCTCGAATTTGAGGAGGCAAGGTTCAGGGTGCCCCTAAATACTTGTTTTAGGGGCGTTGCGAGTTGTGTATGTTGGGAGCAATGGGTCCCTTCCTTGGGCACAAACCTCTTTTGATTGGGTCTCCTCCTCTTTAAGATGGAGGGAACTGAGGTGTGCTTCACCTCGCCTACCCCACCTGATGGGTGGGCTTGGCAAAGGTCGGCTCACCACTCGTAGCTTGGTTTTTCCACCTGGTGGGAGCCAATTGCTGGGGGCTGCTTCCAAAGGCAGCAGGTCTTTGAAACTTCCCCTTCGTGGACCTGACCCATCTTTGGTGAGGAGGCATGACACCTCTGCCCACGATGGGATTTGTTTCTGGACTCTGAGATTGAGAGCATTTTACCCAGGGGTCCAGAAACCGGTCTGGTGGTGGCAAATGGCAGGCAGACATTTTAGGAACCACACCAAGTCTGGTTGTTTTTCAGGGAGCATCTCTAAGATGCCCTCTTTGTGCGTTTTACATTAATTCCCACACTGGCATCAGTGTGGGTTTAATGTGCTGAGAAGTTTGCTACCAAACTTCCCAGGTTTTAGTAAAGCCATTATGGAGCTGGAGTTTTGTAATGACCAGCACCCAGACAATATGCTCCTTATAGCTTTACTACACACAGTGTCTAAGAATGGACTTGAACTGTAGGGGTACAGGTCTCATGCCACTGTACCCTCACCTGCAGCTAGTGCACCCTGCTACAGGGGCGACCTACCTAGGCTTCAGGCAGCGAGTTGTAGGCATGGCGCACAGGAATGTCTGCCATGTTGACTCTTCTGTGATCCAACACGCAGCCTGCAATGGCAGTTTGTGGTTAAGGTACAGGGCCTCTAAGGGTGGCACAATAGGTGCTGCAACCCTTAGAGGCATTCCCCGGTCAGTGCCATTGGTACCCATGGTACCTTTTACAAGGGGCTTGCCCGTTGCCAGGGATGTGCCAATTGTGGGTACAAAGGTAGTTTTTGTGAAAGAACACCGGCCCTGGGAGCCTGATAGGCAGGGACCCAGGGCACATCAAGTCAGGTTGCATCAGATGTCCAGCATAAAGTGTGTGGGGTGGAGGGGTAGGGTGGTAACATGCTAAAGGGGCACTTTCCTACGTCCATGTTGTGCAATAAATGTCTTACACTCCTGTTAGGCCTAATGCTGCTTGCCCACACTACCACAAATGGAGCACTTTGATGTTCACCGTGAACCCTGTACACTTTTTAAGAACCCATGGACTATGCATGGTGTAACCACCTAATGGCAATACCATATAAAGAGCCCTCTTCCTACACTTGTAATATCCAAGAATCGACTTGGGCTTCACAGAGGTATATCTGCCCATGCAGATAGGTCTACACATGTAGGATAGTGAACCTTGCCATAAGGCCTGCTGTAGGATGACTTCTATACTGCATGCAGTGTATGTAAGCATGACACAGAAGGGGTGGCGTGTTGTCTTCACTTTTCTCTGCACCATAGCACAGAGCCCGCAATGGCAGTTTGTATGATGGAGCCATGGGATCCCTCAGGGCCTTGAGACCCTCACATGTGAGTAGTTGTGCTTTACCAACCCTGATTGATTAGGGTGGCACAATATATACTGCAGCCTTAGGGGACCCTCTTTAGCCTCCTTGCCCTAGGGATCACGGGGTACCATTTACTCAGGACTTACAGGGTTTGCTAAAGGTATTGTCAAATGTACAGTTTTAGGGAAAGATGTGGCACTGGGGACCTAGCTAGCAGGAGCCTAGTGCACTTCTGTCAAAAATGCATTAGATACTAGGCAAAAGGTGGGGGTGACCAGGTCAAAAACAAAAACTTTTTTTACAAGGGAGTTTTTTTTTCCTCCACATGAGAATCATATAAAAAGACCTACAAAATGTCAGGTTTGATGCAGTCCCCGGATGTTAGCTCAAACCATTCAAAAGGGTCAAGATGTGTCCAACTGTAGAACTCTTTCTGGCCTAGACACCCCAGATTGCTTTGGTTGACCAGCCAACACTAGTGGGGTTTTCTATCACCATGCATGAGTGAGGTCTTTAGGCTTCTCTGTAGCTATCCAGTAGCTCCTATGGATTTGTCTTTCAATGCATCTAGTTTATTTGGTGAGCACTCTTATTGTGCCCTGTAACACTTAAAGGGGCGATAGGCCATAGTTTATTTGGGTCTTTTGACCTCTGGTAGACTGTTTCCTTAACCTTTATTACCGTTTCAGAGCTACTCAAAAGTTTGTCATACGATCAACACTGTTGCCCTGGCACCAGTCAAGTCCTGTCCTTTCCAGCTGTCAGTAAAGCAACATTAAAGTCCCCTGGGACACATCTTACCAAGCCACAAATGTTTCCATGCCACACACACACACCCCTATAGGTAGCCACATCCAAACTGCTTTGGTTCTCCCTAGGTCGCACACAGCCACCCTGCGGGGGGCAGAATCTGACCTTTCTGTAGTAGGGAGTCTCTGTGTATAGTCATAATCTTGTGAATAGTCCCGCCCATGTGCGTGGACCCCGGAGCATTCAAAATAGTCTAAGCTGTCTTCTTCTGCAGTCCTGCACTTGAGAGAAAATCAAAGACAAATAATGCAGCCTAAAACTACAAGGCTACATTGGCCAGCACTTCATCTTGAAGTGAAAAGGATAGCCATATAATATTAAATTTAACACACCACTTCACAAAAATCCTTTGTGATAGAGAAGGGTTGGACAGGCTGCCATTATGTGTCTGGAAAAGGGATACCGTGCCTTTAAGGAACTCTCCAGAGACCCTCAGTATCCCAGGATGCACAGCCAAAGGCCTCTTACTTTCAGTTTTTTTCCGGCTCCTGCTAGCAGGACCCTGGAGCATTGAGCTCTTCCCTTTTGGGTATAACTTAAATTTTTGGCACTTTTCCAGTGTTTTGAGTGTTTCACTCGACGTCAAGGTCTTCCTCTTCCAGTTGCTGTGTTTTTTAACAAGTTTTGCCACCTCTTTCTTGTCGAAATGCCAGCTTTATTCGACAAGTGCCCTGAGTGTGGTAGGAAAAAGGCGATGTCTGACCCCCACAGAGTATGCATACTCTGCCTCCCTTCCACCCATGTCCCTGACTACTGTCATCTCACACTTTCTCCAGGAGGACCCTGTGTGACACGGAGACAGGGAGAAGATTGTCTCCAAGGCCTGGAGCAGAGGAGACCTCAAGAGACAGTTGGGACTTCTGGGCATGGAGGGACTCTGTCATCGTCCTCTGCCCGTGCATCGGCCTCTGGGGGGCTCCCTAGTCAAGAAAAGGCCCAGACCTGGTCGATGGCTTCGGTGTCGAGAGGTATGACCACAATATGTTCCACCTTCGACCCAGGGCTCTTGGTCGAAGCGTCATAGACTATCAACATCTAGGGGTAGGACGTCAAGACCTCGGACGAGGTTGACGTCGAGGACTTCACCGGCGTCGACACACCATCAACGTCGTGATGTATCCCGAAGGCGCTCTCCGTCGAGGCGACACCGCCGTTAGCCGTCGACGCGAAGATCGACGCCAAGGAAAGGTAAATAGACGTTGAGGCGTAGATATTCTACGTCTGAGTTCGTCGACGTCTAGAAGATCGACGTCCAGGGATGAGAAGTCTAAGAGGTCGACGTCGAGGAAGGAAAAATCGACGTCAAAGAGGAAGTCTAGGCCCAGGACGGTGTCTAGTGCCTCTGTGGTTAGTGTTTCTCCTGAGAGTCCCCGGTCGTGGTGATGCCGGCACTCTTCTGCAGAGAGGTCTGCCTCCAGAGCATCTTCACGAGGCCTGCTCGTAAGAAGAGAAGAGTCCATGAGTCACCGGAATCAGATTATTCACGGACCTATTTGCCCTCGAGGCCAGGACACCTCCGCTTCCTCGGAAACCTCCTCCGCTTCCTCGGAAAACCTCCGCGGCCGCCTCCCCGGCCTCCACATCCACAACCTGGGGTTCCGGCTCAGCCTCCTCCGCTTCCACAGCCTCTGGGGCTGGCAGTTCCTGCGAGGCCCAGAAAGCCAAGAGGGAGGCATCGCTCTTGCAGTGAGCTTAGATCCTCGACGAGGTCACGACGTCGTCGGAGGAAAAGGTCACTGGCCCGATACATTAACTCATCCAGTGACAGAAGGTATTCTCCTACTTTATCTGACTCTCCTCCTACGAGAGTGTTGCCTGTGGATGACCTTGACATTCCAGGATGTGCTGCTGAGGGGGGTATTTAAGTTAGGGATCACATTGACGGTGCCCACTCCTTTCACCTGTGTTCTTCGAAACACTGCAACGCAGACATCTCTCTTGTCCTTTGGTGCCAGGACTGGAGGAATCGGCCATGGAGCTGTTTCTGACGCCGGCCTCTGAAGTCTGCGCCATCTCGACTTCAAAAGAAGTACAGGCCCCCGGAATCTGATCCGGCGTTCTTGAGGTCATATCCTGTCCCGGATTCTGTGATAGTAACTGCTGCTAAGAAGCAGCATTCGACTGCCCCTTCGTCTACGGTCCCTCTGGACAAGGAGAGCTGTCAAATGGACTCCGCTGGATGGAAAGTCTGCAGTACGGCTGCCACCTCGATGAAAGTGGCGAGTGCCTCGGTGCTCTTGGGTCGCTATGACCTCTTTGTGGGAGTCCCTGCAACAGTTCATCGAGCTCCTCCCGAGGGATAGGCGAGAAGACTTCCTGGAGATTTTGAACGAGGGCATGATGGTCTCAAACCAAGTCATCAGCTCGGCGGCAGTCTTCTCTCTCCTGGCTGCTCATGGGTATTGCCAAGGCATCAATTTAAGACGTCAGGGTTGCGCCTTACCTCTCAAGCCAGAGGCACAACCGAGGATCGCAAATTTGCCGTTCTCGGGATCTACCTGAAGACAGAAGTTGAGGCGCTGAAATCTGTTGGTTTGGAGAAACCAAAGGAGCAACGGAAGTCCTTCCGTCCTTTCCAGAGACTATACTCTTCTCAGAGGCGTGGGTAAGATGGTCAAGCTGGCCAACAGCAGAAGCAAAACCAGCAACAGCCCTTCCAGAAGCGTCAGAGGGGCAGAGGCGGCCAGCAATCCACGGCGAATAAGGGCCCAGCCGGGTCTAAGCCCTGAGGAGTTACTTCCCCCTCGTCCATTACCCGCTCCGGTGCGGGGAAGCATACAAAATTACTTGGCAGAGTGGAGAAAAAGTGAGTGCTGAATATTGTTTGCAATGGATACAGTCTTCGTTTTGTCAGCCCTCCTTCAGCAATTCCACTGGTTCATTCGCTGTACCAGCTGCGCGAACTTCAAGCAGAGGCTGATACCCTGTTAAGACAAAGGGCGATAGAAGACGTCCCTCTGTCTCAAGGGGAAAGGGTCTATACTCCAGGTTCCTTCTGGTACACAAAAAGGACTACGAGCTCAAGCCCATTCTGGATTTGCCACAAGCAAAGAAATGGATTTGCAGGGAGAAATTGTGCATGCTAATTTTGCATGCTGTCTTTGCACCAGATTTATCCTCCGCTGCAAAGAGGAGACTGGCTTTGCGTAATAGATCTGCAGGATGCATACTTCCATGTGCCCATTGCACGGAAACACCGGAAGTTCCTGCGCTTTCTAGTCGGCACCAATCACTATCAGTACACCCTTCTACCGTTTGGACTGAAGTCTGCACCCAAGTGGTGGAGCTCACCTGAGAAAGAACAAAGTGTTTGATCAACCAGTCGTCCAGGTACGGGTAGACAAAGCCTCCACCTTCCAGGAAGCGCAATTGCACTTCCAACAGGACGGCCGTTCTGTTGAACCAGTTTGGTTTGCACATCGACATGTCCAAGTCCATTCCGACTCCTGTCCAGTGCCTGCAGTACTTGAGAGCCTCCATCAATACTCTCTCAGCAAGTGTTTCTCCTTCGGAGGAGCGACGCTTATCAATCCTTCGGAAGGCTCAGGCTCTCATGTCCGTTCCATCTACGACATTGAGGATGGTGTCTTCTCTTCTCTTCTGGGGTCGATGGCCTCTTGCATCTTCCTCACTCCACATGCCCGCCTCCACATGCGGCCGCTGCAGGAATGTTTCTAGGATCAGTGGGACCAGAAACGAGGGAGCTGGGACGACAGGATCCAACTGTCTCTACACACTCAACAGTCCCTGAGATGGTGGTGCTCAGCAGAGAATCTCCTTAAGGGGTTCCATTCCACAATGACATTCCCATTCAAACTATTGTGACAGATACCTCTCCACGGCTGGGGAGCGCATTCGGACCATCTTCAGATCCAAGGAATGTGCTCCCGGGTGGAATCCAAGTATCACATCAATTTTCTGGAACTCAGAGCTGTTCACTTGGCACTGAAGGCCTTTCATCCATCCTTCCGGACCAACTCCTTGTTTGTACAGACGGACAATACGACCACGATGTATTACCTCAACAAGCAAGGGGACTCGATTGCGCACAGTCACAAGAAACGCAGGCAATCTGGCACTGGCTGCTTGCCAGAGGACTGGTGTGCAGAATTCTCAGGCCGACGCACTCAGAAGGCTGGTGCAAGAAAACCACGAGTGGGTTCTAAACAACGAGGTGCTAGGAAACCTCTTCGACAGGTGGGGCACTCCAGAAATAGGTCTGTTCGCCACCGCCGAAAACAGAAAATGCTGAGACTTCGCCTCCAAAGTTTACCAACCGGGGACTCTGGGGAATGCGCTATGGATCAGCTGGTCGAACAGCTTTCTGTATGCTTTTCCACCCATTCCCCTGATTCCGGCAGTACTCATCAAGCTGTCTCAGTCCAGAGCCCGAATGATCCTCATTGCTCCGGAGTGGCCTCAGCAGTGGTGGTTCATGGACCTGCTACACCGGTCTCTCCAACCCCACCTGCGGCTGCCGTGTTGGCCGGACCTTCTCATGAAGTTTGGGGGCAGATGGTGCACCCCATCCTCTCATCGTTGAGTTTGGCGGCATGGCTCCTGAGAGAGTGCAATATGGACACCTGAATTTGCCTGACAATTGCATGGAAATACTCGAGGAGGCCTTCCACAAGGACTTCCTATTCCTACAAGCGGAAGAGGTTCTGCATCTGGTGCACGTCCAAGAACTATGATCCTACTACCTGCAAGGAAGAAGTCATCCTTCCATACCTCTTGCATTTGGCTCAATCTGGCCTTAATTTCCATTCTATTAAGGTTCACCTCACAGCATTACCTGCGTATAGGAAATGCCCTTCACAAACATCCTTCCAGATTCCTGTAATCAAAGATTTTTTGGAGGGATTGAAGGAAGTGTTTCCCCTTGTTAGGCGTCCTTCGCCTTCCTGAGAGCTGAATGCTGTGCTGTCTCGCTTGATGAAGGAACCTTTTGAACCTATTCATAAGGTTTCTCTACATCATCTGTCCTGGAAGGGGGCCTTCCTTGTGGCTATTACATCGGCCCTCAGGGTGAGTGAAATCCAGGCCTTGTGTTGCCAAGAACCTTACACTGTATTTCATGCTTCTAAGGTAGTGATGCGAACTCACCCTTAGTTCCTCCCTATAGTGATTTCTGATTTCCATGTTAATCAGACGTTAACTTTACCTACGTTTTTTCAACATCCTTCCACTCCAGCGGAGAGGTCTCTTAACTCTCTGGATATCAGAAGAGTGTTAAAATTCTACTTGGGTAAGACCAAAGACGTACGTAGGTCAGACCAATTGTTTGTCAATTATGGATCGGTCAGGACTGGTCTTGCCACCTCAAAACAGTCCATCTCTAGGTGGATTGTGTCCTGTATCGAGGTATGTTACTAAAAAGCTAACAAAACCTTAGGGGGTAACCCTAAAGCTCATTCCACCAGAGGCAAAGCGGCTACAACGGCTTTGCTGCGGAATGTTCCCATTGCAGATATCTGTAGGGCTGCCACTTGGAAGTCGGTCCATACCTTTGCTAAGCACTACTGTCTGGACTCTGATGCCAGAGAAGACGCTCAGGTTGGGCAGGCTTCGTTGAGAAATCTGTTTGCACAGTAGTGATGTTGTCGGTTTCCTCCACCGCTGGTTTGGTTTGTTGGGATGTGCTTGCCATTCTATTCACAAGATTATAACTATACTCCTTCTGTAGTAGGGGATCTCTGTGTAGTTTCTTACCTGTAACTCCAGTTCTGTAGTAGGGGTATCTCTGTTATAGCGATACAAAAGGGGATGATGGACGGAGCGTTTGAACAAATCAAACACTCACCCCCAGTCAACTGATCTGGGTTTAATCCATCACCATTCTTTAGTTCACTCAGCCACCCCAGTTCAGACATGGCTATATGCAAATCAGTCTGACCCTGTGCCTTATGGGAACAGTCCAGCCCAAACTGCCAAGCCATGTCTTCCCTGGACCGGAAACAAGCATCCGTCCATCATCCCCTTTTGTATCGCTTTGTTCGCCCTAAGTGTGGCAGAGTATGCTCAGACGTGAGTCCCTTGCTCACTTAGCCACTGGATTCAAGATAGCCTGGCTGATGAGGATTATGAATCCGAAACCGGTCCCAGGATGCTTGTTTCCGGTCCATGGAAGATATGGCTTGGCAGTTCGGGCTGGACTGTTCCCATGAGGCACAGGGTCAGACTGATTTGCATATAGCCATGTCTGAAATGGGGTGGCTGAGTGGGCTAAAGCATGGTGAAGGATTAAACCCAGATCAGTTGACTGGGGGGTGAGTGTTTGATTTGCTCAAACGCTCCGTCCATCATCCCCTTTTGTATCGTATCTCTGTTATAGTCATAAGCGCCTGCCCTCCTCCCCGGTGGATGAAGAGAGAATGTACTATATGCTACAGGCCTGGCTTTATACACCTTCCAAAAGAACTGAAAGTAAAAGGCCTTTGGCTGTGCATCCTGGGATACCGTGGGTCTCTGGAGAGTTCCTTAAAGGCACAGTATTCCTTTTCCAGACACATAATGGCAGCCTATGGGGCTTGTTTGTCCAACCCTTCCTCTCTATCATTACAAAGGATTTTTGTGAAGGGGAGTTTCTCTGAGTGTGAAACTTTGCAAAATGTGTTCAATTTTATATTATTTGGCTATCCTTTTCACTTCAAGATGAAGTGCTGGCCAATGTAGCCTTGTAGTTTTCGGATGCGTTATTTGTCTTTGATTTTCTCTCAAGTGTCTTTGTAGGACTGCAGAAGAAGATAACTTAAGAGACTATTTTGATTGCTCCGTGGCTCACGCACATGGGTGGGGCTATTCACAAGATTATGACTATAACCGAGATACCCCTACTACAGAACTGGAGTTACAGGTAAGAAACTACTGCTTCCTCCTAGGGTGGCAAGCTATTAGATCCAACCAACTGGTCCATGTGATCATTTAATTGGTTTATACCCCTCCATTCCTTTCCAATCCATATCATATCTTCTCCCCACTTCAGACTGCACTTAAGAGGAAAATGTGTTGATCTTGTTGCAAAAGGTTCAAGCCCTACTGTTCAAAGGGAACACAGGACCTATTGCAGGTGGAAATCAGAAAAGGCTGTTCCTTCTATTTCCTCATGCTGGAGGACTGTTGCCATCATTCTATTAAACGTCGTCTAAAGGCCACCTTGCAGAAGGTCCAATTCAAAATGCTCACATTTGCCCATACTCTGTCCTGGATCAAGCCAACTTCACATTTTCTTGTACCTGTCCTGTGATCCCACAGACAATACTTGCATTTCAAGGTAGGTCAGAAGGATTTTCAGTTTCCTGTGCCCTCCTTGGTGATTCCCACCACCCCTTGGTTCACAAAAGTGATGGTGGTTGCAGCACATCCCTGATAACTAGCTGCTGAAAGCAGTCGTAGATCACCTCCAGCCAGCAAACCTCTTGCCTTTGCTAGGGTTTGTGATCAACATGGACTCCTTTGCAGAGGCTCCCTTTCATTGGCATGGTCTCTGTTAGACGTGGCTCCCTTGGCATGGTTTCCCCTGACTTTTTTGCCTCTGCCTCCTGTATTTTTGACACTGTGCTGGAATTCGTTTTTGCTGGGTTAGATGCTTTGGGCACTTTGCCACTGCTGATCAGTGCTAACGTGCAAGTGCTCCCTGGTTAAATTGTGATTGGTTATCCATGATTGGCATATTTGTTTTACCAGTAGGTCCCTAATAAAGTGCACTGAGTGCCAGGACTGGTGATTCAAATGCTACTAGTCGATTTAGGCCCAGATCTCTGTCCTGGGGTGAATGTATGACATTGTTCTGCATTCTGTCCATCAATTCTTTTTGCATTTGTTGCCCCGAGTGGGACGGATATGCTCAGACGCGAGTCCCGTGCTCTCCATGCCATATGAGTCAAGCTATCCTGGCTGATGAAGGCTGACAGCCCGAAACCGGTCCTAGGATGCTGGTTTCCAGTCCAGGGAGGACCTGGCCTGGCAATTCGGGCTGGACTGTTCCCATTGGGCGCAGGGTCAAGACTGATTTGCATATGGCTGGGTCCAAACTGGAATGGCATGGTGAGCAAAAAAACTATGGATTTAGGCCCAGATCTCTGTACTGGGGTGAATGTATGACATGGTTATGCATTCTGTCCATCAATTGTCCTTTTTGCACTAGTGGGCCTGCAGCACTGACTGTGCCACCCAGAGGAGTGGCCCTAAGATGGTGTCTCAGGACTGCCACCGCAGTGCATGTGGGCATTTGCTAACTACCATGTTGTCCTGGGCAGTGTACACAGTTGCCAGGCCTGACCCTTCCCTCTCCCTTTTCGTATGCATTGGACACCCCTATTGTAGGCCCAAGGTACCCCCCTGGGCAGCATGCAGTGTATGTGAAAGGTAGGACATGTACTAGTGTGTAACATGTCCTGATGGTGAAATAATGCCAATTTCGTTTTTTAATATTGATAGGCTATCTTGCCCATAGGTTACAATGGGTAATGCTGTGTATCATATTTACCTGCATATCTTCCCATAAGAGCAAGATAGAAAATCAGAGTCTGGTATCCTTAAACTCCGAATTTAATAACGCATCTTTTAGGGAGGATGATTTTTTAATTCAGTGTTTGAGAATAGCACTTTTAGAAAGTGGCTATTTTCTTGTTCAACCTTTGTGTGCCTCTGCCTGTTTGTGAATTGACTGTCTGGTTTGTGAGTGATGTGGTGGCTGCAGGAGGCTGGGTGAGTCCGCACTAGGCTGAATAGACCTATCTGCATTTGGAGTGGTGGGAGGAGTGGCACCTGGGTCTGAATAGGGCTGTGCCTGCCTTCCACAATGCTGGCTCCACCTCCTGTGGTTTCTGATGGCCCTGGCCCACACTCACAAAGGAAGAGGTGCACTGGCAGAAGGCACCCTGAACTTGTTTGGACTGGGTCCAGGACCCCTCACACTGAGAACAAAGACGTTCGGGGTACAAATATCAGAGTTGAAACCCCAGAACTTTAGAATACTACTTCCTGATCAAGAGGAATCCCTGCCAACGAAGATGAGTTGAAGACTGAGGAGAAGTACTGCCCAAGTGTCTAGGGCTGGCCTGCAGTTTGCGGTTTCTACTGAGGAGAGATCTAAATAACTTTGCCGGGTGTCCATCTGAAGAAAAGTCTCCAAGGGCCTGACAAGAGCTGGCCTCCTGTTTAAGTCCCAGGCACAAAAGGACTTCACCCCCAGCTTCCCTGAACTTCCTTGCTGGGAGTTCCAGTTTACCAGGTGGACATGTAACTGTGAGAGGCCTATTTGCTGAAGGGAGCTGGAAGCGCGAAGCAATGAGAGAAGCATGACGCTGCTGTCGCATCATCAAGGAAGCGTGTTGCCGCTCCTCGCCGTCTCATCACCAGAGAAGCGTGTTGCAGGGGCATCGCATCGCTGAAGAAGCACACTGCCGCTGATTGCCGCCACAACACCAGAGCAGCGTGTCGCCGTCACCGAGGGTGTCGTCGCATCACCGAGGAAGCGTTTCGCAGGGCCTGTCATGGCTCCAAAGTTTACAGAGTTTGCCGCACGGCCATGTGGTGTGCACGCATCACATTTACGTTGTCGCATCGCAACAAGAGCGCCATTTTGTCTCATCGCACCGGATTGTCGCCGTGCATAGAGGCGCTATCTTAACGCATTGGAACCGGAGTGCAGGAAGAACCGACGCATCGCTTTCTCTGCCACCCTTTTGTGTGTTTTGCGTAACGCCTCCCAGGTACATTGAGAAAGTGTCGCAATTGTGATCTACAAGTTTGTTTTTGCAACAACCCTTTTTAAATACATTTTACTGAGTTCCCTATGTTGGATTTTTGTCGTTTTTGGTTTTGAGTTTAGATAAATATTTTTTTCTTATAAACTGGTGTTCATTTGTGGTGTTTTCACTGTTACTGTGAGTGTTGGTACAAATACTTTACACATTGCCTTTGGGATAAGCCTGTCTGCTCGCGCCACGGTACCAAAGGGGGTGAGCAGGGCTTATCTAAAGAGCATATCCTCCTTACCCAGATATAAGTCTTGAATATGATGAGGTTCAGGACCTCTTCTCTGTCCAATGTCGAGGACATTTGAGCTATGTTTCCGCCTCAGCCTGGTTGGCTCTTACACTTTTCCTCCTGCTAATCTACCATGCAAGGTGGTGTATGCGGGCTCTGCAGTGGAATCTGAAGTCTTTTTCCCTGGTACTAGGTTTTGGCGGAGAGTGCATCAATCTGCAATGGTATCTGCTTGACTGTAATTGGACCTGCACCAAGCCTCCTCCTACCCCGCCAAGACCAGACTGAAGCTTCATTGCGCGCTTGGGAGTTTTTCTAGGAGAGAAGACACTCTGAAATGAGGTCTGCCTTTCATGGGAGACAGTCTATTTCAGTTGTGGGCCATTCACCTTGCATTAAATGTATTCATAGTATCCAAGTGGGTGTTGGTACAAAGTGACACCAAACATAAAACACTAGCAGCACAGGGGCAGGCGGATGCAGGGTTCAATTTCAGCTCCTGGCGCCCAATGTATTTTTAGTGGAGACTAATCTTTTGGGAAAAATGCTGCATGCATCGAACCAGTGTGTGCAGACAAAGAAAACAGCAATGACAAAGGTAAGTTGTGAGTCACAGGGTCACTGCTGCGTGTGCGGTTGCCCATTGAGGTTCACACTGCATGCACTGGCGAGGAGGTCTGCCACCGCTGCATTTGGTGTCCGGATTGCAGAGACCCACACAGACTGGTGGTGTCTGGTGCCGAGGGGGCAAAAGACACGGATCCGCCAGGATCTGGATTCCTTGGAGTTTAGGTTCTTCTGGATAGGTCTGCTGTCCAAAGGAGATTGGAGTTCTTTTCGAAGACAGAAGTCCTCCCAGGGTTTACAGAAGGTGTTAGCTGCAAGACCAGTCTGTTGGTTGACGCTGGAGACAGGCCAGTAGGGCTGGGGCCAAGGCAGTCTTTGCTTTCAGGCTTTTCTGCAGGGATTTCTTCTTAGGTTGTCACTGATGTAGTTTTCAGGTCTGGGGGAGCCGCCTAAATATTAAATTTAGGGGAGTAGCAGCTAGGGCCAATGGGCACCATAACTGGGGTGATTACACCCTCAATTATGCCACCCTCCTGTGGGAGGGGGCAAAACCCTAGCCTGATCTTCAAGGTGGCGGGGACTGAAAGATGTGCTCCACCTTGCCTCCCCCACCTTAGGTGTGGAGTTGGGAGAAGTGGGCACACCACCTATTCTAGGTTTTCCCACCAGTTTTCATGCTCAGAGGGGAGGGGGGGTCGGGGTGTGAACTAAGGTGGCTGCCATCTGCTAGCAGCAGAGGCTGGAGGTCTCATCACAATGGCAACAGGCCTTTGAAGCTTCCCCTTAGAGCACTGGCCTGTCCTTTGGGAGGAGGAGAGACGCCGCTGCCCAGGATGTGTATTGTTTAATTTCCCAGAGAGCAGAGGCTTTCCACGCAGTGCTCCATAAACGAGTGTGTGACAGGCTGTCTAAAGCCAGCCAGTGCACACACCAGTGGCAGTAAGTTTTCAGGGGCAGGGGTCACCTCTGAGATGCCCTCAGAGTTCATAGTGTAATAAATCACACTGGTGTCGTGGATTTATTACTAGGAGTAGTTTGGTACAAAACACTCTTGGTTTCAGTGAAGCCATCCTGGTGCTGTGGAACTCGAATTGTCTAGTTAACAATCCATGTACTCCTCATGGCTTCCCTGGCTTTTTAAATATTTAAGAATTGGCTGAGGTATTTTAGGCGCATAACTACTTCTGCAGGTATGCCATCACCTGTGTTACAGTGCACCCTGCCTTAAGGCTCTAAGGCCTGCTAAAGGGTTGACTTGCCTAAAGGCAGGTCTGACTAGTATGGCACTCAGGCTGGGTGCCATGTCGAGTTTGTCGTTTTTCACCTCACAGGGGCATTTCGGTTGCAATGGAAGTGGCGGGGTCCTAGTGAAAGAGTTCCAGGAGATCCTTTTCATCTCCCAGGCCATAGATGCTCAGGCTACCAATCATTGGGGACTTGCATGGGGCAGAAGTACCAATTTTGGGCATATATTCAAGAGAAGAAGCACTGGCACAGGGAACCTAGTTGGCAGGGAACCTGTGCGCTTCAATCTAAACCACATCAATACCAGGCAAAACGTGGGGGCTAATCCTATCAAAAGGCACTCACAGGAACCATACCTACAAATACAAAAGGACAAGGTGTTTCTCTGCACCAATCCACAGTCTGCCCAAAGTGGACGACCCATTTTCAAGTCTACCAAAGCATACAGCTATCAACTTTCTTCAAAGAACGTAAGATAGATGGAAAGAGCCCTGCAGACGTTAGATGTAAGGAGAGCTATAATGTACTCTCTGCAAGAAACAAAGGAGTTTTGCAAAGGAAACAAGTTGTTAGTATCCTTGGCCAAGGCAACCAAGGATTCCCGTTACTAAGAGCAATCTCAAGATGGATAGTAGAAACGATATACTTGCTGTTCCAGGGCGGGGATGACGCTGTCCACTTGCCCCAGAGCCCACGTAACTAGGAAAAGGGGACAACTCTGGTGTTTCTAGCAAACACCTATAGGCGCAATATGGGCAGCATCGACATGGGTATCCTCACACACCTTTGCAAAATGTTGTGTACATTCAAATGAACAAGGAAGCCCGAGTGGGACAGATTCCCTCCCTATCAACCCAGGAGGGGATACCACTATATAATCTAATGCACAGAGATGGACTTTTTGGGGGCTATCTTAGAGATGCCCCCCGAAAAAACGACCAGCCTCTGGTGGGTTCCTTGACTGGCACACACCAGCCTTTCACCACAAGACATTTTTGCTGGACCCCTAGGGTCTGAGCCTTCGATCCCTGAGCCCAGAAACCAAGCCTTTCCTGGGAGGAGGTGTTCAACCTCCCCAGGCCAGGAAGAGCCACCTGTGGCAGGGGGCTTCAAAGGCCTGGCAGCCTTTGTAATGCTACCCCCAGCCTCTGCTACTGTCAGGAACAGGCCCCTTCCTGTCTTCCCGCCGAAAAGGAGGGAAAACAGGTGGGAACAATTAACCAGCCCAGAAGGTGTATCCACCTTTGACAACCCCACCCCTCAGGTGAGGGAGGTGAGGTGAAGCCAACTCTTCAGTGCCCGCCATCTTGCAGATGGCAGGCACTCCCCAATCCGGATGAGACTGTGCTCACTCATCCACGTGGGGTGAGCACACCAAGGGTATGGTCGGCTTAAGGTCAGTAGCCCATTAGTACTGACCTTGAGACTTCTAAAACGCCCCCTGAATACAGTATTTAGGGGCAGCCCTGAACCAAGAAGTTCGACATGAAACTAAAGAAGTAAAGGACCGACCAGCCATGCCAAAGCTAACTAGAAAAAGATGCCCACTTTCTTGGCCCCAGCCCTACCGGCCTGTCCCCACCTCGAACCAGCTCCAGCAAAATCCCTGTGTCCTGCAGCCAGAAACCTCAAGAAACCCAGAAGACCTGCCTTCCTTCAATCCCAAAGACTGTCTCCTGTAAACACCGGATTTGTTGAAATAGACCCCAGCTCCGCAGGGATCCGCGCATTTGCACCGTGCTGCACCCGAGTTACGAGTTCCAACACCAAGAGGAGTTCTCCCCGGCGATCCTGACCCAAGATCCGGTGACCCCCTGACCTACCTCCAGCCGGCGCCTGCAGCCTCATACCTGTTTACAGGAGATGTCCATGTGCAGTATCCACACATACTGCACTGTGTAAGAAAAGTAATCTGAAAAGTAACTTGCATGATATTTTACTAAAACTTTTACACAAAGTATATGTACTGTATTCTGAAAAGCATTGCGTTCAGTAACACTACTGTGGTAAAGTCAGTCAATTTGCACTTGCAATCCAAACTGTATTACAACTGTATATTTACTGCAACGTGTTTATCACTTGCCTGTGCCAGGCTTGCTTGGTTCTAGAAAATAAAATAAGTTAAATATTTTTATACAAAAATAATTGGTCTGAAGTTCAGTCTTTGAGTGCGAGTTTATTTTCTGGCTGTGTGTACAATAAATGCTTAACACTGTCCTCTGAAAAAAGCCTTGCTGCTAGACCACACTACCACAAATGGAGAGTAAGCAGCTATCTACTTTTACTTCTGCCTACCGTTGGGGTTCCACTGGACTCTGTGCACACTATACCTCACTTTGGTATAGTATATACAGAGCCAGCTTCCAACAGGACTCCACTACCTGCTGGCAGAATAATGCACAGCATATGTATCCAGAAAACTCTTCAAGCTGCAAAACTACTAAAGGGGAGGTGGGGGTACAGGTGCCAGGTATAGCATATACAACCATTTCATCACAGTATGGTACCTTTTCATACCTCATGGACTGAAATGTCTCCTATGCGCTCCCCCCCCCTCCCCCAATCTATTTATAGCTAGCCCTCGCTCCATCTTTCCCTCCTTCTCTCTCTCGATCCTCTATCTAGCCCTTGCTCCATCTCTCGATCTCCCTCTACTCCACCTTTCATTTTTTTCTTTCTCTCATCTAGCTAGATCTAACTCTGGCTCTGAAAGGACTTTGTGCTGCGAAAGACCTGTGACTGGTTTCGCATCTTAAAGCTCTTCTAGATTCGTATTACACTCCCACCTCCCCAATGAAGGACTGAAGTGAAGGAGAGAAAAATCCTAAAACTGAGGTGTTGCGTGTTTGTGGTTGAGGACATGTTCAGGTTTTGCCTACGTTGACTCACACCAAGAGCAGAGGCAGTTTTGGACTCAACCACTGGATGACCGAATTGTGCATAGAATACGACTCCAGAAGAATCTACAAAAACATTTTTACGGTTAAGTAACTGGTTGTCTTCGGCCTTTCATAGGTATCACTTACTCCTTGTGCAACTCATAAGGGCCAAACTCCTACTTGGCACTAAAGGAAAAGTTGTGAAGCATACCAGTGCTGGTTAGAAGTAATATATATATTTTTTAATTGCCTTCATTTAACATGTTTATATATATTTTTAGAATGCCTTTCTATTGAAGCCAAGGAAAAAGAGCATGGTCTGCAGGCTGAAGTAGATTTGCTGAAAAAAAAGTTGCAACAGGAAGAACAAGGAAGTCAAATGCTGCAGCAGAAGCAGAACAAACTGGTCTTTTCACTGCAGCAAGCAGAGGTATGCAAATTACATTTGTTAACCGTCTCTAGCATGTGTTCTCAAGAAGCATCAGAGGTCTAGGGATTGTGTTCTGTTTAATGAAGATGTATAACCGATTTTCTTTAAGGATTTCTAGGGACTGACTTGCATCATGCTCTGCAGGGTTTTCATAGAGCAAGGTGCACGGAGCTCAGTTGCCTCTTTGCACATGATTCCTTAACCATGATTCACTGACAGTCCGAAGTCGTCACTAATCTGTCTATTTCCTAAATCAAATGCTTTTCTCATGTCTGAATGGGTTAAACAAATGTATTTTTTCTCACTCTTAATAAATCACTTGTCCTTCTGATTCTCATTCCATTGAATTTTGTGATATTTTGTCAAGAGATGCCGAAAGGGAAGAGTGCCTTGCTGAGTATTATTGGAAAAATTTGAACCCCTTCGCCCCAGTATTGTCAGACTTTGATTTCCAGATTTTCAGTGACACAATTGGCAATGCTTCAGTGTTGGCCCGTTAATTTCATTCAGCCAATTAGCTGGTGTGTGCTAGATCAGCCCTGTGGAGAATGACTAAAACTGTCTTGGTATGAGAGTTGTGGTGCCTAGTCATCTACATGTCTGCATTCACTCAAAGACAAATTTTTGTCTAAGTCTGACAAGGAGTTCTTAGGATGGAGGAGATTGTTGTGGAGGGGAGGTGTTCTGCCAAAGAATGCTGCTTGCGCAGAACCCCCCTATGTGTTTACTTGCAGCAATAATAATTTTTAATTCGAAGGGCCTAGGTTCTGCTAGTGTTGCACTTGACCCTCTCGGCAGGGGTCATCCCCAAACCTTTTGCCTTCGCTCCTGTTTTACTGAATTGGTTTTCCTCACACTTTACCAGTGCTTAAGTGCTCATGCTCGCGTTTTAAAATATGGTACAATTGGCATAAACCTGGTAGGCATATTTAATTTACTTAAATACCTAGAAAAGAGGTGCGCCATACATCCAGAGCTAGTAAATGAAATGCTAATGGTAAGCCTGAAGGACTTTATGCGCCGCCGATTTAAGTAGTCTAGTAACAATGTCTCAGCCTGACATTTGACCCTATAGTCCAGTTTAAACTGCCAATTTGACTTCACAAAATGATCCCCTTGCCAAGCCTGTTACTCCATTTTTATTACATATGTTACCCCGAAGGTAGGCTCTAGACGGCTCATAGGGCAGGGTGCATTGTAATAAAAAATGTTGGTTATGTACTTCTACGTTTCTTATCCCGATAGTGAAAAACGTAGTCATTTTCCACTATTGCAAGGCCTACCTTTCCCATAGGATAACATATGGTTACCTTATTACAGTTACTATTAACTTTTGCTTTGGAGTAGGTAGGAATGGCAAATTTAGTATCTTAAGAATTGCATTTTAAAACCCTCTTCAATGGTACAGTCCGATTTTGTCACAAATCTGGAAAACTCCACTTTTAGAAAGTTGGTATCTTTATGCTAACCCTTTAGTGCCTGTTTCCTGGGTCACATGACTAGGTGTAATTGGAAGTTGGCCTTTGTGTATTCCTCCCAGACAGCATCACAAAAGGTGGGCATTAGGTATTGTCAGGATGCGCATCTCGGCAAGATGGCAGGGGTCCAAGTTGTCACCTACCACACATGCACTTCGGAGGGGCTCCCTCCGCACACATAGTACTGCACACTAGTCCATTGTGATCCTGGTCGTTCTGAGACCGGAGAGGTGGAAACATATTCTAGACACTTCTGTAAGGGGAAACTCCAGAAGCTTGTCCCTAATCAAAGGGGAAACAAAGTATTGAAATGGGACACTCAGACCCACTCTTCAGTTCGCTCCTGGACTAATGGTTATTACAGAGGAACTGCCCTGCCTGAGTACTGCCCTGCTGCACATATCCCAGGCCACTTTAGGGATTCCAAGGGTCAGCTGACTAACCTGTTCTGTGCTACAGGAACACAGCAAGCTCTAGGGGCCTTCCTACAGCTCCCCAGGTGACCTGCTGTTCTGGACCTGCCTGAGCCATGGTTGAGTTAGTTCTTGATTACCTCACCCACTATTTTATTTATTTATTCAAAGTTTTATATAGCGCGAACAAGATCTTTGCAGATATCAGAGCGCTTTATAGAGACAGGGGTAGGGGCAACAGGAGGGTGATTAATACACTATTGGGTACAATATAGTAGCATAATAGGATAGCAATCATGTACAGATATGATATCAGTAAACGATCAAGTGACTAATAATACAAAACGGTGCAGAGTCTTTGATGCAGCAACAATAGAGATCAGGTGAGCTTAGGCCATAAGGATGGCTTTTACCTCTTACTTAAAACTTGCAGGAAGCAAGGGGTAGGGGCAGCAAGAAGGTGGTTAGACCAACTATTGGGTACAATATAGTAGTCGGTAGTAAGTGAAATAGCATAATAGGATATCAGTCCTGTACAAATATAATACCAACAGACAATCGGGTAACCAGTACTACAGCAACGGTGCAAAAGTCTCTGTTCCAGCAACAATAGAGTTCAGGTGAACTTAGCCATAAGGATGGCTTTTACCTCTTTCTTAAAAAGTGCCGTGGAGGAGATAAGCCTGGTTTCAGGAGGGAGTGCATTCCAGATCCTGGGAGCCATTCCTGAGAAGGAGTGTTTGCATGTTTTTTCCTTCCGGAATCTACGAGATTTCAGGAGTAGATTTTTTGTACTTCTATTGGATCTCGAGCCTCCAGATATAGTCAGCTTTTGAGTGAGGTAGCTGGGTGACTTGTGGTGTACAGCCGAGTGTGTCATAACTGCTATTTTCAGCTGTATTCTGGCTTCAAAAGGCAGCCAGTTCAGGGATTTTAAGTCGGGGGATATATGCGAATGTTTCCTTGAACCAGTGATGAGTCTCGCGGCAGCGTTCAAGGAGGCTCTTAGGGGTGCGGTTGTTGAAAGGGGGAGTCCGCTAAGGGCCACAATTCCGTAGTCTATGCGAGGGATGACTAGGGCTTGTACAGCATTTTGGAAGTCCTTAGCTGGGAAGAAGGGTTTAAGTTTCCTCCGAGTGTTAATTTGGAAGTTTGCTCCTTTAGTTGCTTTGCTAATGTGCTGCTGCATGTTGAGCTTGGTGTCAAGTGTGATACCTAAGGATTTCGCAGATTCCACGATGGTGGGTTGGACATTGAGCGCAGTTAGGTGATTGAGCCAGGTTTGGGTGATGGCAATTTTCGTGGGAGGTGAGATCAGAAGGAATTCAGTTTTCAGAGCATTTATTTTGGGGTGATTATCGGCCAACCATGATGGGTGTTTCTGAGTGTGGAGTTCAGAAGCTTGATGTCTTCCGGGGATTGTAGCTTGAGATAAAAGTTGAGTGTCATCGGCGTACATATGGAAGTGTACATTAGATGCTTGAAGCAAGGTGGTGAGTGGTTCCATGACGAGGTTGAACAATGTGGGGGATAGGGAGGATCCTTGTGGGACGCCTAAAGTTACAGGCAGAGGTGAGGACAGCACGTTGTTGATCTTGAACTTCTGAGACCGGTTATGTAGGAAGGAAGTAAACCATTTGAGAACAGTCCCGGATAAACCCATTCTGGTATTTAGCAGCTCCAGTAGGGTCTCATGTTTGACAGTATCAAAAGCTGAGGAGAGGTCAAGAAGGATGAGGAGACACGAATCGTTGCGATCAAGGATTTGGAGGGCGTCATCAATTATGTGTCATAGCCGTTTCCGTGCTGTGTTTCGCTCTGAAGCCTGATTGAGGGTTGAGGAGGTCAAACTGATCAATGTGTTTTGTCAGTTGGAGTTGTACACATTTTTCCAGTAGTTTGACCAAGGTGGGGATATTGGTGATAGGGCGATAATTGTTTAGGTCCGCCGGGTCAGCTGTAGGTTTCTTGAGTATAGGTGTGACTTGCCCCACCTTGAGGGAGTCTGGGATGAGTCCTTGTTGAAGGGAGCTGTTAATGATTTTGGTCCAGAGTGGGAGGAGCAGGGGGTGAAGTCTTTCACAGCATTACCCGGTAGGGGGTCTGAAGTGATTAGAGGGCTTCAGCTTCAAGGTGCCGAGCAGTTTGTGAATTGCTTCTTCAGTGTAGGTGTCGAATGACGTCCATGATGCGTTGTTTTTAGGATGAGTGGTAGTCATGCTGATGGGGCTGGAGTATCGGTTTACATCATTGAGGAGATCACTTCTTATGTTGTCGGTCTTTAGCTTAAAGAAAGCAGAAAAGTCTTCACAGTGTGGAATATCGCTTGTTGTGCTGTTTGATTGTAAAGGTTGCATCTTGGTTTGAGTTTTGACTAGTTCGAACAGTTTTCCTGGTCGGTTCTTTGCTTGGTCCAGCTGGAGGCTAAAGAAGTCAGATTTCAGACGCTTGATTTTCCTAAAGTAGGCATTTCTCTTGTTCTTCAGCGTTTTAAGGTGCAGTGCTGAGGGGTCAGATCTCCAGGTGCGCTCTGCCATTCGCATAGCATGTCTGTCTTCATTGAGTCTGCCATCATACCAAGGGTTCGAATTCTTGGTGGAGACTCTCCAGTTGCAGGGGGGCAGCTTCGTTGATTATTGAGTTCATAGAATCGAGGTAAAGGTCAGTCAGTGATTGAACATCAGGGGCGCCTGCAGGGGGAAGGAGGAGACTGCAAGTGTGAGAAGGCAGGGAGTTAGGTTTGAGATTCTTCATGTCCCTTTTCCAGATCTTGGATTTGGTGGGTTGAGCCGTGTTAGGTTTAACTTTTTCGTTGATGAAGAAAGTAATAATGTGGTGGTCTGACCAGTCACAGGGTTGGATCGACCCCAATTGGGTAGAGTCCTCTTTGGCGATGATCAGG
This sequence comes from Lissotriton helveticus, assembly GCF_964261635.1. Lineage (NCBI taxonomy): Eukaryota > Metazoa > Chordata > Amphibia > Caudata > Salamandridae > Lissotriton > Lissotriton helveticus. The sequence goes on along the minus strand of NC_136068.1, from coordinate 897,817,317 downwards.
TCGAGGATCGAGCCTTTGTCATGTGTCGGGCTGTTGCAGATTTGGGTGAGGTCAAGCGCATTGAGGAAGGATTTGAGACTATTCACCACTGCGTCTTTCTGATCGTTCCAGTGGAGATTGAAGTCACCCAGGTAAATTTGAGTGATCTGCCGACCGGCATTGGATGAGATCGTGTCCATGAGTTGTTGGGTGAAGGTGAAGTTGTCCCCGGGCGGGTGGTAGATGACATGTAAAGAGCATACAGGTTTGCTCTCGCTGGAAATATCTTCCAAGTAGTGCTTCCCCCATGTCCTGGGCCTGGGCTGACAGAGCTCCTCCAGGCCTAATGGAAGGGTCCTCCATATCAGTCATGAAGTGATGCAAAGACTCCCTGTAAGAAGCCAGCCTCTTTGAAATCAATGCTGAGCAGTGGAATGTCTCGCACAACTGCCAGCTTCATTGGAACGAACAGAGTGACCATGCCCTGCAACACAGCTCATTGAAACAGTGACACAAAGCCTCGCCTCATAGCTTTATCAAAACAGACAACCCGATGCAACACCATGCACCAAGGAGGTAAGGTAACATCCCCAGCAGACCACTCTTGGCCTGTGCCCTGCGTGCACTCCAGCACGGTCAGCCTGAACTTGACTTTGCCCTGTTCCAGCAACCAAATACCCTTGACATTTTGTGCATTTTAGGGCTACTTTTATCTACATCATTTAAGCTGTATACCTCCACTTCTAATGACTGGATTTGTTTTGTCATTTTGATCTTAAATAATTTATTAAAATGCAACCTATTCTAAATTGTGAGTTTTCGTGTGTTTTCACTTTATTCCTGTTTGAGATGCTGTGTAATTTGCGCATTGCCTCTAAACTAAGCCTGACTGATTTGGTGCCAAGATACAAGAAGATTAGGCAATTTAGTGTATTTTTGTGGTTCGCTCTAAAGGATTTGTGGCTGGTTTACAGGTAGAAACCCAGTCCTGTATTAGTGGAAAAAGCATGCCTACTACACCGATAATACATGGTTGCATTTAAGTGTTGACCAGCATATTTTATGGGGAAAAAAGTGCAAGTATCTCAGTAGGAAGAAAAAACTAATCGGTTTGGGTGGGTTACGACGTTTAGATAATTAGCATTTAGGGCCCTAAATACTAATGTCCTTCAATGTAGCAGGACTCTCACTGTTGGTGCATGCACTCCATGATCTTCAGTTTGTGCTCCAAACTCCTCATACCTACTGTGTATTCACACGCTATAAACTTTCCTCAGTGATTGGCCATGTACAGTATGCATGTTCTTCAGTCCATGTATCCAGTGCTGTAATTGAAAACATGCCCTCAGGGAACTTGCAACTAATGTTAATAGCTGTGTGGCAGCTGAAATTGGCAGTCATGAAGTGCTTAGTCCATGGTCTATCTGCCAATGCATATATTTTCACTTATGCAGCCTATATAGAAACTTACAAAGATGAATTTTTCACCAATCGCAGGCTAGAATTCTCATAAAGAAGCACATGGTGAGTTAAAGCATTGTTTGCAAAGATTCTTGCATGACCTGCTGATCAGGTTGCATTCTTAGGTAGTTAGCAGTTTTGGGTTTATTTGAAAAAGCGGGTTGTAATTTACAGTACATATAGCAAGTCCCTTTAAAGGTTTGATGCAGTCTTTGGGTACATTGTTTTGTTGTAAAAAAATACTAAGTTCCAAAATGCACTTGTTTGTCTTTTTTGGTTACCCGTGGGGATAGGTTTCCAAATTCCTGAGTACTTGCATGTCAATATTAGAGGCGTTTCTGATTAGTGCCATAATTTTTGCATATGGCAATGTCCAGGCATTCTACATATTTCATATCTAAAATTTGGGGCACTAAGATTTAGATCAGATCTTTCATTCCTACACCCACAAAAGCCACATGCTGTTATTTTCTTTTGGCTAAAGCTACAAAGCCCTTGATGCAAAGTTGTTGTATGCCTACAGAAAACTGCCTGTTTAGCACCGAGGAACAGTATATAGCCATTATGAAACCTGGGAAATCTAGTTTTGTGTGAAGCAATGATGTGGCAGGTTGTGCCTTTCGAAGCTTTGGGTACTGCTTAGAAGTAGCCATGACAGCATACACAGGAAAGTCTTGTAGAAAAAGATTATTAAAGCAGCATGGCTGGTAAGCAGATGAGACCAGTGTGTGAAAGCAATGTAAGAAATTTGAACTAATACGCACCACATATTGCGTTCTGTGGAGAAGTAGTAGTACAGCATGGACACTATTGAGCAGCAAACAATTCCTTCAGGGAACCCACTTTATAAAAACTACTGCAGCTTTGCGGAATATGCATCAAGCCTCTCAGGCAATGGACTGTAGCCCCTTGGCAGAAGAAACTGATGCCGCAATGAAATGGCCCTTTTACTACATGTTAGTTGTATAACAAGGCTAGGCTATCCTCTGACTATCTACATTCCTCTACCTTGCTTTGAGACAGACTAAAATTGTGTGGTGCGGAGGTGATGCTTTTTACAGCTGCATTCCCGTGCCAGAAGTACTTTGTTTGCGTTTTCCAAGTAGCTTTTTTATTTTTAGTACAGGACAAGAGGCAATTACAACTTCAGCACCCTACTTCATCAAAACAGGGTCATGTCTGGGGGTGGGTGAGGAAACATTACATGTCCGTTGCTGTATATTTACTCACAAACACCTGTCAGAGTTTACATTTCATTAACCTAACTCCAAACTACCACGTTCCCACACTTTAAACCCTCTGCCCCCAGTTGGTTGCTCTACAGTCTCAGAAATAATGTAATTAGCAGTCAATTGCATAACAAAATACATTTGTTGCACCAGGTATTCTGACAAGCAATTCCCCCATCAATTGCCCCCCCTCCCCATGTCATTGGGCTTTTCTAGGTTGTTCCAGTGAGCGAGTTAGCCACCATTGCTCCATGATCCCTTTTTAATCGCTATTATTCTACTTTTGATGTCCTATGTTGGATTAGTGTCTGATTTAGCCACAAACTTAATCAATATTGCATCCCAATCAGTGGTTGAGTCCCACTCTACCCCTTAAAAGTTGTGCGGTTTGCCATTGCCTCAGCCCTACTCCATGCTAACCAGTTCACTATATTATATGCCTCTTTTGCTTTCAAACACCTAGCTATGCCACGTTTGGGCAGGACTAGGGCTAATTTGATATTACATTTATAAATGTTTTTCAACCCGTTAAGCTTATTTTGGTGACCCATCAAAAAGATCGGTGGGTCGAGCTCCAACTTCCAGCTGGTAATCTCTTCAATTGGTTTAACTATAGTTTCCATGTAATTCCTAAACAGTCTACAATCTGACTGTAGAATCAAAATATGCCCCAGGTAGCTTGCCCCTGGGTAGAAATCAATGGCCCCAGGATATATGCCCCCTTTGTTCTGTGACAGGCTTAGTATAGGTAATAGGACTTGCTCAATTTGAATCTGGGATTCCTGGAGATACCTTTTGTGTATTCCAGTATGTTTGCATTAGAGTTCTGTAAATTCCTTGTTAATTTTAGTTGTCCATGTTGGCCTGGGTGTTGTCCTGTTGTGGTATGAGATCTGTTCATTTCCAAAGTGTACCTGTGCAGCAGTTCTGTGAAGCAGTCCACCATCAATATTTTAATAGTTGCACTCTGTAGTGGTTCCTTATCTTTGCACCAAGTCAGTCGGGCCGCTCTTACCAGAGCAGTAAACATTAGAAACTTTCCCACAGTGTGGTTAAAGTTGGATTGTCAGGACTCTTCTTGCACCCATCGCAGACACTGTGTATAAGTAGGTTTGTAAAAAAAGGTTAGGAGGCCCCCTATATTGGTTTGTGGGACCAGGGGAAATAAGTAGAGAAACAAGGGTTGTCCCATAAGCAAGCAAATTGGCTATTCTATCCGCTAGAACAATTGTTCAAACACACCACTGTGAATGAGATAGTCACACTAAAACAAACTAATGTTGAGTTACTATTATTGAGAGGCAAAGTAGAGCTAGATGTAGTTAGCAAACAAACAGGCTGTTGTCAACAGAGAAAGTTTGTCAATATTTATTACAGCTGTTTGGAGACAGTTTTGGAATTTATAATGTGTTTAAAAACATATTTATGAACATAGATATCTACAAATCACACAATTTAATAATCAATAGCATCATACATGATTACACATTTTACAACAATTTAAAATTGATAAAAAAACAAGGATCGGGAACAAACAAATGTCGACGCGGCGTTTCGGTTATTTTTGAGAATACGGACACCTTCAGGACAGATTCTTTGTTAAAACTCTATCCGACTCATTTATATGCTGAAGTTGTTGCGCTACTTCCAGATCTCTGTCTAGATAGATCAGTCTGTAAGCATATGTATCCTTATTATTAAGGAACTTTAAAGGGGGTTATTCCCAGAGGCTGACTGTCCGGAGAAGCCACCGATAAAATAGAAGTTATTAACCGTTTTGGCTTTCATTGGTGCTATGTAGAAAATCGCGGCAGCAGAGAGCCTTCTTATATTATGGCACTGCGGACTTGGGGGTTGACCCACGCTTTTTGAAGTAGGAGGAAGAGATTGCTGTCCGGAGAAGAGCAGGGAGGCCGTATTTATCGAAAAAGATCAAAGACGGCAAACAGGGAGGTCAACCCCCAAGTCCGCAGTGCCATAATATAAGCAGTAAATTCATTAGTGCAATTACTGAAAATATTTTATAAACTGTTTGTAAAGTCCATTGAAACCATGCTCAATGTGTCCAGTTAACCAACCATCTAGTGTTTTTAGTGCGTAGTCTACGAAGTCAATACAGGATTAGTTTTGGGTTTGGTGAGGCTCCCCCCCCCACCCCCCCCACCCCTATGTCGAATTGTGCATTCCTCCGTTGAGTCCAGATCCCTCCGAGTTCTCTTCATGAGGTCATAAGGCCCGGCATCTGCCCCAGAAAGGGTCAGGAGTCTCTGCAGTAACCAGAGGACAGTTCCCAAAGGAGTCTGCTAACTGTGAATAATTGACATCTAGTTTCCTACAGCCTTGTGCAGTCAAATGTTTTAAACCTATGTGAAGATATCCCCACAAAAGTCCTTGTAGATCGCCAGAAATAGTCAGGCTATCTGGTCACTAAAATCTGATCTGGGAGGAGGGCGACTGTATGCATATTTGAAGCTTCATAAAACATTTTTATTACTTTTTCTCCAAGTATGGTAAGTGCAGTTGAGTAAAATGATCTACATATGCTTTATTTGGCAGTGACTTTAAGGCAAACATGGATTTAAAACTGGAACAAGATGAGTCTGTAACCAAACGCTGAATAATGTAATCAAGTGCCATGGAACGTGCATGCCACTGGGATTTTTTTTTTTTAAAGCTGAATCCATGCTTTTAAAATATCTTTGCTGCTCCGCTCGTTAGCCCAAGCCTACTGACCTGCAACACTGAATACTACCATCTTTTGAACTGCCCAGGAAAGCAGTTCAGAATAAAGTTCGTTGTACTTAATACACCAAGAAATTACTTGAATTGTTCAGGATATCTGGGAAATAAATGCAAAAATTGCGTTAAGGTAGTTTCTCCAATCTTAGTGCATGGGTTTGAGGCTTTGGCACTTCACGCACCAAGGATATGCAGAAAGGGTAACCGCTCCAATTTATCTAAAGTTTCGTAAAGCACCTATGTGGTTGTTTGGTCTAGACACATGAGGAGAGGATGCTTGTGGGTTGTGATAGTAACTATGGGCTATGTGTGTTTGTGTAGAAAGATGACTGTATTATACCAAAAACAGGTATATTGTGCACAGTCCAGTGAGTCCCCAAAGGTATAGCGGAGGATAAAGTAGGTAATACCTTGCACTCAATTTGGTGGTAGCTGGCCTGAGCAGTTGGGCTTATCGTAGTGTAGTGTGAAGCATTTGTTGTACACACTCTGGCAAGAAATGATAGCACACACAGACTGAATCCAGACCAATTGCAAGTATACATTTTATATGTTGTATTTTATGAAAAACCAAGGATTACTTGGTGAGGTTAAGTTTGCAGTATCTTAAAGTAACAATACTTCTCCGGAAATGCATCACTGGTTGAAAAATGTCTAAATATACTTTTACAGCCTGTTATGTTAAGAAGTGCAGAACAATTGCAGTATACGCTTTGCAATGTAAAGATAGGTAATGCAAGGGATTGCTTTGAGTTCAATGCAATCCTAGGACTGATGACAAGGTTAGTAATTTACCGGTGTGTGAGTGCCATCTTTCTTGCATTGATATGCCCCCACTTTTGCTGAACTGCTGATGTGCTTTGACTGAGCCTTGAGCTCCTGCCAACCGGGCGCCCAGGGCCTGTGTTCCTTCCCTAAACTGTGTTGAAACTAAGACCCAATTGGCATCTGGCCACCTGTCAGCCCCTAGTAGATGGTACCCAGGGCATTATGGCCAGAGAAGACCCCTAAGGGCTGCACCACTTATTTTGCCACCCTTAGGGGCCCTGTACCCTGACACCCACACACTGGCTTTGCAGGCTGAGTGTCTTAGTACATTACTAAACCGAGTCTGCATGGCACACATCCCTGTGTGCCATGCCCACAATATCCTCTGCCCTGGCATACCTCAGACACCCCTCTAGCTGGGTGCCCTATGCCAGTGGTGTGGGCACTGGTGCACAAGACCTGTGCACCTACAGTACCCAGGGCCATTCCTGGGCACTGTAAGTGCAATGATGCCATTAAGAGTATATGGTGCTGGGAGGTCGTCATTACGAACTCCACAGCACCATAATGGCTACACTGAAGACTGACAAGTTTGGAATCAAACTTCTCAGCAGATTAAACCCGCACTGATGCCAGTGTGGGATTTAATGTAAAATGCACCAGAGGGCATCTTGGAGATGACCCCTGAAAACCTAACCTATAATCCACTTCTGGCCTGAGAGGCTGCCTAGGCTGCCACACAGCAGACATGTTGCTGCACCCCTGGGTGGAGAGCCCCTGCTCGCCTGGGCCTGCAACAAGGCACATCCTGGGTGAGTTGCTAGGTCTCCTTCCCCAGGATGGACAGGGGGGAGCTTCAAAGGACTGCCACCTTTGTGAGCTTCTCCAGACCACTTGCTGTACTCTGCAACTGGCCCCTGACAGTTCTGATCCCCACTCTGGCGGGAAACCCTACATCAGGAAGGGGGTTGTGCCAGCCTGTGCCAACACCACCCCTCAGGGGGAGAGGCTAGGTGAAGCACGACCCTGGGCTCCGGCCATCTTGAAGACGGGGAGCCCTGCCCAACCACAGCTAGGCTCCTGCCCCCCTCCCACAGGAGAGGAGCAGGTTAGGGGGTGTACCTACCCCAGGACAGGGACCTATTGGTCCCTGCCCTCGCCCTACCAGTAACGCCCCTATATTCAGTATTTAGGCACACCCTGAGCCTTCCTTCCTCAAATCCTGATAAGAAAACAAGAAAGAAGATCAAGAAGACCCGCCGTGCAGCTGCTAACAAGATGACAGCCACTGACTTGGCCCCAGCCCTACCAGCCTGTCGACCCTGGAACCTGCCTCTGCTATATCCCGGCGACTCCTGTAGACCGCATGCTTGGACAACCCGGAGGACCTGCCTTCCTTGACCCTCTCATAGACTGGGACTCCCCTGAGTAGAGGCTCTGCTCCAACAACCATACCCCTGGTGCCAGCCAGGAACCGTGAATCCAGCCCACTCTGCACCTGCCGAGCCTGGCCTGTGCCCGAGTAACCAAAGACCATGAGGACGTTCCCCCCTGGCGATTAGGACCCGAAGTCCAGTGCCCAAAGACCCTCCTCTACGACCTAGACGACGCCTGCAGCCTCAGAACCAGGGACCCCTTCAACCGCGACCAGCCAAGGGTAAGATTTCGCTACACCCAAAGACACCCCGGTGCCCCACGGCCCCCTGTGCCCTCCTTTGGGGTACTTACCTCTTCTCCAAGAACCCAAATTACCTCTCGAAGTGGTTGTCGCACCTGAAGGATCTCCGTCCCCGAGCCTGCAGCCTTTGTTCACTTTGTAACTTTTCTATTGGATAACATTGAGCGCCCGACTGCTCAAAAGCTCCCTGGACCCAGCCGCCCGAGTGCTGCTGAAAGTGCCCCTACTACCCTACTCCACTACCCCACTTGCCCTGAGTAAGTCACCAGGAGCTCAGCTCCCACAGCTGCGTGGCCTGCCTGCTTGCAGCCACCAACCAAAGACCCTCTACCCTCCATCGGATTGCCTTGGGACTATTCTTTCTGCACCCGGCTGCCCCTGTGCTGCTGAGGGTGTAACAACGGTACCTTTCCGACCCTAGGAGACCCCTGAGTCTATGCCCAGAACCTTAACCTCACCAGTCGAGTACTCACCTGACAGCCGATAACTCACTTTCCTTCCATAGGCTAACATTGACTGGGTTTCACTGAAATTTCTTATAAGTGTGCGATTTTTTAACTTAAAAATATTCTTCTAAAATCAGCCGAATAACGATTTTCGAAATACTCACCTGGGATCAGGAGAGAAGCCAGTGCTGTACTTTCTAGTTCAGTATTGAACCGCGAAAGTAATCCTAACTCTACTTACCAGTTGCCTGCATTTTCTCCCAAAGGAAACCATTGACTGATTTTCTCTGAAATTTCTTCTAAGTGTTGATTTTTGCAAATTACAAATATTCCTTATAAATGGTACCAACTGCTGAAACGTAAATACTTACCTGTCTTAGGTAGAGGTCCCAGTGCTGGACCTAGGAGCCCAGTTTACAGAAGTAACGAGAACCTACTTTACCTGTGACTTGAATTTCCTTCCATAGGATAACATTGCTAGTTTTTTTTCTCTGAAAAGTTTCTAAGTGTCAACTTTGAAAATACATTTATATCCTTTTAAAATTACAACTGTACCCAAAACGCTTTTACTTAACCTTTTACAGCTTAGGTCCCGGGACTGAATCCAGGATCCAGTCCTGTGGTTAGCAAATTAATCCTGAAAGTAATAAAAAAAATGTTTGAAAAACCCTTTGAGCTCAATGTTAAATTGTGTTGCCTATTACAACCCCAGTAACTATTGTACTTACCTAATCTATTGCCTCTCTGCAAAGTAATTACCAAAGTCACTCGTATTGAGAAAAGTATATTTTGATACCTGTTGGTTCTAAAATAAAACAACTATATCTTTTGATATAAAAACAATTGACCTAGAGTTCAGTTCTTGAATGTGTGAAACCTTTTGCTGACTGAGTGTGGACAACAAATGCTTTACACTGTCCTCTGATACTGCCTTGCTGCTCGACCAAGCTACCACTTTAGAGAGTAAGGTCAGATCTGACTTGAACCTCTGTTATACCTGTTGAGATTGGGGACTCTATACACACTGTACCTTACTTTGGTCCAGTATATATAGAGCCACTTTCTTACAACTGGCAAGTACTAGAGTTGAGAGTTCAGTCTGGATTTGTGGCACTTGCACAGGACAAGGGTCAGGTAGGTACAGGTGCAGAAGTCAAAGGAGGTTGGGTGCCCAATGATATGGAGACAGGGGGTACACCAAAGAGCACCAGTCGCATGTAGGTACCTGCAATTTCAGGTGCAGTGCCCTGGGATTAGTGACCAGCACAAAGGGGCCACAAGTGGGCTGCAACAGTGCACCTCCGTGGCACACAGACTGCAGTGTGCAAAAACGGCGTTTGGCTCCCAATGGAGGATGTAGTTCTGCAGGCTCGCAGTAGAGGAGGGGGGGAATGACCCATCCAAGTGAGGCTGCAGGTTTTTAAATAAAGGTCGGAGGAGGTTGTCCAACACTAGCTCGGGGTCAGGATTACCAGGGGCACCTCGCTGTGGTGCTGGGCCACTCGGTCCCTGGGCATCTGGTGCAGTGAGATGCAGACTTGCGGTTCCGCCTGGACCAGGTGTCTGGCCTGGAGTTTGTTGATGGACAAATCCAGAGTCCACAGCAGATGGTCTTTCTTGATTGCTGCGCAGGTCTCCTGTGTTCTTGCAAGCTGCTGGCTCACTGGGTCGCTGAAGCAGGACACTGGCCGGTAGGAGCTAGGGCCAAAGCAGGTGTCAAATCTAAGGCGCAAGCTTCAGGGGTGCTCCTAAATACTAGATTTAGGGATGTTATAGGGGTGTGCAGGTTGGGACCAATGGGTCCCTTCCCTCGGGTGTTTACAAGTCCCTCTTATGAGGGGGCATATGCCTCGCCCTGATTGGGGAGAGTCCTCTTCAAGATGGAGGGGAATGAGATGTTTCACTTCGCCTCCCCCACCTGAGGGGTGGAGCTGGCAAACGTGGGCAGCCGATTCTCCCACCCAAAGTAGGGGTCAGAACTGGTGGGAGCCAGCTGCTGATAGCAGCAAAGGCTGGGGCAGCTTATAAATGCAGGAACCCTTTGAAGCTTCCCTTAACTGGACCCGGCCCATCATGTGGGAGGAGGCATGACACCTCTGCCCAGGATGTGCTTTGTTTCAGGACCCAGAGTGGTGGTTTCTCTACCCAGGGGTCCAGAAACCTGTCTGGTGGTGGCTTACAACTGGTAGCCATTCGGGAACCACACCAGGGCTAGTCGTTTTTCAGGGGGCATCACTGAAAGGCCTCTGAGTGCATTTTACATTAAATCCAACACTGGCATCAGTGTGGGTTTAATGTGCTGAGATTTGGTACCACATTTTCCATTGAAGCCATCCTGAAGCTGTGGAGCTCGTAATGGAAAACTCCCGGCCCCTGGACTCAAAATGGCTTCACTGCACTTAAAGTGCCTGTGAATGGCGCACACTCTAGGGGCATATCGCTCATGTAGCTTTGCCTTTACTGGTAGCATGGTGCGCCCTGCTTTTAAGGCTGTAAGGCCTTCTAGAGGGTGGACTTATACATGCCACAGGAAGTGTTGGTGGGCATGGTGCCGAGGGATGGGTGTCATGTCCACTCTTCATTTTAGTCTGCGCCAAAACATGCAGCCTGCAATGGCATTGTGTGGGTGTTACGGTGAGGGGGTCTCAGAGGGTGGCATAACGCAATCTGCAGCCCTCAGAGGCCCTCTCTGGACACAAGGCCCTTGGTACCAAGGATACCTTTTATAAAAAATACTTGCATGTGACCCAATGTGCTACTTGTGGAAAAAAAAGTGCAGTTTTGGGAAAGAGTACAGGCCTTGGGACAGCTGTGGCTGGTGCAGGTAAGTGGTGGGGGTAGGGGGCAGGGTGTCGAGTCAACAGACGTCGAGGCAGAGGGAAAAAAAGAAAAACACTTATCTTGTGCACGCCACATCGCACACTATGGATGTCTGTGTGTTTACTGCTCGTAATTTGTGATCAGTGGTTTTGCTACCAGTAATAGACTACCTCCTAGTAATGAAATACCTTATGATTTTCAACAAACTACAGTTTGTTGCAGTCACAGGTATTGAGTCAGTACTGGTATTTTGTGAATTCTTTTGAACTCCGTGTGGGATGTGCTAAAAATCTGATTCAAACTGGTTTATTGGGGTGTTCATTAGGCTGCTGCAAAGGTCTTGCTAAAATATGCATCTGATAGACTACTAGCCGCACATGCCTTCACGTAGAATTATCCCCAGGCGTGAGACTGGATCCGGAAACTTTTTTGCCACCTCATCCCTGCGCACCATGGGCGGGGCGACATCACGCGACTCCGCCCAGGCTTTGTCCACGTACGTGACTTCAGCGAGGTCACATAGACTCACCCCAGCGCACCTATGTCCGTTTTTTCCGCGGATCCGGTCTTTGCAACGTGCCTGTTTAGGACCCTTTTTCAATTTCTTTTTGATGGAACAATGTGTGAATGCCTTCGGGCTTCAAAATGTGCACGTTTTGTGGGCGTCTTATGTCGGCGACGAACCTCACCTCATTTGTATGTGGTGTTTGGGGGAGGATCACAGCACCACTCATTGTGCGGCGTGCCAACAGTTGAAGCCGCAGTCGCGGCGGGAGCACCGGATGAAACTTCTCTTGGCGTGTCTCTCCAGGTCGACGTCCTCCCCTCTGTCTGCTTTGGCGGACGGTTTCAGATACGGCTGTGGACGTCGTCCTCACCCTTCTCCGATGTCATTTGAGCGTCACGCGCAGTTTGTCCCCAAGGGCTGGTTTCCGGCCTGCTGGTGGTGTGGACTCTCCGCGTGTTGTCCTATCCACCGTTTCCTGGTGTTGGGGCGTCGAGAGTCCAAATGGAGACATACGCGGTGGCTTTGCAGGCCTCGCTAGCATCTCCTCCTTCCCCTCCTGGGGCGTCTGCGGATCCCTCACCTTGTGCAGGGCGATCTGCACCGGTTGCTCTGGCACAGACTGGTCGGATCCAGGCTTGGAGGATGTGGCGCTGTTGGGATGCGATTCCTCCGGGGCACCTACTTCAGGCAACGGCGTCTCTGCCACGTCGCAAACTCCCTCCGCAGTCCCTGTGGTGTTGCGGGAGGTTGCTGGGTCTCTGGCTGCATCCCGAGCCCCTCTCTTTTGACAGGGTGATCCTGTCTAAGGCCGAGGTGATGCTGCGACGGCGCCGGCTGCAACTGGATCGGGCAGAGCCGCAGCAACTGGATCGAGCAAAGCCGCTGGGGTCGGTGGACCCTCCTCGTCCCGCTCTGGGTCGAGACCGGGTGAGGACCCCTCGTCCCTCTCCGGGCCCCTCACGTCCTTCCCCACAGACGGCTGCCTCGTCGAAGGGCGAGTCGGAGGGCGAATAGTTCCTGGCACTGCCACATGGGTTGCCAGGTGATCTCTGCCACATGGGTTGCCAGGCGATCTCTGCCACATTCTGGGCAGCGGCTGGCGGAGGGTTTTGTGTCACTTCCCAGGCCCGTCTTGTTCCCCCACGCAGGTGGTTGAATCGGCGTTGTTCTGGCGGCGCCCCGGAGCCGGTTCTGCTCCAACCCCACTCCGGTCTCCGGTGCAGGGTCAATTGAAGGATCCTTGTTCGGTGCTGCCGGATGGTGCCGATGTCCTGCCTCCTGCAGCAGACTCTACGGCTCCGCGCAAGAGTCATACCGCGGATTCGTCTTCGGACGCTCCTTCTCCGGAATCAGGCTGTATATTGGTGTCATCCTCCCTGGAGACTGGTCGCAGTGTGGTGTCTTTTTCACTGGCATCGAAGGGCGTCTCCCCGCCCTTCCTGAGGCAGAGGTGTTCGTCAGAGCGGCAGGTCCCTCCTTCTTTGGCTCCTTCCGACTTCCAGGTCTGGCCCGTGCCCGTCCCGCTTGGCCTCGAGGACGGCCGCCTTGGTTTGCAGCCGTCTCCCACGGAGGAGCTGCTATCTCCACTGCGGGGCCCTACAGAGGCGGGTGCGGCCTTCGCTCACGAGGTGTCCACGGCTGTGGGCATCATGTGCAGGGGTGACCTGGTGGCTCACTTTCCGGCGGACCATCTATTGGAGGTCCTCCACCAGGGCGTTGCAGGTTTGCTCCTTTCTTCCTTGGAGGCATCATGCCTCAGGGGGACCCGGTGCCTCAGCATCTTCTGCACCGGTACCTCTCGGCGCCGCGTGACCCGGCTTGTCTTTCCCTTCACCCCTCGACCGCCAGCCCCCTTTTGCGGACTGCTTTTCCCTCCCTGCCGCCACTGTAGATTCTGCTGTCCCGGGAGGCCCGCTGGCTGGACTCTTGGGGACGTAATATGTTCTCAACCAGCGCTGCCCTGCGAGCCCTTCACACCTTGTGTGTTCTGGCGAGGACTCCTCCTGTTTGTGGGACTCAGCTGAGTCTCTGGGATCCGCAGAGTCCCAGGAGACTGGTCAGGTGGACTTACAGCATCATGCGTTGGATGGCCGGGAGCTTGCGGCGTTTAATCTCTGCTCCGCTCTGGACATCTGAGGTGCTGGGCCATGGCTTCCTCAGTCGCTTTCCGTTGCCATGCTTGGCTTCGGGACGGAGTATTCCCTGAGAATACTCGGGAGCGACTAATCAACCTTCCGTTTCATGGCAGCCTGTTCCATGCCCCGGCCGACTCTGCCATCCAAAGGCTCTTGGCAGGGCTCAGTCGTCCTTCTCCGCTTTATCCTCCTCCGTCCCCTCAGTGACTCCTGAGTTGGGCTGATTCTGAGCTTTCTTAGGCCGGTTGTTCTGGCTGTGGAGCGTTTTCTGGCCATTTGCGTCCTTCCTTGGGACTTTAGCATTGTTGCCTGCTGGACGGCCCTTTTGTTGATTATGTTTGTGTTCTGCCGGAGTTGTTGCGCAGACTTGGCCCTGAGATTATGCCTTCTGCTGTGCTTGGGCTGCTTGTCAAGCCTTCCGCGGGGGGGGGGGGGGGGGGGGGGGGGTTTCCTTTGGCTTTTGTTTTTCCTCTGCTGCGGCAGTTCTTCCAAAGAGTGTTTGCATACCTTGGGACTTAACATATGTGGGGTAGTGGTAGCTGTCACATGGCTTGCCCTATGCTAGGGGGTTCTGGTCGCCTTCTGGTGCCTGTTCTACATGGCGTTTATGTAGGTTGCTTTTGCTTCTTGAGGTCGTGTGAGCAGCCACTCGTAGTGGTGTGCCCGGGCACCTCCACCTCTCCCTGCTCCTGTCCTGTCTGGGATGATCCTGTGTTCTCCCTTGCCAGGCGCCACCTACTCTGCCTTCCTGGGGCCTCGGACTATTCTTCCTGCTTCTGGCAGCTTTTGACTGCCGGTGCTGTTCTGGCTGGCAGTTTGCTCTCCATCTGGAGTGGGTTTGCAGCCTTTTCCCTTGTTTCCATGGTTCCTCTAGGCTTCTAATTCCTCTCTTACTGTCTTGGCATTTATGTGGAAGCTATGTTGCTTTGTTGGGAAGTGGGGTGCTTAGGCATCTCCGACCTTGTCCTTGGTTCCTCTGCTGGGTGTGTACAGGCCTCTTCAGCCTTCTTCTCCGTCCTACATCCTCTGTGGGTCCGTGGGGTTCTGCTTGTGGGAGTTCACATTGCCTGGCAGGGACGAGGTTTTCCTGGTCCACAGATCTGGTCCCCTGTGGGGCCCTCTGTTCTGTATTGGCTGGTGGAGTCCTTTTGCAGACCCTCCTTCCCAGGGGGTATTGCTAGGGTATCTATTCTACATGAAGGAATTTGTGGCTGGTACGTCTCTATCAGATGTACGAGTTACTTACCTTCGGTAACAATGTATCTGGTAGAGACTATTCTAGCCGCAGATTCCTTCAGGCCCGCCATTTCCTCCCCATTCTGCGAGAACCCTTGTGTTGGTCTTCGGTACTCTCCTCCCGGTGGGGGGGCTGTCTCCTGTGAGTGCTGCCTTTGTTCTTGACGGGTAGCTCTGTCTGGGGGCAGTTCATTCCTCCTTTGGTACCTTGGAGGATGGCGTTCCGGTGCTAAGGTGCCCTGCTGCTCTGGCTACTCCAGATTGGGGGGGGGGGGGGGGTTGGGATTGCTTTCTATCTATCCCTGTCCTCCCCTCCCTTCCATTGCTATCCTCTGATTAAGAGTCATCTGGCCATGTCTTGCCCTTGTCCCTTGTGGGTGGTTGGCCTCTGTTTGTGTGGCTTGGACATTTGTTGTCCCTGTCTGTCTTGGGACTGGCCCCCTTCCTTGCTCCGGATTGGGGTGGTAGGTTTACTACGTGTGCCAGGACTTTTACGCATGTTCCTTGCCTCTGGGGCACAAGGCGGTAGGCTGTTTATCTGGTGGTTCCGCGTTGTGGTGCGGATAAGTTCTCCGAAGAAAACTGACTTGGGCGCACCGGGGCGGGTCTTGGGTGACCTCGCTGACGTCAAGTACCAGACGACGCCTGGGCGGAGTCGCGTGATGACACCCTGCCCCCGGCACGCAGTGATGCTGTGGCAAAAAAGGTTTCCGGATACAGTCTCAGGCCAGGGGATAATTCTACGTGAAGAAATCTGCTGCTAGAATTATCTACCAGATGCATCTTTACCCAAGGTAAGTAACTTGTACGTCCGTTCAATATAATATGTTGCATCAAACACACAAGGTGATGGGAGGAATGCTTGCAAGAAGTCTAGCCACTAGCAATAGTTTGGGGTGGCCGCCTTACCCATCCCTTTGCCCACCATGCCACCCCAGTTTTGACTGCCATATGCAAGTCAGCCATGACCCTGTTCCAATTGGAACAGTCCAGTCCGAGCTGCCAAGCCCTCCCTGAACACAAGCAACGGACAACAGATTTTTCACTTATTAGGGCTCTTGTCAGGTGCTGCTCGTTTCCAATGGCCCAAGACCCACACCTGGACATATTCTTGGACTGTGTCATACTGACTAGCCCAAACTAGAGGGAAACCGTGGGTTGTTTGCATTCCTTTTCAGAGACTCCCCGGCTGGACTGTTCCTATTGGAACTGGGTCAATATCATTTTGCATATGGCTGGATCTAATCTGAGGGGGGTATTATGGGCCAACCATGTATTGGGATGCCCACACAACCCAAGTTCTCAAATTCAGCCCCCGGATCACAAACTGCCCAAATCCTAGGTGTCAAGAGGAGCTGCTGCTATTTCCTCTGTAATTTAATATTCAGAAGGTTTATTTTGCAGTACTGCAGCTACATTAGTGAGAGTGACCCAAACGACAAGCACAGACAACAAATGGTCAAATCTTCCTGTGAGCGTTTAGAACAATACCTCACTGAATTCTGTAGGGTGCTGCGTCAGAGGTACTACAGACAAAACATTGTGAATTTTTAAGCAGGGGTAGGCTTTACCCTGTGATATGTAATGAAATAAAACCATTAATAACTATATACGATACACGACTTGGAATGTTACAGGTTGTGAATAAAACTTAAGTGATACATTAGATTCTGTAGTATGCATCAAAACCTGGGATTGAGAAATTGATTGTTTAGGGGGGATGGTTTGGAGAGCTCACCAGATTTTGTATCTGGTCCAGTTAGGTTACTTTAATTTAAATCTTAGCTCAGTCCTCGGTAGCTGTGGCATGGAACAGTCAGACTTCACTCAAAGGGAGACCAGTGTAAAGCATCAACCAGTACCCAAAATTGTCAAGTAGAAAGCACAACCACTGCAAGTCCATTTTCTAAAAATATTATAAATCTTAATGAGCAAATAGACACCAAAACGATCATAAATTGGATCGGGGAACCAGAAGGTTTTTATTGAAGTTTTACAGTTTTCTAGCACCAAAAAGCACAAGGTGCCAATCACTGGTAGCTGGTCACGGTAGATCGGATCAAAGCCAAACATTTGGGTGGACTGTTATGAAGCGTGGGTCTGTTCTAGTGACCAGGTTTGCCCTTGTGAAAAGTTTACCTTTTGTCATTTTTGTTCTATAATATTTTTCTTGTTTGCAGGGCAGACAGCCACTGAATCTGATATATGGCTCAACGGCGGAGTGTTGGTCATGGTGAAATACGACACGTTGGGACTTGCAGCAGTGCAAACCAGCAAGTTGAATCGAACTTGTGATGAGGTGGCTGTTTCCGTGGTAGCCTCAGTTTCTTTTAGGAAAAAGCTTCTAAGTGTCCACTTTCTCTGTCTTGAGGAGAAGAGAATAAACACCAAGGGTCCTTTTGGTACCACACAGTGAGTTAGGATTAAATGTTCCAGAAGCCACCAGCAGGGCTCGGGTCAAGGCTAGTTGGAACCGGTCAGCTTGGCTGTTTGTTGCAGGCTTTTGTTCCTGGAGCTCAACAGCAGGCTAGCCAACTACCCCTTCGAGTCCACTCTTCTCTCCTTCGTTCAAGTGGGAGTAGGTGGAGCCCTTGGGATTCTCTCCACACCTAAAACAGCAGGTTCAGTCCTAAGTTCCAGCCCTTTGGTTCAGCTGGTGTTTTCCACAGTTCCAGCAGTTTTCTGAAGGAGGTAGCCATGGCGTGCCACTTTTATGCCTGGCACTAACTTGTGGGTGTACGAGACTCCCTGAAATGTAGGCGTAAAATTCCAGCAGGCAACCCCACCCACTCTTGCATCACTTCCAGAGGGGTTGGCACTAAATCTGACATTAGTTCCACTCTGGCTATTTAGACCATGGCAGAGGCAAACATTGGTGTTGCAACTACCTGTGATGAGCTGCCCCTTTGAAGCTGGTACAGTTGGTTGGTACAACACCCTAAGCTGTCCTGTCAGGAAGCGGTCACACCTTATCCCTGCTAAGGGCCTTTTCCCTTCCATTTACTGAGAGCAAATAACACCTGCCAGGAGGCTACCAGGTGAGAGCTGTAAAAGGGGAAGGAGCACACTGTCTTCACGTCTCAGCGTCATTACCTCTGGGCATCTTGGTAGATGTAGTGCCTCACTTTCAGTTCAGTACAAAGTTCGTAGTAATAGGCCAATGCCTTAATTTGTTATCGTGTGTCCCTAGACACGTGTTTCTGGATTCTTCCGTCAACAGTAGGGAAAAAGTTGTAGGTTGCTGGACATGCTGCCGCTTAATTTTCACAGCAAACACAACAATGATGGACAGAATGTGGATCAATGTCACACATTCACCCCAGTCAAAAGATCTGGGCCCAAATCCATCGTTTTTCCACTCCACACCACCCTGGGTTAGACAATGGCGATATGCAAATCAGCGCTGACCCTGTGCCCCATGGGAACAGTCCAGTCCGAACTACAAAAGCCATGTCCTTCCCAGAACGGAAACAAGCATCCGAGGACCGGCCCGGTTTCGAGGTAACACCTCATCAGCCCGGCTAGCTTGCTTCCAGTGGTGTGGAGTGCCTGGAACTCACGTCTGAGCATCCCCAGTACACTTAGAGCGGTTACTGCAAACACAACAATGATGGACAGAATGTGGATCAATGTCACACATTCACCCCAGTCAAAAGATCTGGGCCCAAATCCATCGTTTTTCCACTCCACACCACCCTGGGTTAGACAATGGCGATATGCAAATCAGCGCTGACCCTGTGCCCCATGGGAACAGTCCAGTCCGAACTACAAAAGCCATGTCCTTCCCAGAACGGAAACAAGCATCCGAGGACCGGCCCGGTTTCGAGGTAACACCTCTCATCAGCCCGGCTAGCTTGCTTCCAGTGGTGTGGAGTGCCTGGGACTCACGTCTGAGCATCCCCAGTACACTTAGAGCGGTTACTGCCAACACAACAATGATGGACAGAATGTGGATCAATGTCACACATTCACCCCAGTCAAAAGATCTGGGCCCAAATCCATCGTTTTTCCACTCCACACCACCCTGGGTTAGACAATGGCGATATGCAAATCAGCGCTGACCCTGTGCCCCATGGGAACAGTCCAGTCCGAACTACAAAAGCCATGTCCTTCCCAGAACGGAAACAAGCATCCGAGGACCGGCCCGGTTTCGAGGTAACACCTCTCATCAGCCCGGCTAGCTTGCTTCCAGTGGTGTGGAGTGCCTGGGACTCACGTCTGAGCATCCCCAGTACACTTAGAGCGGTTACTGCAAACACAACAATGATGGACAGAATGTGGATCAATGTCACACATTCACCCCAGTCAAAAGATCTGGGCCCAAATCCATCGTTTTTCCACTCCACACCACCCTGGGTTAGACAATGGCGATATGCAAATCAGCGCTGACCCTGTGCCCCATGGGAACAGTCCAGTCCGAACTACAAAAGCCATGTCCTTCCCAGAACGGAAACAAGCATCCGAGGACCGGCCCGGTTTCGAGGTAACACCTCTCATCAGCCCGGCTAGCTTGCTTCCAGTGGTGTGGAGTGCCTGGGACTCACGTCTGAGCATCCCCAGTACACTTAGAGCGGTTACTGCAAACACAACAATGATGGACAGAATGTGGATCAATGTCACACATTCACCCCAGTCAAAAGATCTGGGCCCAAATCCATCGTTTTTCCACTCCACACCACCCTGGGTTAGACAATGGCGATATGCAAATCAGCGCTGACCCTGTGCCCCATGGGAACAGTCCAGTCCGAACTACAAAAGCCATGTCCTTCCCAGAACGGGTGTGTGACATTGATCCACATTCAGTCCATCACTTGTTGTTTTTGCAATTGCCGCCCTAAGTGCGCTGGGGATGCCCAGACGTGGGTCCCAGGCACTCCACACCACTTGGAGTCAAGCTAGCCGGGCTGAAGAGAGGTGTTACCTCGAGTCCGGTCCTCGGATGCTTGATTCCGTTCTGGGAAGGACATGGCTTTTGTAGTTCGGACTGGACTGTTCCCATGGGGCAACAGGGTCAGAGCTGATTTGCATATCGCCATTGTCTAACCCAGGGTGGTGTGGAGTGCAAAAAAACGATGGATTTGGGCCCAGATCTTTTGACTGGGGGAGTGTGTGACATTGATCCACATTCAGTCCATCACTTGTTGTTTTTGCTTAATTTTCACAGGCATAATTCCACTTGGGGCATGCAGACCCTCCCAAGCGTGTCAGCTCAGGTGAGAGCTGGAGATTATCTCACACTTGGGCTACTAGAGGCTTTAGACCCGAAAATGGCTACTTTCTAAAAGTGGTATTTTAAAAATAGTAATTAAGTCTGACCACTATCTGTTTGGATTTTAAATTAATCTTAAATGAAGACCTGAACCATGGTTTTAGTTTTCCCAACTGAAGTAAAGAGTTATAATGTAACCTAGTGCTTTTATTTTGGAGAGAAGACTTTGCCACAGTGAAAAACCTTGGTCGTTTTTCACTGTCAGGATATGTAAAACCTACATACACTGGTCTTACATTTTAAATACCATGCACCCTGTAGTGGGAGCTTTTAGGGCATTCCTTAGGAGTGACCTATGTATTAAAAAAGGTTTAGGCCTGGGAAAGGGGGGATCATATTGTTAGGCATAGTTTTCACGTTCAGTGTAGTGGTGGCACAATCGGTGCTGCAGTCCACGAGTGACATTTAACTTAATGTCCCGGTACACAGAGTACCATACTAGGGACTTGAGGGGAATTTAAATTTTCCAATCAGGTAGGTAGTTGCAAATTGCACGTACACTTTGGGAGGGGGGGTGGATACACATACACTGGGAGATGAACGTCTGCACCGTAATGTTCGTAGTCAAGAAACCAGCACTAAATCTAGCAAAACGTTTGATCCTACAAAAAGGGCCTTTCCTTACACTGGGTAAACTATCTGATGTAGACTGGTATACCATTAAATGCAATAGTGGCAGGCCAACACAGATCGAGACGCAAACCCAGAGGACACTCTCCCAAGTTTGACTCTGGGGATGTAGAATACCACTTTCCAATTGCCTTGTGCACTCTGCAAGAAAAAAGGAAGTCCATGGTTTTAAAACCGAGTAAGGGAAGCTTTGTCCCAAGAGTAGCAAAATGTCTATGCATGTCACCAAACGATTGTCTGAAACGTTTTTTTGCTTTGTTTTTTAAGCCTGCAATAGACCCATTTAAGGTATTTGGTGTTAACTTTGCAGATACTTCGCTTTAAAAATACATACATAAATCTGTAGCATTCTGTATATTTAAAGGATGGAGTGAGCTATGGGGGATAAGGTTGGCATAGGTAGTAGCATTCCTCCATATTGTTGCCTGCTTGAAACCTCCCCTCTCTAATAGGATTGGATCCTCACATCAATGAAGTCCTTGGTACCCAGTAGCTGCTGTACTGCATGCTGCTTGTTAGCACGCAGGTGATGGGAAGCCCATAGCGATTAAGGAGACTGTTTTCCCTATGTCAGTAGTCTAGAGCAGGAAATGTTACCCTAGCTAAGAAATTATATTTTTGTCCAGCAGTCTTTTCAGTGATTATTTGTATTGTCCCTGAACGTAATGATTTTTTTGTTTTCCACAAGTGCTCCTATTTTTAAAACTGTCCATAAACTTTCTCCTACTTTTTGTAAATAATGTGCATGTGCGATTTAGAAAAACTTTTGTATTGGTTTGAACTGTCTTCATGTTGCAGGAGCTTGCAGCAGCGCTTCGCGAAGAATTGCTTCATGTCGAACAAGAGATGAGGTCGGAGAAGAGTCTGCTGGAGGAAGAACTTGAGGGAACACTTGATGAACTGGATCGGATGCAGCTCGAGGAAGAACATGCCGAGAAGTTGATCACTCATCTGGAGCAAGAAAATAAACGAAGATCGGAAGAACTAAGTCTTCTAGAGTTGATGCTGAAAGAGTGTGTTATTAATTGATGCATTAATTTAATATCGAATTTTTGTGCACTTTCTCACAGAAAAAGTATTTAAACTCTGATAATGGAGGGAAAAAAGCTGCCCTTTCAGAACAGTAGCTAAATATCGAAAAACTGGCATAGAAACCAATCTATAATGTATGAAGAAGCTTAGAGTAGCAATTAGGAATTTATGAAACTCGCCTATACATTGGATCTGCTGCAAGGTTGCACAGTAAAATAAAAGTAATAAAGCTTTGCCTTCAGCATTGCCTTCTGGGGGTAACTCAATATTTAATAGCAAATTGAGCCTACTCTTGCTGGACCTCTCCCAAATTGCATTGTACATTCATAGTAAGTGAAGCCTTAATCTTAACTTTTTTTCTTTTTCTCACCTGGTAGGAAGAATGCAGAGCTGGAGAAAGTCAATGTGATGCATAACAAAGCTAGAACTCAGTTTGAAGAAGAGCGTCAGACGACCATATGCAAGCTTAATGAGGTGACAGTGGAGTTTGAAAGGTCAGTATTTTTCCAAAAACAAAGATAAGTCTGTGTGCTTGTATATAGCACAGTTGAATTTATGCCAATGAATACAATTGGTTTCTTTTGTTGAAATGTTATACTGTTGTAATGTAAAAGACTGAACACCAAAGAAACGAACATTTTATTTTTACCTTAGTTTAATTTGTTGTAACACATTTACTGTGAAACATGGTGCACAAATTAGATCCGCTCCAACCAAAAGTATTCAGATTGGTACTCTGAAACCGGTTTAATTTTAGTGTCATTCCGTTTTTCTCTGTAGGATACTTCCAAGCTTGTGGTGAATCACTATCTTTTTCCATGTGTTCTCTTTTGAATTGTTACTTTCCTATGTATAGCAAGTTGCCTCTTTTTACCCCATATACCTCTTTTTAGTCCACTATATAGAGTGGAGGCAAACCGTATTTGTTAGCTGAGGCAAAAATGATAATCCTAAATAATCTTTTATGGTAGTGTTGGTGAGAAGTGTAGGCTTATCAGAAGGTTGTGCTAAGCATTTGTTGTACTGAGGTAATAGACCCGCTCAAGAACAAATCCAAAACCAATTTAGAAAAATCTTTTTTTGTACCAAGAACTTTGTTATCATAAAAGTACTTTTTTTCAACATGAATTTTCAGTCAATTAAACAGTTCACTTGAAGCGTCTTTATGCAGCAAAGCTACCCTACGAAAGAAAAGACGTGTTGCATACAGTCTGTTTCTGGGGGATCTCCTTCAGTCAATGAGGGTCGTAGGGGGCTAAGGTCCAAAGTACCACCAGCAGTTACTCGTTACCTGCCCTGAGGTATCCTGGTGCAGAGGTGCTGGTCAGGTTGGTAGCTGTGCACGCTATGCCAGTGGAAAGAAGGTTGGGCCACCCTAAAACAGGCTGCAAAGGGGGACTTTGGTATAAGTCCAGGAGCTCCCAACAGGTCTCTAGGTCACGAGTGTCCTAGGGACAAGGGTGCACAGGTGGTTTGTCGGTACCCGGGCTGGGACCCTCATGTGCAGAGTGGAAAGGTTGTCTAGGCTCTTTGCATCCTAGTGCCTTATATTTGTCTGACTTGCCAGCTGAGGGTCCCAAATCTGGACAGCTGGGCGACTCTGGAGGTGGGGTTCTGCTGTGCTGACATCCCTCGGTAGCTGTTAGGTCTTGGTGTAGTGGTAGTCCGGATTGGACTCATGGACTCTCTTTGCAGCAAGGGATACAGTACCCAGGTATTGTTTTTGTGCGTCTGGTTGTTCCTGGTGACCTCTCACTTGGTGGGGTGCGGACAGATCAGACCTTCAGGAGCACAGGTACCTCTTCCTGGGAGACTGCTGTGTTGGGTTGGCTGGGGAGCACCAACTCAGTGAACGGGGCTTTGCATTTTCAGTGCCTATGGACTGCAGGGGAGTAGCTACTCTACTTAAATTCAGATTTCTGGCAATTTGCGAAGGGCTGGCAGTCTCCCTGGCTTCGTGGAAATGTGTGGCTGCAGGGCGAGTTGCTAGCCAAGATTGACTAGACTGGTGCAGACAGGGCTTGGCACCAAAAGTTCACAGCCTTCCGTTCTCACTTTTTGTGCTGATCTTTGTCCTATTCTTCTGTATCCATCGAATCGGAGTTCCTGGTGTCATGGGTGCACCAAAATACTCCATTTAGGGCCATGACCGGTATTAGTCAATGGGCTACTTACTTTAGGGTGTCATCAGCCCCTTTATGACCACTTTCTCTGGTAAGTGGGCATAACTTTGACCCAAAGAGCCTAATTCCACCAAAGCTAAGATGATGGAATTCTAAAATGTGTGTTCACATCCGGTGGCCCGCCTTAGAGGTTGAATTGGGATGAGAAGGAAAAACTCCTCCTGACTAGCTATTTCTCCCACCTGTCCTAGTGTCAAATGGGCCAGAGACGAGGCATGGCATTTTCACTGTCTGGGAAGCCTTGGGGTTGCATGTCCTTTGAAGCTTCCTGCCTTGATATGCTAATCACTTGGCCATTCTGCTTGGAGGTGGTGACTACACCTCTGGCCATGCATTGTTTCTGCTCTTGTAGAGCACAGGGGGTCAAACTTGTCTTGTGGCAGGCTGGTCTAACTAATATTCAATATGTTTTCAGGGGGCACCTCTAGGGTACCCTCTGGATGTATGTATTAATCCATCATTGGAATCAGTGTGGGTTTATTAATGCAAAATATTTGATAACAAACCTTTCTAGTTTGTGATGCCATTGTGCAGTTGGGGAGCTTGTAAACACCAGTGTCCAGCACAAGGCTTCCCTGCTCACTTCTAAGATCATAATTTCGAGTTAGACAACACATGGACATATCTGCATATACAGATCTGTCCACACATGTAGTATAATGCACCCTGCTTCGGGATGTAAGACCAGCTGTAGGAATGACCTGCACAGTGCCAACTCGTGGCTTCACTGTTGCTCAAATATTTATATACCTTAAAAACAAGAGAAGAGGCGTTTGCCATACAGGAAAAAGTTGGTTTAATTAAATACTTCGTCTAGGAGTACAATTACAGAAGAGGGGCTGAGGACTAACTCAAAGTACAATCAATCTGAGCAAGGTTGTATACATTTCTTTTGGGTATTGTAGAAGGCTTCAGCCGATCGTTTTTTGGTAAAAGAATCCGGGCCTTATCTTTGGAGTCGTAACTAGGGCCCCTGATAACAAATGCAGGTAGCCCTTGACCATGCATGGAAACAATGGGGGGCCAGTGGGAAACGTGTCCAGATGTCCTGCATGAGGGGTGCGCGATTACCGCCTGTGCTGTCTGGATTGGCTGTGTTCCTAACTTCATGTGGCATCTGACTTTATGGTACTTTTGGGAGTGCATGCTACCCTCCGGCCATTTGTGCTTAATTGTGGCTAATCTCCCTGGACCATTGTGATGTCACAGCAATTATCTGAGGAATTGACCGGTTTCCGGTTTACGTGATTGTTGCTACGTGCCACCCCAACAGGGACCGGTCATTCAGTAACCTCAGGCGGAAGTCTCAGCACCTGCTGGACCACATATGAGTCTGGGTTGGAGAGTTCAGGATGGTTAAATTAGATAATGGAGATGCGGTTACGTTCTTAAATAGCAATGTATCATTATAAACAATGGTATTGATTTTTATCAATAATATTTTCCCCTCTAGCTGAATTTTCAACTACATTGTCTAACCCATACTTCATAGTCACATTATTTGGGGTTTGTTCTTCAGTTTTGACTACTATTTTCCTAGTTACTTTCTATTAAATTTGTGGCCTGCTTTTTTACAGCAGGAGACTCATTGCAGGTAGTCACTGCAGTGATGTGCACAGTCCAGACAGCCACCGGAGAGACCGGAAAACCCCAAACCTGTTCCTGCTCAGGGCCACCTCCCTCCTTACACATGCTGCTTTGTAAGTGGGACAGTTCTTGGATGGCAAGAGTCAGAATTTACTTGTCTGTCTGGAGGTACCAATCTCACACACCCTCCCTCCATTGTGGTCCTTACTTCTGACATATATCATTGCATCACAATGAGGCAGATGGCTCTCGGTATTTCCTTGATCGAATTAAGGCCAGGTTCCGTGCTGTTCATCTTGAGCCTGGTTATCTGCATATAGCGGACATTTGTTTTTGTAAGGTGAAGGGTATGGACCCTCCCGTGGATACTTGTGCGTCAGAACTGTCTGAACTCTTCCGGAATGCTCTTTTATTGAGCCCAGCCAAAATAATCCGCCATTCCTTTTCCATGCAAGAGACCTTTTTAGCAGTCGTTAGTACAACTGCTACAGTTTTCTGGGAATTACCAGAGTCAAGGTGTGTATGGGGACGAGGGAGCAGAGGCCACACATCCAGCTACAAGCGGAGTGTAGGCAAACTCACTGCACTGCTTTAAGGTATGTCAGCCTCGAGGTCCGGAATGTGTAGGCCTGTCCATTTTCATTCGTGCCAATTGGTATTGCTCCTTTACCTCTGAAACACAAGGCATAAAGTGCAAGTTTCCATACAATTAATGGTTTCCCCTTTCTTTCTAGCCACATATATCCAAACACTTCAGCATCCCCAATATCCTGACATGGGGTATCTGAGCTGTTCAATCTTCCCTTACCAGACTCCTTTCCCTTCGCGTCATCGCAATGTAATGCCCTACACTGGAATTCTATGTCTGGGGTCCATTTGTTGAAGAAGATTGCCCCAGATCTGCCAATGGCCACTTTGACTTCTGATGAAAGCAGGGGCTTACATATTGGTGCACTGGTTCGGTGGGTTTGCTACCTCTCAGTATATTTTCTCTGGAAAGTCTCAGGGCGCATCCTGTTGAGCTCAGTTTGAATGTTGCTAGGCTCAGTGGAAAGGTACATTGTTGAATTGGCCTTGAATCGTGTCAGATTCACTACTACTCTGGGGTTCTAACTTGCTGGGTTGTATTTTGGCCCTAATCGTAAATAGGTAAAGGTATTCTGCTTTTTCTGGGGCGGCCTCTTAGTAAGGCAGCTTTACTTGTCCTAAGTTATAACGGGTGCACAAGGTCTGCACATTCATTTGTTACTGTTACCACAAGGGTGCTCAATACCAATAAGGGTATGCATTAACCCACAAAAAGATGGGAGTCTGTTTGCAAATAGTTGGACACGCGCCCCTGTGCACACTACACGTTAAGGGCCGTTACCCATATTCAAAGGCCAGAGGCCACCGATGTCCCTTGGATACAGAAGGAGCACACCCTTCACCACAACCCAGGGCTATCCTCCTACGTCTACGATACCTCCAAACCCACAGAAGGAATCAAACGACAGTGACACCAAAGCAAGCATACACATATATAAGCATACCCACAGCACACATACGGGGCTACGCAGCTGTTAGGAAAGCTAAGAGTGATTTTTATGCCGAACGAATCGCGAAAGCGAACAACAATAGTAAGGAGATCTTTTCTATTGTTAGAAGTTTTATGTCCCCCTGTGCTGAACAAAAGACTTCCAGTTTCCACTCAATGGTGTGAGGAGTTAACCTCCTTTTTTATTAATGAAATACAGTCCATTCAGAGCAGTTTAGGAACGCTCTCGGTGGAGCAGAGGATCTCCTCATCTACAGCTCCCCTGCCTTGCAAGTTCATTAGTCCCTCATTCTCTGTTTTCGCTGGCAGAGGGGTCTGACATTCTAGTCATTCTTAAATCTCTGGTCTGGCTCCCCCTCGGACCCATGCCCAGCTAGAGCTTTAGCGGGGGTGGCAGAGATTGTGTATTCTGAAGCTGCTGCCATTATTAATTAATCTCTTCAGTCTGCTACTGTTCCAGCGCAATGGAAACAGGCCAAACTTCTTCCTCTCCTCAAAAAAACCTACTGCAGACCCCTCTGTACCCACCAACTATCGCCCTATTTCTCTGTTGCCGGCCCTGGCCAAAGTGTGCGAAAAGGTGGTCTTCCGCCAGCTTGAGGCCTTTGTTGAAACCTCTGGGGCTCTTCACCCAGCCCAATCTGGGTTTAGAACATCCTACAGCAGAGACCGTGCTGGTAGAAATGGCAGTGGCGATCAGAGTGCTTGGACGGGGGCGGCAGAGCGGCCGTGATTTTGTTGGACCTCTCTGCCGCCTTCGATACGGTGCCTCACCAGCTCCTTCTCACCTGGCTCTCCTCCATTGGCATTGCTGGTTCTGTGTGGGTTTGGTTAAAATCTTTTTTGGATGAGCGCACCCAGCAGGTCTGCATGCCCCCCTTCTCATCCTCTGCTAGGAAGTTATCGACTGAGTCCCTCGGGGCTCCACTTTAAGTCCTTTGCTTTTTATTATCTGTCTGACCCCCTTGATCTTCCTAGCAGAGGAGCTGGGCGCTAAAATCTTGGCATACGCTGATGACACCCAGCTACTATTTACTTGGAAAGGCTCCGACCTGGACACTGGCATTGCCCAGAGTTGCTTTTCAGCCGTGTTTACATGGCTGTCACGGGCCCAATTCAAGTGCAACGTGGAGAAATCTGGGTTACTTTTGTATGGCCAGTTTCCTCCGCTCTTCAGAGAAGCCCTGTGGCCTCTGGATTTTCCATGCCCTTGCTCGGAGGGCTGCCCAGCGAAGAACTTGGGGGTGTGGTTGGGAGATGATCTTCAGTTCTCAGATCACATAAAAAAAACACACCGGTGTCTGCTTCGGCACCCTTAAGACCCTTAGAAGGTTTTTCCCTCTGCTACCGCGGCCGGCTAAGGTAATGGTTGCTCTGGCCCTTATCCTCTCCCGGCTCGATTATGACAACGATTTGTTCATCGGCATCCCTGGCTAGCTGATGAATAAACTACAAATGATTCAGAATGTGGTGGCCAGACTCTTATTTAATATCTCTAAGAGATCTAGTGTGAGGTTGCACCTGCGCGATCTGCACTGGCTTCCCGTTGCTTAGCGGGTGCGGTTTAAGGCTCTCACCCTGGCCCATAGAGCCCTGCACGACTGGGGGCCTTCTTACATCAAGATGCGCTTTGCTTTCTATAATCCCAGCCGCTCTCTGCTTCTCTTCGCCGGATGACTGCTCCTCGGTTTCGTCGCACTAGGCTGGGGGGGCCAGTTTCTTTCGGTAAAAGTATCCATCTTATGGAACAATCTTCCTGACGAGCTGTGGCACACAGGACTTCTGCATTTTTTAGAAATTACTTAAAACTCACCTTTTCAATCAACCCATCTAATTAATATTTCTCTCTAGGCCACAGTCTGCCTACGCGCCAGGACACTCCAGAGCATTTGTGCGCGCTACAAATCATCTATAACATAACATACATATGTACATGCCTATACATGTCCATGTCAACAGCTTTGGTATACAAGGTGGGTTCAGAACTTCACATAAGGGAAAATGTCCTACACTGCCTTACTATACAAACGCGCTCAGCATATAACTGGGTCAAGCCTCCTTTTCTCTCCCCCTCAATTGCTCATAAGGACATGGACAGAGCACATACTCTTGATACCATCCATGGCAATACCATAAACAGAGAAGGGTAACGGCTAATTTCAGCATACGCTTAGCACTTCATGTCACTACCCAAATCAAGTATCAAACAAGGGCTACTTGCACACTTAAAGCAACCAGACACCCGAACAACCCTTGCGTTCTATCTACACAAGGCATTAAAGCCTGCTCATTGCATCACAAAAAAAACCATTTCAAGCAAACAGGAGCTAGTGGTTGGTAAAAACCATATTAATATGTACATGAGTGGGCCTACAAAATATAACTTTGTTTCAAGATACAAACTGTTAACCGCTAACAGACAACCATAAAAGAGGTGTTTTTTTCGGAGGCACGTCTCTAACTAGTTACCACACTCACAAATGCAAATATGCTTAAGTGTATGTGTATACTCTTCTACAGTACAGCTATTTGGGTACCTACTATGTACACACAACGGGAGAACACGTATTCTCTCAAAACAAGTGGTACATAACACCATTTTGGTTTCTTATTATCCAGTGGAGATTAACTACACTTCACTCCCTCCTCCACTGTCGCTAAATACCACTACGCAATCTAAGCACAGTATGTGAACCTAGAAGACGTTTCTGCTGCAAAACAAAACTAGTTACCTGTTAGAATAGTTTTGCAGCATAGACATTTCTAGATTCACACACTACCCCCTACTCCCCTGTGAAGGAGTAAAAAGTAGCAAAACTGAAAAATAACAAAACATTTTTTTTTAAAGGGACAAAGGAGACGCAGAACATAGTCCCTAAATAAAAAAATAAGTACTGATGAGGGCTAACAAATAGCAAAAGGCTATAAGTCGCCTCTTACACTAGTACATACGTACTATATAAGAAGTAAACCATAGCAAATGTGCAAAGTCTGGATAACAAGGTGACCCATTTTAAAAACCAGCAAACTATATAGCTCAAACAAATAAATAACATTGTAAAAAGCATAACACATGTGACTATGCTTATCATACTAATCCAAAGGAAATATATACAGCAACATTGCTAAAAAACAAACCAGTATAGCTGAAAATAAATAAGTTTAAATAAATATCCATAGGGAATGTGTGTGTATTTGTGTGTGTGTATATATGTATATGTGTGTGTATATATATCTATATCTATATATATATATATATATATATATATATATATATCTATATATCTCAATTCAAAAACGTGACTTTCCGTTTTCTAGTCAAATAACACGAACTCAGATTGCTGAAGAATTAGCCTTTAATGCAGTTTAAAGGCAACCAAAATACTCTACGCGTTTCGGGAGCTCACCTCCCTTGCTCACGAGTGAACAAGGGGATTCAGTTCCCGAAACGCGTCGAGTGCGTTGTGAATAAACAATATCTGAACAGAGCAGTTAGCCTGGGCGTCGTTCCTGTGAGACTGAGTGGAACGATTGTTGTGGAATACGGGGGAGTGGCGATCCCGTC
Organism: Lissotriton helveticus; assembly: GCF_964261635.1. Taxonomy (NCBI): domain Eukaryota; kingdom Metazoa; phylum Chordata; class Amphibia; order Caudata; family Salamandridae; genus Lissotriton; species Lissotriton helveticus. The sequence goes on along the minus strand of NC_136068.1, from coordinate 897,786,515 downwards.
CCGGCCCGCCGCTGTTAACGGCCATCCTTGCTTCCTCGCTGACTTCTGGTGGATATATACATATATGTATATATGTATGTATGTGTGTATGTGTGTGTATACATTAATAAATCACCTTTTAAAGGTTAACTAGTGTCCCTGCACTCAGCTCAATAAACACAAGCAAACAATATTACTAAGTCAACAACCAGACACAATCTCAAAGCAAAAGAAAAATAATCTGAGCTTGCACACACACTAGGGGGGTTGTAGCCTGATCAAGGGAATCGGGGTTATCCAGTATTTGGTGTCTTTCATAGATTCAAATGCCTGAATCATTCCCCGTCGTCGAGACGGGAGCCTCCGGTATATAAAAAAAGTAATGTCCTAGAGACATACATAGAATAGAATAGGCCTAAGGGTCTCACCTTATAAGCCTATCCACGTCCTTTTGCAGGAAGGACCAAACAGAGCAGGCCTCAAGGGTCCCACCTTGGTGGCCTATCTGGGTCCTTTTGTAAAAAAGGACCAAATAAAGAAAAACAGCCAATCAGCTACTACCTCCTTCCAGAACCTTCCTGCCAGGAGCCCAAGTCTCTCAGATTTTCTACCGCACGTTGTGCTAGGGAGGCTCCACCTAAGTTCTCCTCAGGAATTTCTCTTTTTCTTCACAAACTAATTTATTTGTCTTCTAAAGTTATGTCTGATAGCCAGAAGAAAGGCCTGTTCCTCCTGCAGCAAAAAAGACTTCATATAGAGGATAAGCATGAAACATGTTTATATTGCCTCTACCCTCGCCATCGGGCAAAGGACTGCAAAATATGTCGGACCTTCTCGAACAAGACCCTCAAGGACCGAGAAGGACGACTACTACTATGGCTCAACAGACTCCAGAACAAGACAGATGACTTGGTGTCGGAAGGTGAGAGTGTGTCTGGAGCTTCGCATTTTTCCTTGAAGAGGCCAAGGGTTTCTTCCCCTAGCCCCACAGACACCCCTCCTATGAAGACTTCTAAAAAGTCCTCAGAGGGCAAGACATCTGTGTCTGGCAAGGACCTCCCTGTCCCCTGGAAGCAGCCGCTGGTCCCGACGACTACGACAGCGTCGATGGTTCATTCAGCGCAGAAAACTGTCTCGACGTAGACGACAGTGTCGACGACGACTGCATCGTCTGCTTCCTCCTCGACGAGGACGACGCCTTCATCGTCGGCGAGTAGACCTACGCCGTCGCCCATCCCGGTCACTCCATCGACGACGAAGATGTCGTCGACGACAAGACCATCGTCTAAGACACCGACGACACCGTCGACAAACTACGCCGTCGACGAAGTCTACCTCGTCGACGAGGAACGTCCCGTCGACGGTGGGAAAGCCGTCGACGGCGGGGACCTTGCCGTCGATGAAACTGACGTCGATGACACCGTCGTCGCAACCAACGTCGACGACTAGTAGATTACCGTCGGCAAATACCTGCCACGGCGCCGTCGACTCCAGCGTCGACGTCTACAGGACCATGGAAGGAGTCTGCACTCTTATCACACGCCATGGGTGCCTTTCCACCGCAAGTGAGCCATGTCACGGTCAAAATTACTAAACGGCCTATTACGCCACTTCAGACGTCGCCCGGTAGGGTACAACAACTACCTCCGGCCTGTCTATTGCAAGGTCAGGAGTCGGACAAGGACTCCTTTACGCAAGCTACTAGTCCATCAGACCTGGTACTGAAGTGCCAAACTACAGACGAGGAGCCGGAAGAGGAGGAAGACCTTGTACAACAACCGGTCCAACCTCCAACCCAGACACAGGTTACTCCTATGGTGTCTCCCCGCATCCATCGTCCCAGACCTACAATTCCTCAAAGGATTATAAGGAAAGGTTCCTGGAGAAGCCCTCTACGCCTGCACTTCCAGCTGCACAGGCGCCAGCTCCTTCATCTCGCCATAAGCCAGCTCCCCTGGTCATTGAAAAGGCACAGGTACCAATTCAGGACGCTCCCTCATCTGATGAAGAGGAGAGGGAACAGGAGGAAGGTGAAGTAGATGACGACCAGTCGGACCCGGATGCAGACCAGGACTATGTGGCACATTCTCCAGCCTCTCCGGATCCACAGACCTCGGAGTCTCCACTCGCAGACATCGGTGGATTCCACAACATCATTGAGCGGGCCGCCAAGAGGTTCCATATGTCCATGGAAACTCAGGAAACTGGATGCTTCCTTTATGATTTCAAGGAGCCCACTAAGTCCACAAAGTCAATCCCAATCATTGACTTTATATGGAAGCAGGGCAAACAACTCATGCAAACTCCTGCTTCTATACAGGTGGTAGTGCCCAGGCTTGATAAAAAAATACAAGGCAACCTCATCGGCACCAGCATGCCGGCAGGTCACCCCAAAGCAGATTCCGTGGTGACTCAAGCGGCGCAGAAGAACTCACGAAATCCAGCCTCGCCTCTGTCGACGCCACCTGACAAGGAGGGCAGGAAACTGGATGCCGTTGGCAAACGCTTCACTACCACGTCGGCCATGACGGTGAAAGTGGCTAATTCAATTGCTCTACTGGGCCGTTACAATCGCCAACTCTGGGCGGACATTGCGCCCTATCTTTCGAATCTGCCGGAAGATCTGAGAGGAAGCACATTCACTTCTCTTAGAAGGCCAGACCTCTGCTTCAGAGCTCATCGACTGTGCCATTGACGCCGCCATGACTGGTTTCCGGCAACTGGCAGGGGCTGCAGTCCTGAGTCGACAGGGTTGGCTCAAGGCCACCACTTTCCGCCAGGAGGTGCAAACCAGGATATTAGATATGCCTTACGATGGCCAGCACCTCTTTGGTGAACAGATAGACGCGGCCCTCACCACCATTAAAAAGGACACGGACACCGCCAAGGCTCTGGGTACTCTACAATTCCGGACCCAGTCCTTTTGTGGCAACAGGGGAAGAGGCCAACCTGCGTACAGAGGTTCCTATCAAAATCGGTCTTCCTACTCCTATTCACAGTCCAAACCGCAATTTCAACAGCGGCAACCACAACAGGGACGCCAGTCTTCCTACGGCAAATTCAATTACCGAGGAAAGGGCCAAAAACGACCTGCTGGCAACAGACAATGACTTGTCTCCCCGGCTAGCCCCTCCACCACTACATTCTTTACGACTTGGAGGAATGCTAACATACTTCCTAAAAAATTGGCAAACTATAACGACGGATCGGTGGGTTACTAACCTCATTCGATTTGGACATTCCCTAGAATTCACCTCAATCCCCCCAACGACACCACCTTGCCAACGATCCCACAGGCACCTACGGTTACTTCTTCAGGAAATAGCTTCCATGCTAAAGAAGGGAGCGATAGAGAGGGTTCCACGGGCCCGCAGGGGACAAGGCTTCTACTCTCACTTCTTCCTAATCCACAAAAAAGGAAAGAAGTGGCGGCCAATCCTGGACCTCAGGGCACTCAACATGTTCCTAAAGAAACAATCGTTCCGTATGGTGACTCTGCAAGAAATCCTTGGTCTTCTGGAGAAAGGGGACTACATGACGTCCTTAGACCTTCAGGACGCCTACTACCATATACCTATTCTCAAAGGGCACAGGAAGTTCCTCAGGTTTGCGGTGGCAGGACAACACTACCAATTTCGTGTCCTTCCATTTGGCCTCAAATCTGCCCCGAGGATATTTACCAAATGCCTATCACCCGTGGCAGCATTCCTTCGTCAGCAAGGCCACCAGGTGTTTCCATACCTGGACGACTGGTTGGTAAAGGCACCAACAGCGGCCGCCACAGCCTCATCCTCCAGCGCCTGTCTGGATATTTTCCACCGCCTGGGACTGACCCTCAACACCGAAAAGTCGACTCTGGAACCCACCAAGGTCATCACGTTCCTTGGAGCGACTCTGGACACGGAGCATGTCAAAGCTTTCCCCTCTCAGGAGAGAAAGGTCAAACTCATCTCCTTGGCCAAGGCAGTGGCTTCGCGGAAGACTCTTCCGGTCCGCACGCTCAAGTCCCTCCTCGGCATGATGTCTTCATGCATACTGCTCATTCCCCACTGCCGCCTGAAAATGCGTCCACTCCAAGAGGAACTGACGAAGCAATGGACACAAGCCACAGGTTCTTTCGAGGACCGCATAAGTCACTCGACCCATTATCAACCACTTACAATGGTGGACATCACTCAACCATCTGTCAAGGGGTCTGCCGTTCCTGCTCCCTGCAGAACCACACGTAATAACTACGGACGCATCCCTAGAAGGTTGGGGAGCAGTCCTCCAGGAACTCCAGATCAACGGCAAATGGTCGACACAGGAAACCAAGCTCCATATCAATCTGTTGGAGTTAAGAGCGGTCTTCCTGGCTCTACAGGCGTTTCTACCACGCATTCGAAACTCCCCAGTGCTCGTCAGGACGGATAACACCACGACGATGCACTACCTGAACAAACAGGGGGGGACACGTTCGATCTCGTTATCTCGAGAATCGCAAAGAGTCTGGAACTGGCTTCTGGAACATGGAATAACGTTGAAAGCGGAGTATGTCCCAGGCAAGGACAACGTCTTGGCGGACGCACTGAGCAGGGAGAGATCACCTTCCCACGAATGGGAACTGGACATGGAGGTGCTGGACCGTATCTTCGAGGAGTGGGGCACCCCAAAAATAGACCTCTTTGCCACCAGGGAGAACGCCAAATGCCCAAGCTTCGCAAGCAGGCATCACCACTCAGGAACCCTCGGGAATGCATTTTCCATCGCATGGCGCAACGTATTTGCGTACGCCTTTCCGCCATTCCCACTGATACCCAGGGTTCTCAGGAAGATGAAATCAGAACCCTGCACTCTGATCCTGATTGCTCCATCCTGGCCGAGCCAGCACTGGTTCACGGAGCTTCATCGCCTCTGACCGGCCCTCTCTTCGCCTGCAGCAGTTTCCGGCCCTGACCACGATTTCCCAAGGGCAGGTCCTCCACCCGAATCTGAGCTCTCTGAAGTTGTCAGCCTGGCTCCTGAATACCGCGAATTCAGCCACCTGAACATCCCGCAGGAGTGCAGAGATGTCCTTGCGAAAGCTAGAGCTGACAGCACTAACAAAACCTACTCACTAAAATGGAAGCGGTTCTGTTCCTGGTGTGTGGATAATGGCTTGCACCCCTTCCATGCCACTCCACAGCAGCTGCTGCCATACTTATTGCAGCTTGCGCAATCAGGCCTTGCACATGCATCCATCAAAGTGCATCTAGCGGCGATTTCAAGGTTCACAAGGACGGCTACGGGCCCATCTCTGTGGGCGGACAGACTCATCAAACAATTCCTAAAAGGCCTATTCAGGTCCTTTCCACGACCACGACCAATTCCCCCATCGTGGCACCTCAATGTGGTTCTTCATCAGCTAATGAAGCATCCCTTCGAACCCATCCATAAGGCGGAGATCAAGTTTCTCTCTTGGAAAACGGCCCTCCTCCTGGCGTTAACCTCTGCCAGAAGGGTCAGTGAGTTGCAGGCTCTCTCCATCCAAGATCCCTTTCTGCAATTCAGGGAAGACAGTCATTCTGCGGACTAACCCTCGTTTCATTCCAAAAGTCCCCTCGGACTTCCACCTTAACGAACCAGTGGTGCTTAGATCATTCTTCCCAAATCCTACCACTGCAGCCGAGAGAACACTGCATTCACTAGATCTGAAGAGATGTCTTAAATTCTACATCGATAAGACACAACACTTCCGGAAGTCATCCCAACTCTTTATTGCCTTTAGTAGACCACGGCTAGGCATGCCCCTGACAAAGCAGAGTATCTCAAGATGGATCTCTTCTGCGATCACCTTTTGTCACGTCAAGGCCGGACGGCCTTTAGACTCACGAGCCAAAGCTCATTCGACAAGAGCCATGTCCACGTCTGCGGCGCTGTTCGCCGGAGTGCCGATACTGGACATCTGCAGAGCGGCGACCTGGAAGTCCCCGCACACCTTCACCAGGCACTACTGCCTGGATACTGAGCTGATGAAGGCTGCGGCAGTGGGCCGAGCAGTGCTTCGCCATCTATTCCAGTGAGGTGAGCCTTCCTACATCCCTCCATCCTTTACTGGTATGCACATTCTCTTACTGTATTTATATGCCATTGCATTTTGTGCTTTATAGTCACGTGATATGTATTATCTACATACTCATACCTGATGTTCCATACAGAATGTGCATAATGTATTGCTCGCTACTCTGATTCAGGCATGTGAATCTATGAAAGACACCCAAATACTGGATAAGAAATGCGTTACTTACCTGTAACTGCAGTTATCCAGTATTAGTGTCTTTCATAGATTCACATGCACCCTCCCGCCTCCCCTGGCAGGGCTCACCTTTCTCTCTAATGAGCTTACGCCTAACTAGCTTGGTGCGTACGAAAATCTGAGAGACTTGGGCTCCTGGCAGGAAGGTTCTGGAAGGAGGTAGTAGCTGATTGGCTGTTTTTCTTTATTTGGTCCTTTTTTACAAAAGGACCCAGATAGGCCACCAAGGTGGGACCCTTGGGGCCTGCTCTGTTTGGTCCTTCCTGCAAAAGGGCGTGGATAGGCTACTAAGGTGAGACCCTTAGGCCTATTCTTTTCTATGTATGTCTCTAGGACATTACTTTTTTATATACCGGAGGCTCCCGTCTCGACGACGGGGAATGATTCAGGCATGTGAATCTATGAAAGACACTAATACTGGATAACTGCAGTTACAGGTAACGCATTTCTTCACAACCATCCAAGAAAAGAAAAAAAAAAGAAAAGCACTTTTCGACTCCATCCACTAGATGGCGGAATATGCACAGTATGTGAATATAGAAGTCTATGCTGCAAAACAATTCTTACAGGTAAGTAACTAGTTTCTTTTCATGACCTGGCTGTCTTTCGAGCCCACTGCGATCATGTGCGGACACCAGGTGTTGAGGGCACTATAGTGCATGTGGGATGCTGGTGTTGGGTTCAGTGTAATTATAGGTGATATGGGAGAGGTCCCTACGCAAGCGCTGTGATGGCTAGGGGTGGACTCCTTTTGACCAGGCAGTTCTTTGGCAATGAATGGATGCGGCAAAACCCATAGTAAACAGAGGGTACATAGGAGTTCAATAATGTATAACTTATTGAAGATTGCAGGTCAGGGGATGACTCGTTGGTTGATGTAGCCCTTTGGGGGATTATTGGCTTAAAAGGTGAAGCAAAAAGTTCACGGTACAGTTCGTAGTTTCTCAACTTGCACACTGTAGATCTTGTAAGGCTGTTGATGTGGCTGCTGAGAATGTGATGCACTTGGATGTTCGCTTGCAGACCTGTTGAATAAGAGCTACTTTCATTGGTTATTTCAGAAAACAGTGCATTGTTCCATGTGCCATCGTCAATCATTTTCCTTCAGGGCTCCTTAGAGGGTGTGTTCTTTACACGCATTTTTAGTGAGGCACTGGAAGGTTGCACCAGTCAAGGTAACTATATTTTAGAAGTTATTAGGCCTCCTACCCCAACCCACCCTCCAAACCTAGCTGGGAGTTAGATTGGTGAAGGATCCGTACAGGGTTATCTCATGAGTATTAGAATGGTATACATTTTAGCTAGGGTTCCATGGGTGTCGTCAGCCCTTCTTGCCTATTGTGTTCATGGGGATGCGATCTGTGCGGGTAGCATCTTTTGACCTAATCTTCTGTGGGACAATGTGTAATGAGGGCATGTCGCTGTTTAAGCAGTGTTGGTAGTTGCAGCGCGCCCTGGGGTCACGTGTGTATCTCTCTTGTCCCTGGCATGCTGCGTACCCTGTTAGTCTCCCTCGTGACCCCAGGTGTCTTGACTATGCCTTTTACTAGAGATTCTTTATTTGGACCAGTTTGGGCTTTTTTGTAGGTATATTGGGCACTTCCTAGGTTTCACATGATCTTATTTATCATAAAGAATGGAGGTGGTCTAAAAGCTGTTCTGTGGCCTCCATGTACCCATGCTCATGTTGCTTTAGGGGTCTGAGGTTGAGCTTACTGCTATCCCTTGATATATGTAAAGCCACGTTAACGTTCTACACGCGTTAACAGTGTTATGAATTTTGCAGACACTCACTCTCCCTCAGACTACGTCTCTTCCTGGGTATTTGAACCTGCGATTCCTGCCCGTGGCTAGGGGCTTTTAACAGGCACAATTCTGTCATTATTTTGGAGGGGTATAACCTGGCAAACAATTTTGAATGATTGGAAATTTAGAAGAAGAGAAAAGAAATTCCTTGACCATGGAGAATCCGGAGTTTTTAAGATCAGGAACGAGTCAAGATTTGCCTAATGGAGGTAATGGACTGGAACAGTCGGTTTTTGAGGCAGACCTCCCCCTTCCCGACTGACTCTGCGTCATGCGACGTTTGGCTCCGTCGGATCTTGTACAGTGCAGGTTATGGGGTATTCACTATACCAAGCAAACAGGAACCCTGGCTCCTGACACTAGAGGACAGCTTTGTTTTGGAAATAAGTGGGCCTGCTTTTGTCTGGAGGCTTCAGGTTTTTAGGGACGCAGTTTGGGCTACAAGCCATGAAGGAACTTTGACCCCAGGCTGGATGCCCAAGAATGGTTCCTTTGGATGTGGTTATTGGAACCCGTCCCAATTGGACTTGTCTACAGGGACGTGCGTGCCTGCTTTTAAGGGCTTGTTGGGCAGCAGAGATAGGCCTAGGCTCCCGCAGGCACCCTAAATGGCGAATTCTAGTGCTGATACTTGCTGAACAAATTACAGAGCAACCCTGAACACAAGCTTGAATTCCTGGTATTGACTCATTGGTCCTTTTTTAGGTCTCGACCTGGCGAGAAGCAGCGCATTCGCTGCTCTGCCATGAGGCCTTTTGGAATCTACGATTCCAGCATGCACGCAGGGAGACAAACCAGACAGAAGATGTGCACGCGGGTATTCACCCCCTTTACTGGTGGCGTGATACTCTGTGGACTTTTTTTTCTGCTGCCAGTAAAGCCAGTCCCCACGTGCACATCTTCTGTCCCTCCCATGACGGGCCGCACTTGTTCTTCGCAGTCTCGTTCACTCTCAAGTATGCGTAATATGACTTGTGTGCACCACTGAGCCTGAGGCCAAAACCAAACTCCCATCCCCGCCAGATCATATGTGGTATCAAGAGAAGTTGTAAGGGCAGATTATGGAAATCAGGCTTTCATAGTTCCTATTTGTCACTTCCTTTTCCTCGGACTGACATTACCAGAGTCTCTCCTTGGTCTTTAACATGTTTATCTCGATGCTTGCAGTTCAGTGTTTGGACGCAAGAAGTAGTTAAAACAAAGATATCGCTGTGCATATTTTGCTCAAATTAAGCGTCAAGGCTTTTCTAAGCCCACCTTCCTTCCTCAAGGGGATGCAAGAAAGAAGACTACAATGAAAACGCCAAATTGCCGGGTGTATTGGAAGAATGAAAACAGTCCAAACTAACGGGCGTGGCGGAGGAGGTTTTGAATCCATCACCAAGGATTCTTCTTTCAGAGATGAAATCCCAAAAGCACACTATAGGTGAGCAGGACAGACACTACAATTAAAGCAAACACCACCTTCACTCGGCTACCTTTTTACAATTGGTTCTGAAACAAATTCCTGAAAACCAGATCAACACTGAAAAGAAGGTAGATTTTGTGAAGCAAGACCTTGAGATGAAAAGCAAACCTGACACATAAATCGACCTGAGGCGACAACCAACTTATACTAAGCATAAGACACCAATAGTTATTCAACACAAACACCTGTTGAGACCTCGGAAGGGAATTAGATGGGTAGGTGACTCTGTGTAGGGTATCCACTCGAAGAATTATTACTCTGAAAAGAAAACCTTTCAGACAATCAAAACTCTGGTACGTTGGAGGTTTCTAAAATGATGGATATTAATCAAAGGAGAATTCACCCACAAAACTGGCGTTTCACCACCTTCAGAAACACAAGGTCTGTTTTTAGTATCCGCCTCAAAGCGAGATGGTGTTGACATTTGAAGTGCCAGTTTTTTAAACATTGATATTGCAGGTGCCTGAAGGGAAACCTGCTGCCTCAACTCCACCTTCTCTAATTCAGAATACAAAGTGTGGAGAAGTAGTACAAGGGGAAGGGGAAAGAGATGAACGGTTTGGTGGGAGGACACTGGAAGGCACCTGAAATGCATACTAGGTAGAATCTGCTGAAGACGCATCAGACGCGTATCTGGGCTAGCCCCCCATTATCGGGGTTATGCCCCTACTCGGGTTTTAAGTGTGCCGGGTCTCACCGGTGCTGTGGACCGGCATTTTGTTAAAGGGGGCCTCGAAATGTCTGTTTTGAGCCCTGGTACAGGCGGTCTGTTTTTTTTCCACAGACTGCAGTGACAGCAAGCACAACGATGTGCACTGCTCACACTGCTCTGTTCTCACTTGTGGAGCAGTTATGGCATGACATCATGCCAGGTGAGCATTTTTAGGGGAAGAGAAATGCTTTAAAGAGACTAATTTTCTCTCTGGATTTCCCTTCTCTTTTTGAAATTCAGGAGCAGCAACATTGTCCTGGTGTCACCAGGGCTTTAAGTGGAAGGTTTTTCAATATTATATACGACAAGCCATAATTTGCTGGTTATTTCTCTTATGCTACTAACAACCAATGACCAAGCCAATCGTCCTGACTTGTTGTAGGTATGATGTTACTTGTTGTGTCATATTTCTGGATGCAATGACAGAAAGAGCAAAATACAAGTCGGGGCACTATGCTACGCACAGATTTTTACCTCATTTTTATCCACGCCCTGAATTACACTGGCCAAGCCCCTGTGAGACCCCCAGTTTTTTCTCTCCACTTAAAGCCCTGTCCCTACTCCCATCCTCCCTGGTAATCAACGTGTTCGAGGCATGTGGGCTGCTGAATTCATATCTGTGCATAGATCGCCGCCTAGTGTTGGGTCCGGATGATTGCACTTTGTTGTCTTGGAAGAGTCTTTGAAGTATCACGAGATAGGTGACTCCTCCCCTGGACTACAGTGTGCATGGGCATCTTCTCCATCCTCCGATTGTTTTTTTCCGCCATTGGGTTGGATGCAAACTCCTATACTCCAACTCGGAATCGAAAACTTAACTTTTCTAAAGGCCAAAAGGCCTTAGGCTCCGATGGTATTGTTCTCGTTCGGTACCTCTCTCCTCGATCCAAACTTCCATCTCCATTCGGTCGTCGACGCGGGCCGTTGGGCCTTTTCGACGCCACGTGAGCCGACCGTCGATGGAAAGAAGCCCTTTCAAAAGGTGCTCACAATGCCACTCCAAGTTCCCACATACTGATAAACATTCAGTATGCAACAAGTGCCTTTCCCCAGACCAAAGGGAAGAAACCTGCTCGGCCTGCGCCCATTTTCGGTCGAAGAAGACTATAAGAATCCTACGGGCCGCTAGGCAAGAAATGCTGCGACAGGCACAGGAACTGGACAACCGATGATGACCAGGAACTACCAGACCCTCAGGACTCTGACCTAGAAATAGTCACCGTCGAGGACTACTCTGACGATGAACTCCCTTCGGGGCAAATCGCGAATACAACACCCCCGACACCAACTGTCCCGTTACCGAAGCCTCCGGTCGAGACATCGCCAAAAGGCCTTAGCCAAGATCATAAAAGATTTTAGACAGCCCTGCCTTCCGTCTCGGCACCGAAACCTTCAGAAACCCCAGGGCCCAGTACCATCGCCCCGAAGAAGGTTCCAGAGCCAAAAAAGGTCACCGACCCAAAAGGCGTCGATCCAAAAAAGGCAGCACAGCCTAAGAGCGTCGAGCCAAAAAAGACTGTCGACCCCACAAAAGCCGTTCAGCCAAAAGCAATCGACCCGAACAAAAGCACGCAGCCGAAGGGTGCCGAACCAAAAGTCGTCGACCCGAACAAGCCTGCTGTTCCAAAACCCGTCGATCCGGTGCCGTACCGAAACCATCAAAGCCGGACAAACCTGTCGACCCGAAGCGAACGGCTCCAAAAACACCAGTCGATCCAAAGAAGACCATCGACTCGGTGAAAGACACTCCTCCGAAGAAGCCTACAAGCATAAACGTGTTGACCCGAAAACTCCGGTCGAACCGAAAAAACTTGTCGACCCGAAATCAGGCCTCGAGCCTAAAAAGTCCAACAAAACTCCAAAAGTCGTCGAAAAAACTAGTGTTGTCGACCACAAAAAGTCACACTAAACCCAGGACTGTAGAGGAAGAACTATTCCACCCAGATCCATCAGACGACCAAGCCAAAATATATATTAACCCAGAGACTGGTAAAGTTACCGTCCTGAAAGAGGCCCTTGGACTTTCAACCTGATTCACCTATTCCACTAAAGAGAAAGGACTTTGGGACTTCTCCATCAAGACCCATCAGCCCTTTTCAACCTATTATGCCTGCCACACCTTTTGCACCTACATCATCACCTTACCACGGTGAGGGGGACGCAGGGTATGAACGACTACCTCTATATGATTTCCCACAAGATCCTCCTCATGAGGAACCTTGGGAAGAACCAGCAGACCTTTATGACACCCATCCCATCCCTGATGTGCCCACTTATCCTACTAGGCCATCATCCACTGATGACAGTAGTTTTCAACCAGCTTATTGACAGGGCAGCACAATTCCACAACGTGGACATGCACAGTGACCCGGTAGAAGAAGACTTCCTGTTTGACACATTTACTACTGCAGAAAAAAGTGTCAAAACTCTTCCCATGTTAAAGGGAGTTCTAAAACACGCACCTGACATATTTAAGGACACAGCCAGGGCACGGGTAATCAATCCCAGAATAGAAAAAAATATATAGACCGGCTCCTACAGACCCTAATACATCAAGGGACAGTAGCCTCTAGACTCACTGGTGGTTGCTAACGCACGAAAACGAGCCAACTCCCAGACAACAGGGGAAGCACCTCCCCCTGACAAGGAGTCAAAAATCCTAGAGGCATCAGGCAAAAGGGTAGCTGCACAAGCATCCAACTACTGGAGGATTGCTAACACACAAGCCCTACTGGCTCGTTACGACAGGGCGCACTATGATCAGCTCGAAAGCCTTATGCAACACTTGCCTGAGCCTTTCAAAGCACCGGCCAATGATCTCATTCAGGAGGGTAAATTCCTATCAAACCCCTCCATCAAATGTGAGCTTGACGCTGCAGACACCGCAGCTAGGTCTATTAATACTAGTGTCCTGCTACGCAGACATGCATGGCAGCGTATTTCCGGTTTTAAGAATGAGGTGCAGTCCACCATTCTTAACCAACCTGTCAATCAAGACTTCCTATTTGGCCCTGCGGTAGACACCATCTTGGACAAAATGAAAAAGGACACAGAAACCGCAAAATCTATGGGTGCATTGCAATTTCTGCAACATAGGGGCTCCTTTCGTCGCTCCTCATACAGAGCAAATACACGAGGGAATGCTTCACAAACATCTGCCTCATACAAGGGTAACACACAAGGCTCCTTCACAAAGAACACAACCAGAGGTGGTTACAGAGGTAACAGTAATAAGGGAATAGGACGTGGAGGCAATAACACCAGGGCCTCCACTGCCACAAAACAGTGACTTCATTACGCTGCCTCCAGACCACTGAATACCAGTCGGAGGCAGACTACAACAGTTCCTACCTGTCTGGCACGCAATTACCACGAACAGGTGGGTGAGAGAAATTATCCAGTCTGGTTATTGCCTAGAACTGACTTCTACACCACCAAACATACCACCCAGACATCGTCCGATGTCCGCAGAGCACATCACCATTCTACAACGAGCAGTAGAATGCATGCTGGAAAAAGGGGCCTTAGAGCAAGTCCCTTTCCACCAACAATGGAAAGGAGTATACTCCCTATACTTCCTTATTCCAAAGAAGGACCGGTCTCTCAGACCAATATTGGACCTCAGGCCCCTGAATCAATATATACTATCGGAGCACTTCCATATGATCACACTACAACAAGTGCTCCTGTTACAGCAAGGAGACTTCCTAGCAACTCTCAACCTCAAAGATGCGTACTTTCACATACCCACCCATCCATCCAGCCCACAGAAAATACCTCAGGTTCACAATAGAAGGTCAACACTACCAATTCAAGGTTTTGCCCTTCGGGGTTACCACGGCTCCAAGAGTGTTTACAAAATGCTTAGCGACCGTGGCAGCGCATCTCAGGAGGCAACACATCCATGTGTACCCTTACTTGGACGATTGGCTAATACAAGCGAAATCGTACCAACAATGTGCCGCACACACATCCCAAACAATCCAGTTGCTAGACAGCCTAGGCTTTTCAATCAACTACGCAAAATCGCATCTGCAACCTTCCCACGTACAGCAATACCTGGGAGCCACTATAAATACCTCAGTGGCAAAGGCATATCCAAACACAGCAAGGATAGCCAGCATGCAGATACTCATTCGCAAATTCCAGCCAGAACACTCCCTGCCAGCTCAAGTCTTCATGCAGCTTATAGGAATGATGGTCCTGCATCTTTATTGTTCCCCATGCCAGACTTCAGATGCGCCCATTACAGGAATGCCTAGCAAGGCAATGGAACCAGGCTCGTGGACAACTAAAAGACCTAGTGTTGGTGGACAGTCGCGCTCACAACTCTCTGCAGTGGTGGAACCCACAAACACTTTCCAAAGGGCGACTGTACCAAGAGCCAGTTCCACAACTAGTACTAACAGCGGACGCATCACTGACAGGCTGGGGAGCCCATCGCCTCCAATACACGGTACAATGGCTCTGGACAACCAAACAGAAAAACCTGCATATCAACCAACTAGAGTTGCTAGCGATATTCCTAGCCCTAAAAGCCTTTCAAAAATACGTGTACAACAAGACGGTGTTGATCCGGACAGACAACATGACCGCAATGTACTATATCCAAAAACAGGGGGGGACGCACTCTCCACAGCTGTCCCATCTGGCGCAGACCATATGGAAGTGGGCGATCCCAAAGAACATCTTTCTCCTAGCAGAACACCTTCCAGGGAAAGACAATCAAATTGCCGACCTGCTCAGCACGACCTGCTCAGCACGCACAGCCAACAAATACACGAATGGAAGATTCATCCTGAGGTTCTCCAGCCATTCTTCGAGGAATGGGGTCACCCAGAGGTAGACCGGTTTGCCACAAAAGAAAACTCCAAATGCCAGTACTTTGCCGCCAGGTTCCCACATCCGCAGTCACTGGGCAATGCGATATGGATGAACTGGTCATGGGACCTACTTTCGAACCTCTACATTCATGCGAATTACAATTCTTAACCTGGATAGTTGCATTCTTAATTGCCATTACCTCACTCAGAAGAGTGAGCGAACTCCAAGCATTAACAATTCAGGAACCTTTCATGCAGGACCATGCTAACAGGGTAGTTCTTCGGACAAACACTAAATTCATGCCCAAAGTAGTGTCCAATTTCCATATCAATCAAGCAATTGAACTGCCAGTATTCTTTCAGAATCCAGAGTCAGTAGCGGAGAGAGCACTGCACACACTAGATGTAAGAAGAGCTCTACTCTATGTGGACAGAACTAAATCATTTAGGAAAACAAAACCACTCTTTGTTGCTTTTGCACCACAACACAAAGGTAATCCGATTTCAAAGTCTGGAATAGCCAGATGGATAGTTAAATGCATTCAAATATGTTATCTAAAAGCTAAACACACTTTAACTGTCCCCCCTAGAGCGCACTCTACATCAAAATGGGGGCATCCATGGCTTTCCTAGGGAATATTCCTCTCGAAGACATCTGTAAGGCAGCCACATGGTCACCATACACACCTTCACTAAACACTACTGTGTAGACGTGCAAGCAAAACAGCAAGCTGCTGTAGGCCAGGCTGTCAAAACTTTTCCAAACTGCTGCAGCTGGCACAGGTGGCCACCGCTAGAGGAGATACTGCTATTCAGTCTATGCACAGATATGAATTCAGCAGCCCACATGCCTCGAATGGAATATGCTAATTACCAGTATGCATCTGTTCTTGGCATGTAGGGCTGCTGACATTCATATCGACCGCCCTCCTCCCCGGTGCCTGTAGCAGCTGCAGCATTCTCTCTGGCATGACCATCTCTTACTTTCATATCTCCATCTCTGCCACAATGGCGAAAAACAATCTGAGGATGGAGAAGATGCCCATGCGCACTGTAGTCCAGGGGAGGAGTCACCTATCTCGTGATACTTCGAAGACTCTTCCAAGACAACAAAGTGCAATCATCCGGACCCAAGCCTAGGCGGCGATCTATGCACAGATGAATGTCAGCAGCCCTACATGCCAAGAACAGATGCATACTGGTAAGTAGCATATTCCTTACATATTCATCCTCCCCATTGGATGAAGCCTCATCACACTCTGCAGTCTTCAGAGGGAAGAATTCCAATATGGTGTGGTTCTGCAGTGCATGCAAGAGGAAGATTTCCTCACTGAGGCTTTGTCACACGTAGCGAAAGACATTCAGTACCTTCCAGTGAGAATGACAAAGGTCATTACTCCCAAAATAGAGACCCCATTTAAAGCTGCCTTTCAGCATTCTGTCCATATTAAAGGTACCTTCTGAAAGATTTCATGTTAGAACATTTGGCTAAAAAGCCCATTGCCTGAGGGACCCGCTCCAAAGGAACTAAGCATTCTGTTCCATCCCATTCAATTTATTGCATCTAAAGTGCTGCCTTCGCCGAAACGTCTCAGTACGAAATGCGCAAGACACTAATGTATAGCTGCTTCTCCAGCTCAGCTAGGTGGCTAGAACAGATCTCCGTGGCAAGAAATGCTCTAACATATTTAAGTACCACAGAGAAAAAGCACAAGAAATAAGACAAAACAAATTTAAATGCAGGTATGTGATTGGAATAGTTAAAATAGAATTCGATTTGAATAGTTCGGATGTATATCGTTTTTAAACGTGTTTATTTTTTTTTTAACAAAAGTGCATACATAGTCATTACACGGTTTTGAGATTTTGGTTGCAACAGCATAACGTAGCAGCATACGTCGCAATCAAGGTAGGGCATGCATGGTTCAGTGATTTACACGCTCCATTCGTCATATATCCAGGGGGGGCTGAGTGGTTTGTTTACATTCGGCATCGGCCGGTTCTACTGCTGTGGTTCCTGTCTCAGGCATTTGCTGTTACGCTGCAGTGTGTCGCGGCTGGACCTTTGCTTCGTGTGGTGTGCATCTGTGAAGGAGGGGCGATGTCCCGGAGTCACAGTGGCAGGCCCATCTGTCGTCCTTATTTAGGCAAGTGATGTCAGTAACTTGTCCCAAGTCCTTATTCTTCTGTGCCATCTCAGTTTTTGCTGCGCGGAGATGTCCTTATTCTATGCTTCCTCCCACCCTTTTCACAGTTACTTCACCCATGCATTATGTCCGTGGCACTGTTGCTGATTTCCAGAACTTGGGTGTGATGTTTTGAAAGGAGCATCTCAAAAAACAAAGGCCTGGTTATAGGCAAACCCATATATATATTCAATTTACGTTTTTTCTTTAAATCGGCCTCACAACGTGCTGTTTTGGCAAAGCAACGCTGGCAATCTAGTCATGCCCCCTTATGTGTTCAGATTAATAAATAAATCAATCACCCACGTCAAATCGGGAGCCACCAGCCTATAGTCTCAGGACGGGCTACCAAGATATTCGTTTTTTTTTTATATAAGCAGTGATTTTTTTTAAAAAGTGAGGTGGGTAAGCAACATGTTTGACTGCATCCTAAACATGAGCCCAGCGGTGTGCATTTTTGGCTGCGTTGATAACTGGGAGGCTGCCATCCTCCAGGTCCACTTCTGGTGAGTTGCTGGTAGGAGTCCACCTGGCAATCACCTGCTTCCACGCACTCTCGAGCCGGAGTTAAGTCGCCGTGCCATGATGAAATTGCCACAAAATTTTCGGGCAATGAAACATGTCGGCTGTTAAGGTTAAAATGGTCTAAACATGCCATTATTTTATAACTGAGTGAGAGTACCATTTAAAAATTAAATGTGTGATAGGTGTCCGGAACTCAATTATAACTCGAGGGTAGTTTAGTTTAGTTTTTCCGCCTCACACTACGTGGCTTAGGTGGTAGATATCACTTTTAGTGTTACACCTTACTCTTCTATTTTTACATATTAATTAGTTGGGTCACATTCTTTTTCTGTCAGGAAAGTACCAATGAAAGAGTGAGCCAACTGGTGAGTACCATCTGGTAGCTCCATGGTTGTTGCTTATGTGAGGCACTTTCTGACGCACCTCACTTTTTTTTTACAAAAATCACTTTTTATAAAAAAAATCACATCTTGTTAGCCCGTCCTGATACTGTAGGCTGGTGGGCTCCAGACTGGACCAGGGTGGTTGATTTTTTTTTTTGTTAATCGTTTTAGTAATCTGAATAACACCTATGGGTGGGCATGACTAAATAGCCAGAGTTGCCTTGCTGAAACAGTATGATGTGATGCTCATTACCTAAAAAATTTAATTGATTTTTTTTTTTAAAACAGTGTGTGTATGTGTGTTTCTCCAGTATTAGGGTGTCTTTCATAGATTCACATGCTTGAATAATTCCCCGTCGTCGAAATGGTAGTCCCACACTACATAAAATAGTAGTAAGAAACATATATTCATACACATTCCAGCCAATCCGGCTGTAGCACCCTCTAGAACCTTCTCCTCAGAAGCTCAAGCCCTCATTTTCTACCGCACGTCGTGTGAAGGGAGTCTCCCTGCGCTCTGCTCAGTTTTTCTTCATCTACAAACATTCAGAACTTCAAGAACATGTCTTCAACTGAAACATCTTTATTCAGGCCCTGTTCTGCCTGTGGAAAACTTGGCCTTTTCTCTGAGGACCCTCATAAAAAATGCATCTACTACTTGTACCTGGACCATGAGGTGAGGAGTTGCAAAATTTGCAGAACTTTTTCTTCAAAGACCCTAAAAGATAGAGACCCGTCTACTTCTGTGGCTACAGAGGCTGAAGACCTCCGACAACCCTGTCTGATATAGAGAGTGCGTCTTCTTGCCATTCTAAGATCTCTCTGAAGCGTGCGTCTGACACTAAAATGCATTCTCCTTTTCTAAAAATGAAGCTGGTGGACGCTCCAAAATCAGTCTCTCCACGGGATCTGCTGGCCTCTACACCTGCGGGACCTAGTTCTCTGGCGTCGCAGATCCACACTGTGCCCTCGTCCTCTAAAGCGAGTGCCAGCTCGTCGACGAGATCAGTCTACGTTATACCTACTTCGACGACCAGCACTCTGTCATCGGTGACGTCCCCTTCATCGACGATGTCCCAGGAGGTACGGCCTATCTCCATCGTAACGATTTTGTCGACGGCAAAGAAATCTGTCTCGTCGACTATCCTTCCTAAGCGTCATTCGTCGACGAAGACGCGTCCTGTCTCGTCGACGGAAGAGGTAGCGTTGACAAAACATGACGCGTCGACGTCAAGTACCTCGTCGACGACTGCTTCGTCGACTGGCTCCATCGACGCTGAATGCTTCGGCGAAATCAACATCTTCTACGACAGTGCTCTCGTTGACTAGAACCTCAGCTTCGTCGATGGCACACACATCTTCGGCACCAGGGACATAATCGACGGCGCCCTCGATGACTGATTCGACGACTAGCTCATCGACCGGACAGTCGACTGCGCGTTTTTCTCTGGCAACTGCAACCACCTTCACAGTGGTGTCCGCTACTACTGTTAAACACCCAGCTCCGCTTGTTTTGAGCCCTTTACAACACCGCTCAGGTCCACCTGCTCAACTATTTGCCTCTGCAGAGGAGGAGTCTTCAGATGACTTGTATGCAGATGACACCTTTCGTGCTGCAAGTAGCCCGTCAGAGCTACATATCAAATGCCAAGATTATGATGAACGGGAGTCGCACATCTCTGTTCCAGATGACACACGTGATGAGGACCAGGGTGTTCCCATGGCTCAATTACCAATGACTTTGATCTAAAATCTTCAACACATGCTGGAGGACTATAATCGTCGCTTTCCACCTTCTTCGCAGGCCTCTCCACCGCCTCCTTCAATACAAGCGTCCCTTCAGGTGGTGCCATCCCGGTCACCAGTTCCTCAGTACCCTGTTAATGATGATGACTATCATAACGATACAGACCAGAATGATGATGCTGCCCTAGCAGATTGGGACAAATACCAGGCTCAGACTCCGTCCCCTCCTCCTACATCACCTCTGGCATCTCCTCCAGTGGACATTGGAAGTTTTCACCTTTTGATGGCGAGGGCAGCGATGCGTTTCCATTTGCCTATGGTCATCAGGCAAGAGGACTGTTTTCTTTAAGATTTTAAAGATCAACCTCTAAAACAAGTGCATACCATTCCTATTATCAAATTCATTTGGAAGGAAGGCATCAAACTCATGGTGCGGCCTAATTCTGTTACGGCTGTACTCCCACGCATAGACAAAGTTCAAGGCACCCGCAGATTCGCCCGCCTGCCTTGTTGCAAAGCCAGACTGTCATTATGCAGGCTGCCCAGAAGAGATCGCGTAATCCGGCTTCTCCTTTAACATCCCCGCCGGACCAGGAGGGTCGACGCCTGGATACCATCTGCAAGAAATTCTCTACGATGGCTGCGACTACGGTAAGTGCGGCAAATTCCTTAGCCATCCTCGGCCGTTACGACCGACAAATGTGGTCAGAGATTGCAGCTTTGGTCGACCTGATTCCTGAACCCTCCAGGGTGGAGGCACAAACGTTCCCGCAGGAGGGTGAGAATTTCATCTGAAATTATAGGCTGCGCAATTGATATTTCATCTACGGGTTTCAGACAACTGGCAGGCGCTGCAGTCTTAAGAAGGCAGGGCCGGCTTAAGGCTACGTTCTTTCGGCCGGAGGTGTAAGCAAAAATACTCTACTTGCTCTTTGATAGAGAGTCCCTATTCGGCAAGCATATAGATGATGCTTTGGAGTCCATCAAAAATGATACGGACACTGCTCACTCCAATATAGAAAGCGACCATTTCGTGGAGCGCGTGGCCAGGGCACATCCTCCACTTTTCGAGGCTCTTTTCGAGACTGATTCCAGGCCATATAGGAGAAAGTCCACCTACAAAGGAGGAAACTCCTAAAAAAAAAAAAATGACTTTCTAAACACCAAGTCTTATCCTGCTCTGAAGATTGGAGTTCGAATCTCCCGAAACTTTTACAATTGGTCAAAAATAACATCGGATTGTTGGGTCTTGGATGTGATTTCAAGACGCCACGCTCTGGAATTTCTCAAGTTTCCTCCCAACCGCCCTCCAACTGGTCCTCCTCCCGCACACTTGAAAGAACTGTTTGCACAAGTTGCAGTTATGATTCAAAAAGGATCAGTCGAAGTGGTTCCTCGACTGGCTTTTATTCCCGATTGTTTTTTGTTTTTTTTGGGTTTTTTTTCTCATCAAAAAAAATCAGGAGTGGCACCCGATATTAGACCTTCGAGCCCTCAACAAGTACATCAAGTCCCAAACATTTCAAATGCTGACTTTGTTGGAAATCTTACAGTTCCTAAACCCCGAGGAGTTCCTCTCCACAATCGACCTCCAAGATGCCTACTTTCATGTGCCAATCCCTCAGACACAGAAAGTACCTCCGTTTCAAAGTAGGATCAAAGTACTTTCAATTCAAGGTTCTGCCTTTTGGCCTTCGTTCCGCTCAGAGGGTCTTCACAAAGATCATGGCTCCGGTAGCGGCTTATCTACGCCTACAGGGCATACAAATGTACCCCTATTTAGAAGACTGCCTAATCAAGGCCCCAACCTTTCACGTAGCACAACACCACACTCAGACTTGCCTGTCCGTCTTCCAAAACTTTTCTCCATCAACGACGAGAAGTCGCGTGTCCTTCCGGCACAGCAAAGAGTCTTTCTGGGAGCATTAATAGACACAAATCTAGCAAGGGTGTTTGTTTCACTAGAGCGCCAAGCTCGCATTTCCAAATTGTTGGTGCTTCTGCAATCAAGAGTCTGTTTGTGTTCGAATATTGAAATCCTTTCTGGGCATGACATCGTCCTGCTAACTGTTGATCCCCAACTGCAGGTTGCACATGAGTAATCTAAGAGGAATTGG
The DNA here is from genome assembly GCF_964261635.1 of Lissotriton helveticus. Classification (NCBI taxonomy): domain Eukaryota; kingdom Metazoa; phylum Chordata; class Amphibia; order Caudata; family Salamandridae; genus Lissotriton; species Lissotriton helveticus. The sequence goes on along the minus strand of NC_136068.1, from coordinate 897,764,496 downwards.
ACAAACAATGGCGTCAAGTCTTAGGAACATTCAACGACAAGGTCTCACTGACACCTCTAATTCGGGGAGCGTTGAAATGGTGGGCTCACCCTCCCAACATCTCAACAGGAAGGATGTTTCAGGACACGGCCCCCACGCTTACCCTTACAACGGACGCTTCCTTACAGGGTTGGGGCGCGCACCTCGAAGGGTTGTCAGTCAACGGCAAATGGACTGCAGACCAATGCAGTTGGCACATCAATCGCCTAGAACTCTTGGCCATTTTTCTCACCCTGAAATCCTCCCGTCGGCTGGTGGGAGGAGAGTCTCTGTTGGTGCGTACGGACAACACCACCAGTATGCACTACCTCAACAAACAAGGGGGTACGAAATCTCTTCTGCTCTCCAGACTGGCACAGCAGATCTGTGAATAGGCAATTCAACATAGTCCAGTTGACTGCAGTTCACGTACCGGGCGTCTCCAACGCCCTTGCAGACTCTCTCAGCACATCTGCTCGGACAACCACGAGTGGGAACTCCATCAGCCAACTCTGGAGTATGTCTTTCGCATGTGGGGCCAGACGAAACTGGATCTATTTGCGACTCCACTAAATCGCAAATGCCTACGCTACACAAGTTGGCATCCCCACAAAGGGTCGAGCGGAATGCATTTTTGATTAACTGGTCTAAAGAATTCGCATACGCTTTTCCGACGATCCCTCTTATACCTCGCCTCCTATACAGAATGAGAGCGCAACCATGTCCTATCCTAATAATTGCGCCCTGGTGGCTGCGTCGCCCATGGTTCACGGATAGTCTTCTTTCCCAGTGCGATCCGATCCCTATTCGCCCCTTGCCTCACCATCTCACCATGAACCACGGACAGATCTGCCATCCAGACCCGGCATCTCTCCAACTTCACGCTTGTAACCTGAGCACCATGAGTTCGCTCCTGAATGTAGAGAGGTCCTTGCTCATGCACGTGCTCCTTCAAACATCAAAACCTAAAAATTAAAATGGACACGGTTTTGTGTTTGGTGCCACACGGAAAACATTGATCCTATGCTCGCCACCCCATAGCAAATCTTGCCTTTCTTCCTTCTTTGGCGACGTCGGGACTTTCACATTCCACTCTGTTTTCCTGGCTGCGCTTTCCCGGTTTCGCCATGATGGTTCAACATCTCTGTATTCCTCTCGAATCATTCGCCAGTTCTTTAAAGGTCTGTTCCGGATGTTTCCACCTATCCGGCGTCCGCCACCTTCTTGGTGCCTGAATCTGGTCTTAGCCCAGCTTCTCAAGCCTCCATTCGGACCAATCCACTCAGCGGATTTGAAATTCCTTACCTGGAAGGTTTCCCTCCTCCTCGCACTTACATCCTCCAGGCGAGTAAGCGACATACAAGCCTTTACCATCCAGCCACCTTTTCTTCAGTTTTCAAAGGACGCTGTTGTAATACGTACAAACCCTAAGTTTATACCAAAGGTTCCATCTGACTTCCACCTTAACGAACCTGTCATTCTCAAGATTTTTTTCCCTAACCCAGTCTCCTGCTGAAACTACAAAGTTCTCTTCATTCCCTAAACCTGAAGCGATGCCTCAAATTCTACATCCAACGCACTGCTGCCTTTCGGAGGTCAGACCAACTCTTTCTGGCCTATGGGCAGATGCGCAAGGGACATCCGGTCACTAAACAGACCATCACTCGTTGGATTTCTTCTGCCAACTCCTTTTGCCATCAACGAGCTGGCAAGCCTCTTTCTGCTCCGGTGCGAGCACATTCGACGAGAGGAGTAGCATCCTCTACTGCCCTGTTTGCTGGAGTGCCTCTACATCAGATCTGCAGAGCAGCAACGTGGTCCAGCAGGCACACGTTCACGAGGCATTACTGTCTGGAGACTGCTAATGCTGCGGACACTGCTGTGTCAAGCGGTGCTACGAAATCTCTTCAAATAAAGGTGAGCCTCTGTTGCTTCCCGCCTCCTGTCATAAAAGGTTGTCTTGTAAATATAAAGCCATGTTCCAAGGTGTATTTATATGCTTGAATTTTTTTATTATTGCCTTTTATGACTCTACTTATTATGGCTTACTGCTTTATATTCTTATTCAAGCATGTGAATCTATGAAAGACACCCTAATACTGGAGAAGAACAAAAGTTACTTACCTGTAAACTGTGGTTCTCCAGTATTGGTGTCTTTCATAGATTCACATGCGACCTACCCTCACAGGCGCTCTTCTCCTCATGCACTCTTGGTCACTCTTGTGCTACGAAAATCTGAGGGCTTGAGCTTCTGAGGAGAAGGTTCTAGAGGGTGCTACAGCCTGATTGGCTGGAATGTGGACTATTATAATGACATGGGTATGTTACTAAAGTGAACTCTGTCTTCTATGGGCCAATGTTGTTCTATGGTACTTTAAGGTTTTGTTTTTTAATATTTATATATGTATATTTATATATATGTGTGTGTGTTTGTATATATGTATGTGTATATGTATACATGTTTCTTACTATTTTATGTACTGTGGGACTCCCACTTCGACGACGGGGAATTATTCAAGCATGGGAATCTATGAAGACACCAATACCGGGGAACCACAGTTTACATGTAAGTAACTTTTGTGTGTGTCCCCTGTATCTCCCACCAAGGTTTGGTATGTTACCCCACTACGCTGTCCAAACTGCTTTGTGCATCTTGGTGGCCGCCCTTTTTTGAGGATATTATAATCACAACTTTCAGGCCATATCAGTCCATGGCTGTCCTGTCACTTGTCCCAATTGTTCTCTTATCCTATCCAGAAAATGTTTCCCTAGGTTTCACAGTCTCCGCCATTAACCCTCCTACATCAGGCCATCCATATTTGGTGTCTGTACGAATTAAATGCTGCCCCATCGTTCTGTCCGCATGATTGCAAGCTTGGGCAAACAGTGTTTGTCTGCTCTCCGGTAAGACTACTTTGCAGACTTTTGACATAGTCTATCACAAGATTTATTCCTTTGGTGTTCTTCTCAAAACATGTGATCCATTTCCCCGCTCCATCCAGCAATGGCAGCAATTTGTTCCTTAGTTCTTCTTTATCCATATGAGCCCATGGCACATAGATGGTATGTGAAGCGCCCTTCTTTAGTAGAGGATGCATTTTGGTTTTGGATGGCTCTTCTGGTTTATCCTGGATGTAGCTCTCCTTTTCTTACGCAATCCTGCATGTATGGGAAGTTGCACTTGGGAACTCCCACTCTGTGCCTGATGCAGTCTTCCGCTACAGCATGTCCTCTGGTTCAAAGGATCCGTCCTGTGGCTGAAGTCTATCGTACTGGTCCTTTCCGTTGGTCTAGTAGGTGGGGGGGGGGGGGGGGGGTTCAGTCTCTCGCGCAGCCAAGAGGGGCAGCGGACGTCTTTGCTGCTCCTGGGTCTGTACTTGAACTCTTATTTCCTGGTCAGGTCCTCTTCTGCAATTATGATCTGGTGATACTTTTATCCCAGCCAAATGCCTTCTATCCAGTTCTACCTCAAATTTCTCTCCGATTGGTTCCCTGTATCTATTCTCGCCCTCCTTAGGTGGAGGCCGTGCTGCTCTGCTTTCTCTCTGTGCTTTCATGGTGCGCGTGCTCTTTCTCCTTATGCGCTGTTCCTCCAAATCCCATCTAGGTTGCCTCCTTCTTTGATATATGCTGTTTTTTTTGTTTGGAATTTGCCCTTAAATACACTTTGTAGTTTCTACCTGTGCAAACTTTGTAGCTCCACCCTCCTCATCTGGGAGGACAGTGGCCCCTTTTCTCGCCCGCTAGTTGTATCACTGATCCTCTTTCACTATAGTGTGCTCGCCTGAACTGGTGGGAGTGCATGTTCTTCGCACTGCTGGTGTTCGATGGGCTGAACATGAGAAGCAGGGAGGGGCCTAACTTCAGGGAGCCCGCTCACTGGACTGGACTTGGGCAATGCTGAGATTACCTGGGCTTGTGGGTCTGTTAGGCTCTTATGCCTGGACCCAACAATTCTTTATTCAGTTGGTGGACCCATCAGTTCGATCATCTGGCAGGTTTGTGTATCCTAATGCGGAGAGCAGGCTTTGGGGAGAGCACCTCCACACATGCATATGGCTAGGGAGGTGTGAGTCTTGCATTTTGTGTATGGTATATATATTTGTGTGTGTGTGTGTGTGTGTGTGTGTGTGTGTGTGTGTGTATATATATATATATATATATATATATATATATATATATATATATATATGCCCCTCCTCGAAGATGTACCACAACTCTAATAGTGCGCCTCTCCTGTCTTTCTGTCCTGTTTATTTGGGCTGAATGTGTGTTCGATCATGTCACTGTTGAAAGTAGCTGCCCCCCACCCCTCCTTTGACCAGTGAAATGCATGTGCCTTTGTACGCCATTTGTAGCAGAAATGGTTAAATTTTATAGACTGTTGGGGAACCTAATTTGTAGGTTTTTTGGTGACCATTCCATGGCTAGTTGGGTACTTTTTTAGATCACAGATGCACCCTAGTTCCTCCTATTTGGTGGAATCCTTAGTTCTGCTCTAATGGGGGGCAAAATATATACACTGGATTTACTGCTTCTAACTACTTACTGTGAGCTCAGTGTAGTACAGATGCATCAACATTAATATTTCCAAACACAAATAACCATGCATACGAAGGGTCACACTCTAGAAGAAAGTGTAATTGTTAAGCAACCGATATGAAATTTGGCATGAAATAACATTTGCTTTGACATCAAATAATTGCGATAAATAACATCACCTTCATATATCACATTGAATAATTGGCAGTAGACAACACTTAGGACAAAACACAGTTGCAGTAATAACTAGTACCAACACATCATATTTGCCTTGCATTTATTTTAATGCTAATATTGACTGGCAAAAATACATTAGCCTGCTCCTAGCGATTGCTATACTGTGACCAGGGGAAACCCTGCACAGTACACGGGAATAAGTGAGCATGATAGTCTGTCAATTTTGGCTCTGGGACAAAGAAAATGACCATTGTTTTTCGGGGAGAAAGTAGTAACTCTAAGAACCACAGTCCACTCTGTCCAAACACAAGCTATACCTGATCTCCCAGATTCAAATATTTTTCCGTAATGTCCAAAATGCACCCAGTGGCCAAGCGTACCATCTGTATCTGATAGACCTCTAGTCGTAGATTTCTTATCTTTTGGATTCTCCCCAGGCAACAGTCTGAATCTGGGAAATTTTAAGCAGAACTTCTGCGTGCCAGGGGACAGCGTCGTACAGCTCCCTGATGACTGCGACTCCAGGCATGACGTCAGTGGAGCCATATTTATGTCCCCTCAGTTACTTTTTTTTTTTTATTTCTTTTTTTTACCCGTCGTAACTCCAAAGTTGAGTTTTGGTTCCTCTGGTCGGTTTTCTTGACTGACTTCGACACCTAGTGCCGGTGGAACAGTGTGGCTTTATCTGTCAACAGGTTTCAAACCTTTTGGGTCTTGTAGATGACATGTCCGTGACAGGCCTGCATACAATGTGTAGTGTTTATGTGAGAACCGCAACACTGAGGAGTGTGGTTCCTGTTAGAAACTAAAACCAAAGTTATTGAAGGAGTGGTGTTTGAAGTTGATAGCGGCGCATGTATCTTGATCCTCGGAGGCTTCCCAGCCTCAGTCTGTCGTCTCGGGAAGCGCATTTGCGGGTCAATCTTGGAGCCGAAGCCAGTCTGGAGGAAATAGTTCTACAGGTAAGTCGAAAAGTAATGGACTGTTGAAGTTGCGGCATTCTCGGACTTCACTGCTTGGAGACTCCGTCTCCATGGCTTTTACCTACATCCGCTAAGGAAGCCGTACGTGACTCTGCACCAGGTCTCCCTGTGTTTCCTAGATCAGGTGAGTTGATGGCTCAGATGAGGTAATATTATGATTCATTACACCATCTTTGTGACCCCTATCTCTCTGGAGCGCCTCTAGGTTCCAAGGAGATGAGTAAGGGTTCCTTTGGAGGATTTGTCCTCGGACTGTTGGGTCATCAGTGGTTGGATCGGCACAGCAGCTGGCGTCGCTTTGGCACTGGCTAAGTCCTTCGGGATCTTTGCCTGCGATGCCAGTGTTTGATCAACAGACATTGATTTCTGCAGCACCAGTCGAAGTCACCTCTCCTCCCCCAGTAGGCGTCATGCAGCGTCGGATGCAGAGTCTGCTATGCAATCTGAAGGGAATGTTCCCTTTGTGGCCCTTTTCAGGAAGAGGCGTTGGAAGTTCCACCTGTATTGACTGGGGCATGGTTTCTTCAGCCCATTTCTTGACACCAATGTTTTTCAACTGGAGGTGAGCTGGCTTACATCTTTTGGTGAGGCAAGTGGGCTGTATTATATGCCAGCCTCTGGGTTGCTTTCTCCCGCTGGTCTTGCCACAGAAGCAAGTTCCTCCTTTGCAGATATTTTGAGGAAAGTGACTGCAGTTTTAGACTTGTCTCTGCCTACTGTGCAAAGGTCTACAGACCCTTTATTAAAAAATCCTTTGCTTGGGACAGTCTGGAGAAGAGCCTGTCCTGTATAGTGAGGCCTCTATTTGACATTTTGTTAGGTGCTTGGACCAAGCCAGAGTCCGGCATTATAATCAAGCCCACTGGCCTCACCAAAAACTGTAATAACATCACTGCCATTTTCTTTTTTTATTTGTGAATAGATGACTGAGGGAGGTTCCCTGGCCTCTGTGAATGAGCTTATCCAGTATTAGGGTATCTTTCATAGATTCACATGCTTGAATCATTCCCTGTTGTCGGAATGGGAGTTCCCGGTACATAAGAAAAGTAATGTCTTACTAGACCTATAGAGAGATAGGCCAAAGGCCTCACATTAGTAACATATCCAGGTCCTTTTGTAATGAGGACCAAACTCTAGAGAACAACCAATCTGCCATCCCCACCCTCTGGAACCTTTTCTTCTTTTTTTTATTTAATTTTTATTAGCAAGTTGCAGAGCAGGGCAAGCATATAAACAATTAAAGTCATCATTGGCCATGATTACATCAAAAGCTGTAGAGGAACACCGTACAGTGACAATGTATATTGTCATTAAAACGAATAGCTCCACAACATCCCGCATTCTCCCCTCCTTAGTCAGCACACTCTTGCTATATAGATGCATCTTCCGTTGTAATGTCCGATGGTTCACAAATATTTCCTCTAAACCTGTTCCAGGCCCCCCAAAACTTTTCCCACTTCGAGCGCACCCGCAGTGAACAAAGACTGCCCTCTCCGCCACAATTGCCTCATCCATATCTGTACACCTCTTTCGGAGTGTTGGCAGAGTCTCGGCCCCCCATAACATAGCAATATTGCGTTTCGCCAACATCATACCCAGCATAGCCCAGTCTTGTTGATGATTTAAATCATTCGGCTCCCAGACATTCAGCAGGCAATGTCGCGGCTCAGGCAGAACCGAGATGTCTATTGTTTGTGAAAATGTGTGCATTATTTTAGCCCAGTATGCTGCAATGTGTGTACAGTCCCAAATGGTGTGGTAAAACGTGCCCTCCTCCCCGCACTTACGTAAACAGTACTTATGCGGGGCCGCCCCATCACGAAAAGCGTTGATCTGGTGTAGTAAGTGCGATGGAGTACCTTGAGTTGGACCAAGCGAAGCCTGGAGGATATCGCCATCTCGCGGGGAGATGACAGAGCTTCCTGCCATTCGGATTCATCAAGGTCACCCCATCTAGAGACCAGGTCTCTTTTAATTTGGATGTTGGGTCTGGAAGATTATTTAGTTATGTCAAGGATGTCTCCCTACTCATCATGTGTCCTGTCAGAAGCCTATCCTCCAGTGGAGTGGACTCTTGCAAGGCGGTACCTGGAGGTATGACCGCCCAGAGCGCGTGCCTGACCTGCAAGTATCTAAAGTGCTCAGTCTGTGCCATACCATACTGTGTTCGCAGCTGTGCAAACTCGACCACCTCTCCCTTTTTCCATAGATCCCACACCGTAGAGAGCCTATATTATCCCAGTTTTGGAACCCTTTACTGCTGCCAAGGCAGCCCAGCCGTTGAGTCCCATAACTGTCATATGCCTAATGACCCCCCACACACTGAAGGCGGGTCTGCTCTTGGTACCAAATACATATGGTGTGCTCCGTTGGGCCAAGCAAATCTGTGGGTTTACGGAGACTGTATACATTTCCCATCAGTCCTCTATCCTCTAAGTTCTGCCTGTCAGTCTGCGGGGTGTGCAACCAAAAATTGATGAGTTTGAGATGTGCCGCCCAGTAATAAAGCTCCACATTCGGAAGAGCTATCCCTCCATCATACCAGCTGCGCATTAGTTTATCTTGGGCAATCTCCGCCGGTTTGTTTCCCCACAAAAGACCAGAAACCTCCGCAATGGCCTTGAAGTAGCCTGGTGGAACCCGAAATGGTGTGTTTTCAAGCACATACAAAAAGCGTGGGAGCGCCATCATTTTATATAAGGCTGCTTTTCCCAGCACCGTGAGGGGGAGGCTCCGCCATATCCGTACATCACGCTTAAAACTGTCTAGTTGAGGCTTCAGATTTCTCACATAGAAGTCACCCGGATCCGGTGTAACATAGATGCCCAAGTATTTAAAGGCTTCATCCGTGATCCGCAGTGGACAGTCCACAGGCAGCAGCGGGGGGGACCGGTCAGTACATACAGAACGGACTTTGCCCAATTTATCCGATATCCAGACACACTACCAAACTTTTCACAGACATTCAATAGTTCAAGAATTGATTTCCTGGGTGAGGTAAGGTACAACAATACGTCATCAGCGTATAGTGATATCCGGTCTTCCCAGACATCAGTCCACCGGAGTCCTGGAATAGAGGGCTCCCATCTGATCCATGCCGCAAGAGGCTCTAAAATTAGCGCGAATAACAGGGGGGACAGCGGGCAGCCCTGCCATGTTCCCCGAGCGAGTGGGAAGTCCCTAGAGATATGCCCATTTGCCGCCACATGTGCAAGTGGGTTCTTGTAGAGAAGCTGGATCCAGGCACAGAATTTGTGGCCGAAGCCCAAGTGTTGCAGCACCGCAAACAGGTATGGCCACTCCACTGTATTAAGCTCCATACTGGCGTCCAGAGAGAGGATGACTGCGGGCTCCTGTATGTATGGTTTCCGGGCCATCACTGCGTACAATCGCCGCAGATTAAGCTCCGTGCTACGCTGGGGCATAAACCCGGACTGGTCCGGACCTATCAGGGATTAAAGGTGTGGTGTTAATCGCTTTTCTAATAGCTTGGCCAGTATCTTCGGTTCCGCATTAATTAGAGATATGGGGCGGTACAAACTGAACCTTTTCTGGAAGGAGCTCTAGACCCTCGCATTTTCTACCGCTTGTCGTGCTAAGGGAGTCTCCAGCGAGCTCTGCTCAGCTTTTCCTTGTTTTTGGAATTCAAGTATTTTTTTCTACAGAATTTCTTCTTCTGAGTGAAGTTCTCTTTATCTTAATGTCAGATACTCCTACAAAAAGGCCTTTTTAGGCCCTGTGCTTCCTGCAATAAGAGGCTTCATGTCGACGACCAACATAAAGACTGCCTCGACTGTCTTTATCCAGGCCATTCATAGAAAGACTGTAAGGTATGTTGTACCTTTTCATCAAAGACCGGGAGGGGACACCTTTTTAATTTGGCTGCAGAGGCTTAAAGACAGAACACTCCTTGTCCTCTGAGGAGAGTGAGGGCTCAACAAAGTCTTCGAAACCTTACAGAAAAGGCCCAGAGATGCTTCTCCAGGTCCTTCGTTGCAGCCCCCTCAAAAGAAGACGCAGAAAAAGTCTTCAGAGGCAAAACTTTAGGCTTTACCAACAAAGGTTTCTCCACCGAGGATTTTGAACACTTTTTAAAAAGCCTACTTCAGCCCCTTTAATGACCACCTTGTCGACGGTGGCCTCGGCGACGAAATATCCTTCTACAGCTGTGGGAGTAACCTTGACATCTAAAAGTCTCTACATCCTTGGCGTCCTCAGCATCGACCTCGACGATGTTCTAGTAGACTGCTATTATGCCATTGTCGTCGACCGTCAAGATTAAGAATTCAGCGTTCAAGTCTGCGTCGACGCCACGCTTGACTACTAGCACATGGAGTACACCGTCTAGGAGTGTTCCGACAACGGCTCCGTCGACGTTACCTTCAGATGTGCCCGTCGGTGTTCCACCGTCGACAACGACTACACAGACTGCCTTGTCGAAACCACAGTCAAAAGTGGAAAGTGCGTATGTTCACCTCAAAGTCACGAAACGCACACTGACGCCTTCCCTTGCATCACCTAGCAGGGTCCAGCCATTCCTCCTCCAAAAAGTGAGATGGAGGTATTCAGACGACAGCAGCATGTTCAGGGCTGCAACAAGTCCCTCTGAACTTATTCATCATAGTCCAAATCCTTCTGGTACTTGACATTAAGTCGCAGAAGATCAGGCATATTATCCAGACGACAGCCATCTTCACCAACCACCCATGGTTTGTCTGCCTGTGTCTTTGGTTTCTGACCTCCAATTTTTAATTTCCGACTACACGCAGAGATTCCCTACTTCTGCTCTGTCTCCTACCCCAGTTCTCTCTCCGCTGCCAAGACTACAGGTTCCACCTCCGCCGCCACAGTCTATGCCTGTCACAATACCACCTTCCACGGATGATGAAGATGATCAACAGGAAGGAGAGGTTCATGATTCCCAATCAACTCATGAGTGGGACGATTAAGTTATCCCTTACCCAGCATCCCCGGTGCTTCCTCAAGCAGATACGCCTCCTAAGGATATTGGGGGTTTTTATAATATCTTGGAAAGGGCTGCACAGCGTTTCCAGATTCCTATGCCTTCTCACCAGCAGGACTGTTTCCTTTACGACTTTAATGAAACTTTTAAGAATCGGTGAGATCTGTGCCTATCATTGCCTACATCTGGAATCAGTCGTTAAAATCATGCACAATCCATCTACGGTCCCCCCAGTGTTGCCTCGTCTGGACAAAGTACAGAGCTCCAGACACCGCTCCAGCCTGCCTTACTGGACATCCCAAGCCTGATTCAGTCATCACTCAGGCAGCTCAGCGGAGGTCTAAGAACCCTTCTGCTCCGCTTTCCGCTCATCCGGATAAGGAGGGTAGAGTCCTAGACAATATTGGGAAGCGTTTTTCCTCCATGTCTGCATTGACAGTGTGTGCGTTTAATTCTTTAGCGTTATTGGGATGCTACAACCGACAGATGTGGGCGGACATTGCACCATACTTGGTGGCCCTGCCGGACGACTCGAAAGAGGAAGCAAAGAAGATCTTGTTAGAGGGCGAACGTTCGACTTCCGAAATTGATTGTGCAATGGAAATCGCCTCTTCTGGTTTCCACCAACTGGTTGGGGCTGCGGTCCTCCGCCAAGGTTGGCTTAAGGCGACTACGTTCCGGCCGGAAGTCCAGACAAATTCTGGAAATGCCTTATGATCCGCTTCTTTTTGGCACTCATATTGACAAAGCTCTTCAAGGCATAAAGGATACGGCCTTGACTGTGGGTACCCTTCAATTTAAAAAAAAAACAACCTTTCGAGGCTCAAGGGGTAGAGGACAATCTTACACTAGAGGGAACTACCAACAATATCGGTCTTCCTATTCCTCCTCCAACCAGCAATATCTGCCACAATTCCAACAGCAGCAATCTTCATTCACTAAGTCCTCCTTTCGCGGAAAGGGCGGACGACAGGATTCTTCCCGGTGTCAATGACTTTTCTCTACCGCCGGTCTCAATTTCCTCTCAACCCTCCAAAGTAGGAGGAAAAATTTCCCATTTTTTTACACAATTGGAAACCAATAACGGACCGTTGGGTTCTTCAACTGGTACAATTTGGACACTCACTGGAGTTCGTTCAGAGTCCTCCGCAGACCCCCCCTCTGCATATGCTTCACAAAAATCTGCACCTTTAATCCTGGAAATATCACTAATGATCCAGAAAGGAGCTATAGAGCGGGTTCCTCTTAGTCAGCGGGGGAAGGGTTTTTACTCCTGTTTTTTCCTGGTGCGCAAAAAGGAGACCCATCAAAGATTTGAGAAGTCTCAAGTTCTTAAAGAAACACTCGTTTCGCATGGTCACCATTCAAGAAGTGCTGCAATTTCTCAATGCAAACGTCTACTTGGTATCTTTGGATGTTCAAGATGTCTACTTTCATATCCCTATCCAAAAGAAATTTGAGGTTCGCTGTGGCAGGAAGACATTACCGATTCAGAGTCCTGCCCTTCGGACTCAAGTCAGCCCCACTCATTTTCACAAAATGCCGATCTCCTGTGGCTGCATACCTCTGGCAACATCAGGACCAGTCATCCTCCAACCTTCTCAACAGATAACATTTCTGGGTGCTATTCTCGATACAAACCAGAAGAAAGCTTTCCCGTCACGAGCGACAAGGCAAACTTCACTTGGCGAGACGTACAAGAGACAGGAAGTTCCTCTCAGTACACCTGTCCAAATCCCCTCTCGGGATGTCATCATGTATTCTGTTGGTTCCCTACTGTCGCCTCCACATGCGTCCTCTCCAGGAATCATTCTCCAATCAGTGGATTCAAGCCGAAGGATCCTTCGACGTCCTTTAAGTGACCCTTCAGATGGTCACTTCTCTACAGTGGTGAACTTGTTCTCAGAATCTTTCTCAAGGCCTGTACTTCTTACTTCAAGCCTCTCCACAAATAATCACAATGGCTGCGTCCCTGGAGGGTTGGGGCACTCTACTTCAAGAACTCTGAATCAGTGGAAAGTGGTCTCCTTCCGAATGGGAGCTTCACATAAACCTCCTCGCGCTACGAGCTGTTTATCTGGCCCTCCTGGCGTTCTTTCCCAGGATCAAAGGTTCTTCAGTGCTTGTCCGGACGTACAATACTACGCAAAGCACTACCTAAACAAACGGGGGGGGGGGGGGGTACTCATTCACTGCCACTCACAAATCTCAAAACGTCTGGAACTGGTTGCTTCAGCATAACATTTACCTACAAGCAGAATGTTCCAGGAGCAGACGATGTGCTGGCTGATTCACTAAGCAGGCAGCAAACATGTCATGAATGAGAGTTGAAGTAGCGGACTCAACAGCATATTCTCCCAATGGGGCGCCCCTCTCTTGGATCTATTTGCCACCCTGCACAAAGCCAAATGCCAAAACTCCGCAAGCTGGCATCCCCGACGGGGGATCTCTAGGGAATGCATTTTCGATAGCATGGTTCAACGTCTTTGCCTAAGCTTTTCCACCGATTCCCCTCATTTCCAGGGTCCTCAGGAAGTTGAAGGCAGAACCCTGCACGCTAATCCAGATAGCTCCAGCGTGGCCTCGCCAGCATTGGTTCACAGAGCTTCATCTTCTCTCCCTGGAACCGCCGCTTCCTTTGAAACCGTTTCCCTCTCTCCTCACAATGGTCCGGGAAAAAGTCCAACATCCGGATCCAGCATCTCTCAAATTATCAGCTTGGCTCCTGAGTTCCGAGAGTTCCATGGCCTAGACATTCCTCCAGACTGCAGGGCAGTTCTGGCACTGGCTCGAGTCAACAGTACGAACAAGACATAATCCTTGAAATGGAAGAGATTCTGCATCTGGTTTAAGTCTGCGGATGTACACCCTCTCCTTCTCCAGAGCAAATTTTGCCTTAACTTCTCCATCTGGCGACTTCAGGTCTTGCTCACGCCTCTATTAAAGTTCACCTGGCAGCAATATCCAGTTTCAGGAGATCTTCTACAGGCCCTTCTCTTTGGTCAAGTAGACTGATTAAACAATTTCTCAAGGGTCTGTTTAGGACTTTCCCTCTCGTAAAGTCTCTACCACCAACTTCCCAACTCAACATAGTTCTAGCTCCGCTTATGAAACACCCTTTTGAGATGATACAGAGCCGATCTCAAGTTATTCTTGGACGACTGCACTCCTTCTAACCCTTACATCTGCTAGACTAGTAAACAAAGATACTGGTATCCTGAGCTACTCAGCATGGCGATCGATCCCTCTATCAGACTGCCTCTTCGGGAGGATCTTCTGACGCAGCAGCAGGGAAGGTCCTCCAACCGAACCTGTCCAGCCTCCACCTCCATGCGTGAGATTGAGCGGTGACAGTTGACAGCTTTCGACCTTCCTCCCAAAGTCTGTGATGTCATTGTAGCAGCCAGGTGTCCCTCCACTAAGACTGTATACGCCTGCAGGTGGAACAAATTTGTGGCATGGTGCACAGCAAAGACTTTGGATCCCCTTTCTGCCCCTTTTTCAGAGGTCCTTCTGTTCCTTCTTTGGCCCAGCAGGGCTCTGCTCTGGGCACTATCAAAGGTAATCTTTCGGCCAGCTCCGCCTTTCTACGGCTTCCAGATCAGCCTTCTCTTTTTAAGTCACCGGTTGTTAATCGCTTCCTGAAAGGCATTACACACACGTTTCCTACGGTGCCTTTCATAATGCTTCAATGGGACTTAAATCTTGTTTTGTTTATATTTTTGTGATTTTATAGAGCGCAAACTTGACCCGTTGGGGTATCAGAGTGCTCTACAGGAATCCTAGGATTGTACAAAATGAGTTCAAATCACAAGAGTAAAAAATCAAATAGGAGGTGGCGGGGTGCAGAATACATAATAGATAGGACACGTGTTTACGGATTACATTTACAATTACTCCAGATAAGACCACATGTTTCTTGGTGGGGTGACTAGGTAATCCGAAGGGAGGCAATAGCCAGATGTAGATCATGGTCATAGTGGTGGTTGAAGGCAAAATTTAAACAAGGAATTTACCCATACGGAAGGTTTTGGTATCCTTTTTGAAACGAGACTTGGAAGGGATTCTTCTGATGGCAGGTGGGAGAGAGTTCCATATTCTAGGTGCTGCCCCAGAGAAAGCACAATTCTGAGGCGTTTTTTTTGGTTGGTTTTTTTCCCCGAAATCTAGCATGTTGCAGCAGGTGGTCTTTGGTGGACCGGGAGTTTGATTCCTACGGAAATCTCAAGTGTCCATGCAAGAAATGCAGGGGAGTTTGAGTATAAAGCCTTGTGTGTAATGCAAGCTAGTTTAAGCTGTATTCTTGCCTCAAGAGGAAGCCAGTTCAGAGCTTTCTGGTGTGGGGAAATCTGGTTGAATTTACTTGTGCCGGTAAGTAGCCTGGCGGCCGCATTGTGACAGGTTTTTAAAGCTGCCAGGGAGATCTTGGGTAAACCAGAGAGGGTAGAACAACCATACTCTAGTCTACAGATGATTAGTGCTTGGACTGCCATTTTTAGGTCTGGAAGGGTTTCAATTTCCTTGGGCTTACTCATGTGGAATCTGGCTGATTTGGCCATTGTGTTGATGTGGTACCGCGTGATCAAGCTGCTGTCCAGGGTGATTTCCAGGGATTTGGCAGAGTCCACGACGGTCGGTGGGCAATTCAAGGCTGAGATAGCCTTGATCCATATTTGCATCTCAGGCTTGGTTTTATGAGGAGAAATTAGGAGAGATTCTGTGTTCTTTGTGTTGAGTTTGAGTTGATTGGAGGCAAGCCATTGGACAGTCAGTTTCAGGGTTTCGTTCAGGGAGAGGATCTCGAGATGAGGGTTTGATGTAAATTGGAGTGTCGTCAGAATACATATGGTAGAAGATAATGGCAGTGCATAGAACTTCGGCAAGCGATTCAAGGTAAAGTTTAAAGAGGGTGGGGGACAGGGTTGATCCTTGGGGGACTCCAACCGTGACTGGGGAGCATGTAGGTTGCCATTGATTAGGAATCTCTGGTTTAGGTCCTTCCTCCATAACCGACCACATTCTAGAACAGAGCCTTCCAATCCCATCCGGAGTTTGAGGCGTTCTAGTTTTTCATGTTTGACAGTGTCGAAGGCGGGGATAGATCTTTGAGGATTAGGAGACGTTTTGCCTTGGAGGGCATCAACTATGTGGAACATGGTGGTTTCAGTACTGTGCCCAGGTCTAAATCTGGATTGGAAGTCTAGAGTAGGTGGAAGTTGTTGATGTGTTGACTTGGCTTCTCTTGCACACACTTCTCCAGCACTTTGGCTAAGAGGGGGATGTTGGAATGGGTCTGAAGTTGTTGGGGGAGGCAGGATCTAGCAACGTTTTTTTTTTTTTTTTTTTTTTTTAAATGGGGAGGAAATGGCTGGCTTTCAGAGTCTGCATCGATCCCTGCCGGAGAGAGGCTTTTATTATTGCAGTCCAGCTAGGAATAATGTATTGGGCAACGGCGGCTAAGTAGTTTGAAGGGAGCGGGTCATTTAAAATGGTTTTTCGGGTTTAAGGTAGATAGGATTTTAGAGATGGAGTCTTCGTCATAGACTTTGAAGTCTGTCCAGTGAGCTTGATTTTTAGGTGAAATCTGTGGGGGCGTTGCGGCGGGAGGAGGCAGGTCCGGAAGGATTTGAGTATGTGGCGGGACTGAATTTGTTTCCTAAGGTTATATTTTGTCAGCGAAGGAGAATTCCTCGGAAGATATTAGGGACTTGGGGGTTTCTTTCGATGTTTTGGCCAATTTATTAGATTGGTGTTTGACTAGCTTAAAGAGTTTGTTGTGTCTTCACTAGTCCAGATCTGAATTATTTTTTTGAGTTTAGGATGTTCCTGTTGTAGGCATTTCTGGCCTGGTGGAGAAGATTTAGATGTGCGGCAGAGGGGTGCTGCCTCCAGGTTCTTTCAGATTGCCGGAGGGATCTCCTTTCATTGTTAAGGGATCCAGTGAACCAGGGCTTTCGGTCTTTGATTTGGCTTCTTTTCAGTTTTAGTGGGGCTAGATCATCCAGAATGTTCGATATAGTCGCAGAGTAGTGATCTTTGAGGTCACTGTTGTGCTATGCAAGGGGAGGTCAGATTTGCACCAGCCTCAAGTTCCCTATGGTCTAGGCTCTTGGTGTCCCTGATCCAGTGTTTGGGAATCACTGGTTGCGGTGCCCTTGTCTTGTGGGTGCCAGGTAGTAGGAAGGTGATGGTGTGGTGGTCAGACCAGTCACATGGGTCTATAGAGATAAGCATGACTGCTGATTCGTAAGAGATGATCCAATCAAGAGTGGCCCCTTTGGAGTGAGTTGGGAGTGAACAGGTTTGGGTCAGGGCTTGAGCGGCCAGGAGGTCTTTGATGGCATTGACATGTCGATCCTTGGGATTGTTCCAGTACAGGTTAAAATCACCAAGGGAAATATCTGTGTTGGAGGAAATCTTAGCTGTGATGATTTCCATGAGGTGGTAAGTGAAGGAGTCTTTCATGCCTGGGGGTTGGTAAAAGATGTGCAGGTTGCACAGTTGGGTGGAATTGCTGCAAATAGCGAGGGCGAGGTATTCGCAGTATTCAGTGGTATCCGCCAGGAGTTCAGTGACCAGGTTAGAGTGGTAGATGCAGGTCGATGCCTCATTTCTTGTTAGATTGCCTGTCCAGCCTTGTAATGTTAGTTGGGAGGGACTAGGTCAAGGCATGGAGATGAGGATTCGTTGAGCCATGATTCTGTTAGGATTGCCTATTTAAAATTATTGTTCTGGGCGGACAGGTGAATAGGCGCTAGATTACTTTTGACCACAATTCTGTTGCGGAGTGTAGCTGGTCTGTTGGGGTTGATAGTGACCGTGCAGATAGCATGTTCGACACTGACTTCGAGTGGATAAGCGGTAGCTGGGGCAGCGTTGTTGTCCCGGAGAATGGCAATGATTTCCGTTTCCGTGGGGTCTAACTGACTTGGAGTGGAAAGGGTAGAGTTGTAGGAGCGGGCAAGGGTTTCCTCTGAGGTGACATGGTTCCTTGCGAGGGTGAAGATGTCTCAAGGATAGCGGTGTTTAAGCAACTCTGATATGCGGGGAGGTGGCGTTTGGCAGGGGCATGAAGCTAGCGAAGGAGAGTTCTGCGAGGTGGAGGAGGTTCATTAGATACCGAATGTAAATGCTGTTAGTTTAGCAGCTCTGGAATGTAGGGATTCAAAATCCATATACGAGGGAGGTGCTAAAGGGCTGGGGGTCAATGGTTTAGGAGTAGTTCTATCTGCATGTCAGTGATGGGTGGAAGGGCTAGCTCGACCTGTCTCGTAGGTCATTGGAGGCAACATACTAGTCTCCGAGTGGGGTGCTAGCTGGGAGGGGGCAAACAGTCTTGGTGTTTCTGATGATACGGCCGGGAGGTGTGCTAGAGGGGTTAGGATCTGTTGGGAACCCTAGGAGGGTTGGTTTGTGGGCTGGAAGGGCTAGCTTGACCTATATCGTTGGACTTTGGTCTCCTCCTAGCTAGCTCCCCAATATGACTGACACGTACGCCTCCAAAGGCCTAGGGACTATTGTGTTTACAGGGCTGGGAGGCGTGCTGGAGTGGTTAGAATCTGTGTTGCAAAACCTTAGAGGGGTGGTTTGTTAGTGGCTAGTCACACTAGGAGGGCTGGTCAGAGGCTTGTCGGGCAGATGTTGGTTACTCTGCCATTGTCGTGTACATGGGTTTTGAGGTGGGTAAAAAGGTCTGCAAATTTATTCAGGTTTTTTGGTTGAGGCTTGGATCAAGACAATGCCGTTTTTGTAGAGTGATGGTGAGGTCCGCTCGCAGGGTTGGGGAGGGCGCTATTGAAAGCTTTGTGCTGTATGGAATGTTCTTGGTTGCACGTACTTTGGAAGAGGTGACCAAAGGTTTTGCGCCAAGAGAAGGTTCTTCTGGAGTTGAAAATGAGGTCATTAATGATTGTGCCGTTGTCCGCGCTGTAACGCAGGTCAGAGATCAGTGTTTCAGCAGGACGTTTCAGGTTGGAAAGCTTGAAGGATTTTGTGACGGTTTTGGAGAGGTGGGGGTGGGTAAACCAGAGTGTATGAATTTTCCCCAGTAGCGGTCATGCCAGTACTTGCCATACTGGCTCGGGTGGGTCATGTCTTGACCTATCTGATGTGCGCTACCTTTGAGCCACTTCATAACTGTCCCTTACGTATTCTCACTCAAGACAGCTTTCCTGGTAGCCATCACCTCTGCCAGAAGGGTGAGTGAGCTTTAGGCTCTTTCTTCTAAATCTCCTTTTCTTTCTGTTCATCCAGACAAAGTGATTTTAAGGACTCGTCCTTCTTTCTTGCGAAAGGTTGTCATGCCCTTCCACATCGGGCAGACCATTACTTTGCCCACCTTCTTTCCGCCACCTTCAAAAGAGTAAGAGAGGCTCCACCGTCTGGACCCAAAACGTGCACTCATGTTCTATCTGAAGCACACACATCAGTTTCGGGTGGTTGACCAACTTTTTGTTTGTACCTGGGAGCCAAAAAAGGTTGGGCCGTGCACAAACTAACCATCTCTCGGTGGGTTCTGTGCATCAAAGCATGTTAATCGTTGGCTAAGAAGGAGCCTCCTGTGGGGCCGAGTGCCCATTCTACCAGGGCAACAGCAGCCACTGCCTGACAGATGTCCTGCTGCGTTCTCTTGCAGGACATCTGTCAGTCAGCTGTGTGGGTCTCGCTGCACACGTTTACCAAGCATTATTGCCTTGACAGTCCAGTCAGGAGAGATGGCTTCTTTGGTGGTTCTGTTCTCCGTGACTTTCTGGTGTAATCTTCGCAGACCGGGGTTGGTATTGCTGGGGTATCTATTCTAAGGTAATCAATCTATCACTATCCAGGCATAAAGCCCGCTCACTTAAACATCTATAATTTGATACCTTCCCTTCTTGAGTTAAACATATACTACTCCTGAAAATACAGTGGCAACTAAATCTGGTTTGCACAACTACACAGGAAATGATTCATAAATCAGGCCTGTAGTCTAGTTGATGACATCAAGAGTTTCAACAGTTTGTGTTAAGTATTTCTTTCTGTGTACTTCAGTTACAAGTTGTCAGTAAGCACAGAAGTGGAAAGTCTGAAGAACAAGAATTCCTCTTTGCTGGAAAAAGTTGTAGCGTTGGATACCTCCGTTTTGGACAAAGAGCAGCAGCTTCAAGAAATCCAACGATCTACAGCTCAAGCAGAAGAAGAGTTTTCAAGGTGCGTAACAGACAAAACATGAAGCAATATTGATATCTGATTTGGCAGATCTTTGCTTAGCCTTGATTTTTATCCCTCAGTTCAGCATGCAGGGTTTTAAGTGTATATACTATTTATATTTAGTGATCTGAACCTTTGAAATGATGGCTAGTCTTATACCTCATACAAGTTATATCTTCGTCACAGATTCCTTCTGGGAAACCTACCACATAGTTACTTCTGTGCCAGCTGCCATCAAGTAGTACTTTAAGAATTGCATAAAGCACTCGCTCTAAAGATTTCTGCAGTGGTACATGTTCAGTCACTTGCTTTGTATTATTCGACCATGGCTACCTAGACCTACAAAACTGTGGTAAAGGGACACCATGAGATTAATTTTTGGCCGTTACATTCCAATGCTAATTGGTATTCAACGCTAGCCTTCAACTTAATCAGCATCAACCTTTTTAAACCACCTAAACCCGGCATTTGAGCGCAAACTACCCACCCCAAAAGGTCTAAAGGCACTGGGGGCTTAAGGGGAGATTAAGTGAGCTATTGCCCGGAGTCACATGGTACGGAGCTGCCGGCAGCACCAGAATCGAACCGTGGGCCCTTCGATCAGGAATCAAGTCATCCTGGCTGCTGCACCCTACCTCTCTGTATTTAATGTAATCAAAGTGCTTTTCCTTTAAAGATAATTCTGGACATAATCCCTTTAGCTTAAATTCCAAGAAATGAAATTCAGTTTCCTAAAGTGAATGCTGGGCCAAGTTATTCAAAGTATTCTGTTTTCTTGAACTAATGTCATATTATATCTTAGTGCTGCTTACAGATGGTATCCCTTCTAAGCTGATCACGTTTTGTACACAACTATTATTCGTTAAGCGATGTAGCATAGAGGATGTTGGAAAAATGCCTATTTGTAGCATACTCAAACGTTCTCTTTCCTAGGAAACTGTTGGATGCCCAAAGGTCTCTAGCTACCAAAGAATCTGAATTGAAGCAGTCTTCAGAATCCAATCTTGCTACAATGGATGAGCTTCGAGGACATTTGGAACAGAAGCATGAAGCACTTGAGAAACTCTGTGAAGAGATGGACACTTTAAGGTATTTATCTTGTTAGAGCTCCTGCTGGATGTTCCTCTAAAGCAGTGGTTTTCAAACTAATTTCCATGCGCTTGGAGAAACAAATCGGTGGAGGGGGCCCTCATTTTGTCATCTATTAAATTGACAATTTTTAAATTTCCTAGACTGATTTAAACATTGCCGTTAAGTTCTGTTAGTTTTAAAAATGCAATCAAATACATGATTGCCAAACATACTATTGTGGTCATGCAGCCCTTACTAATGCATACAAGTAGTCGGTGTGTTTATTAGCAGTGAGGGTTCAGAAGAATATTTGGAATCCCTTCCCTTTTGACACATGCTCCTAGCTAGGTTATAAATGACAATATGTTAGTGATGGCCTGTTAGAGCGGCTTACTGCAGCTCATTTTTTCCCAGCTTAAAACAAAGGACTTGTCAGCATAATGCATCTGAAATGTTTAACGTGGAATATTTTTTTCTTACGAAGACGAATCTGCAAAATACTATTCACTAGTCACATTTAAAAGCTTTTTTTTTTTTTCAAGCATACCTGCTTAGATGTTCTGTCCAGGGTAAAAACCAGAAGGACTTTTATTCCAATTAGCCTATTCTAGCCATTTTATATACTGCTCAATCTAATTCTGAAGTTCATCAGGTCCAGTTAGGTTTGTTTGAGAAAACTTACTTAAGTCCTGGGTAGCTGTGGCACAGAGCAGTCCAGCTTCGGTAAAGGAACCAGTTTAAAGCTTATAGGAGTAACAAAAGCAGTAATAAGAAACACAACATTAAAATCCAACACCAGTCTATAATATAGATGTTCCGCTTTCAATACACAGAGCAACAAACCTAAAGAGAAACTGAATATAATTTTTCAAAGAAAACCTAAATCACTGTTTAAAAAAAAATACAATAAATCGTAATATACTGGATTGAAGATTAGTCATTTCATTAATATTGGAAATGCCATTAGCAGGACCTTTGACTGGCCAATTCTGATAGCAAGCCTGTCAGGGCAATGTAACAGCATCAGAGGGACACTTGCCCGTTGTCTTGAACAATCTCTAGACTGTTTCTTCCTTCAAACCACCATAGTAGGTAGAAGTGATACTGATGCTAGGGAAGCAGTTGTGAATGATGCTGTGAAGTGATGAGCCATTTAAGGGCCTACAGTTGGCACTGGCCAACTGACTTTACAGCAACAGTGATTTCCTTTGGGCTTTCTTCTTTCTTCAGCAGTGTGAGGGGGAGAGTCCATTTTGACTACTAGCCAAGGGCCAGGACTCCGTCTTCCAGCATGCATCAGTGTCAACAAGCCAAGCCTGGTGTTAGATCAGCTGGGCACGCAGTTTCCTTTAGCCTTTTGTGGTCCTATAGCTTAATGGGACTAGCCTTACTAGTCCTTGGAGACAGTCCGGGTCCTTGACAAGTGGTAGGTAGTTCAGCTCTTGGGGATCTCTAACCATGTCCACAACAGCAGGCTCTGTCCTCTGTGGTTGCTAGGGTGCAGCAGGTGTGGCCCATCGTTGTGCAGCTTTGCTTTGTTCAGTCCAACGACTTAGTAGTTTCAGTCCTTCTGTCTTTGATTCCAGCAGGTATCTAAGGTCTGGGTGCATTTTTTATGCCAGTTGCCAGCTTGTGTAAAGGAGAGTGGGTCTAACTAGTCAATGGGCCACATGTTCCCTCTGGCTCTCCCACCCACTTGGTTACATCTTCCTGGAAGTGCGGCACCTAGCTCCCCCAAAGTGCACTATTCAGCCCACTCTCAAGATGGCCAGACTCTTCTCCTGGTGTGTGGCGCTCCCTTGCCCTACCCATAGATTTGGCTAAATAAGGTCTACACTCCTTGGCATTCTGTTTTAACATTATTTTTCCTTTCTATCCTGAGGGTCCAACCTCTCTGCTTAAACAATAGTTGAGTCCCTGACTAATTACATATTTGCTCAACGAAGGCAGCTTCCCTCCAGATGCTCAGACTGTGGCTTGTACTGTGCTGGCCATCCTGCCAGGGAGGTCACACCGCTTACCATCCTGGAAGAAAAACAAAAATCTGCCATGGGCATTTACACCTTATCTGCAGAGAGGGGGCAGGCTGGTTCGGGCTACAGTCGTTTTTATTAAAAACTGCTTGTGAGAATGTGCCATCTTTCTTGCATTGGTATGCCCCCACTTTTTTCTGACTGCTGATGTGCTTTGACTGAGTGCCCTGGGCTCCTGCCAACCAGGTACCCAGGGCATGTGTACCTTCCCTAAAACTGCACTGAACCTAACCACAATCCACGTCTGGACTGGGAGGCTGCCTAGGCTGCCACACAGCAGACATGTTGCTGGACCCCTGGGTGGAGAGCCCCCCGCTCTCCTGGGCCTGCAACAATGCACTTCCTGGGCGCGGTGCTAGGTCTCCTCCCCCAGGATGGGCAGGGGGAAGCTTCAAAGGCCTGCCACCTCTGTGAGCTTCTCCAGACCATTTTCTGTACCCAGCAACTGGCCCCCACCAGTCCTGACCCCCACTTTGGCTGGAAGACTGGCGGGAAAAACTACGTCAGGAAGGGGGGGTGCCAGCCTGTGCCAACCCCACCCATCAGGTGGGGGAGACTAGGTGAAGCACGACCCCGGGCTCCGGCCATCTTGAAGATGGGGAGCCCTGCCAATCACAGCTAGGCTCCTGCCTCCCTCCCACGGGAGAGGAGCAGGCTAGGGGGTGTACCCACCCCAGGACAGGGACCTATTGGTCCCTGCCCTTGCCCTACCTGTAACGCCCCTAAATTCAGTATTTAGGGGCTCCCTGACCTTCCTTCCTCAGATCCCGATAAGAAAAGATCAAGAATACCTGCAGTGCAGCTGCTAACAGGACGACACCCACTGACTTGGCCCCAGCCCTTCCGGCATGTCGATCCTGGAACCTGCTCCTGCTTAATCCTGGCGACTCTTGCAGACCGCAACCTTGGTACACCCGGAGGACCTGCCTGCCTTGACCCTCTTAAAGACTGGGACTCTCATAAGCAGCGGCTCTGCTCCAACAACCAACCCCTGGTGCCAGCCAGGAAGCTCAAGACCTGACCACTCTGCACCCGCTGAGCCCGGCCCGTGCTAGAGTGATCCAAGACCACGAGGACGTCCCCCCGGCGACTTGGACCCGAAGTCCAGTGCCCAAATACCCTCCTCGACGAACCAGACACCTCCTGCAGCCTCAGAACCATGGACCCCCTCCAACAGCGACCAGTTGAGGGTAAGATTTCCCGACACCCAAAGACACCCCGGCGCCCTGCGACCCCTTGTGCCTCCCTTTGGGGTACCTACCTCTTCTCCAGGATCCCAACTTACCTCTCGAAGTGGTGGTCGCACTTGGAGAATCACCTCCCCAAAGTCTGCAGCTTTTGTTCCCTTTTTACCTTTCCCATTGAAGAACATGGAGCGCCCGACTGCTCAAAATCACCCTGCACTCAGCCGCCGAGTGCACCTGGCAGTGCAACCTGTACCCTATTCTACTTCACCATTTGCCCTGAGCAAGTGCCCAGGAGCCCATCTCCCACAGCTGCGTGGCCTGCTAGCCAGCAGCCACCAACCGGGGGCCCCCCTGCCCCTCATTGGATAACATTGGGCCGAACTACCTCTGCACCCGGCCAACCCTGCGCTGCTCAGGGTGAACCAACTGTACCTACCTGACTATGGGGGACCCCTGAGTCTATGCCCAGAACCTTAACTTCACCAGCGAGTACTCACCTGGAAACCTGTAACTTGCCTGACATTGACTGGTTTGACTTGAAAAATCTTCGAAGTGTCTACTTTTGAAAACTTAAAATATTCATATAAAATCATCCACATTCCGAAGTACTCACCTGTGATCAGGAGAGAAGCCAGTACTGTACCTTGTAGCCCAGTACTGAACCGCCAAAATAATCCCTATCAGGTTTACTAGTAACTTGTATTTTCTCCACAGGAATCCATTGTCAAGTGTCTACATTTGAAAACTAGAAATATTCTTTAAAAATCATACAAAATGCTGAAACTTAATTACTTAACTGTTAAGTTGAGACCCCAGTGCTGGACCCAGGAGCCTAGTACTGGACCCAGGAGCCCAGTACTGGATTACAAAAGTAACAAGATCGTACTTTACCTGCAACCTGAATTTTCTCCCATTGGATAACATTGCCAGATTTCTGTTGAAAAGTTTCTAAGTGTGGACTTTTAAAATAGCTTTATATTTCTGAAAAATCACTGCAATACCTAAAACGTTTTTACTAAATTGTTTTCAGCTTAGACCCCAGGACTGACTCTGGGATCCAGTCCTGGAACTTCCAAAGTAATCCACAAAGTAATCCACTGTTTATATAGGAAAACCCATTGAGCTTCATGCTAAATTGTGTGTAGAACTGTTGCCTACTGCAACCCATGTACCTATTGTGTTTACAAAGGTTATTGCCTTTCTGCAAAGTACTCCTCTGAGACCTCTCCTATTGAGAACAGTATATTTTGATACCTGTTGGTTCTAGAAAATAAAACATCTATATCTTTGATATAAAAACAATTGGCCTGGAGTTCATCCTTTGAGTGTATGAAACATTTTGCTGACTGTGTACTACAAATGCTTTACACTGTCCTCTGGTACTGCCTTACTGCTCGACCAAGCTACCACTTTAGAGAGTAAGGTCACACCTGGCTTTAACCTCTGTTATACCTCTGAGGATTGTGGACTCTATACGCACTGTACCTTATTTTGGTCCAGTATATATAGAACCACTTTCTTACACTGCTACTGGGAAACCTTTGGCAACAGTGGCAAATTTCTATAGTTGCCCGTTGAAAATAGTTATATTAAATTTGACTTGGGCATCAAGTCTGGTTTATGGTAAAAAAATTCATTTGATACCTCAAAGTATACATTTTAGTAGTACCATTTGGAAGTTTACATTGCTGAGTTGTCAATGTAACTCCATGTTAGTGGGACTACTAGCCCTAGTAAAAATCTCATTGTCTTTTATTTTAGCGTCTGGACATGTTTAGATTAGTAAACCCATGTTCTTCTCTTAAATATAATGCACCCAGCCTCCTGGGCACTTTAGGCCTACCTTAGGGGTGACTTATAAATATTAAAAGGTAAGGTTTGGACATAGCAAAGGGTTGAAATGGCAAAGTAGTTAGCAGTTTTAACCCCTTAACTGCGCCGAACGTTCCGTGCTAGTGCGGAACGTTCTATTGAGTGGGCGGGGCTGCGACGGCCAACGAACGTGCGCAGCACTACAAAGATAGTGCACGCGACGGCCGTTGGCCGTCAGCAGCAGCCATAAGGTTAAAGCTGCTCAGCCAACCTGCAATGGCATTCAGGGAGTCCTGTTTTACCTGTTTACATTCGTCGTGGTGCAACAAGTCAGTCCACTAATAACATTTTACATGTTGGCCCTAGTTACCCATAGTACTGAGGAAATGGGCTGTGTTATATGGTGTAGTTGTGTGACCTCACCATGTAATATATTTATCGACCCCTGTAGGACCAGTAGGTTTTGTCTGCAAAACCTCTAGCTCAACACTGGGTAGCTGTGGCTCCGAGCAGTCGGGCTTACACAATGGAAGAAGTGTTAAACATTTAAACTGCATCAAAACAGAAGAAACACGTGGGACACAAGAAATCAAGCAACAATTTATAAAGAAAATTGTATTTTTAGGCACCATAACTAAAAAAAATAAAACACTGGTGGGTTCTGGAGATGTAGAATATACAAGGTATTGTAAATATGCACTTTTTCACTCAACTGTGAACAAGCGGTGGCATATTTAACTAGTATGACAATTAGAAACTTTAATGAAAGAAAAATTGGGCACAAGTGTAGGAAAGTGGGTTCCTGTTGCTGTAACCTCCCCACACTTTTTGCCAGACTACTGATGCACTTTGACTTGATGTGCCCCGGGTCCCGGCCGATCAGGTTCCCAGGGCCTGTGTTCTTCCCCCAAAACTAATCTAATTGGCATCTCTGGCCACATGTCAGCCCTTGGTAAAAAGTACCACAGGTACTCAGGGCACTGTGACAAGAGAAGGCCTCTAAGGGCTGCAGCACTTATTGTGCCACCCTTAGAGGCCCTGTCCCCTGGCACTCGCACACTGCCTTTGCAGGCTGCGTGTCTTGGTGCAGAACAAAGTGAAGTCGACATGGCACACACCCCTGTGTGCCATGCCCAAAAACTGCCCTGGCCTACATCAGTCACCCCTTTAGCTGGGTGCCCTATGCCAGTGGTGAGGGTACAGGTGCATGAGCCCTGTACCCCTACATTACCAGGTCCATTCCTGGGCACTGTTTGCAGTGCTGCCATTAAGAGTATAAGGTGCTGGGAGTTTCATTACAAACTCCACAACACCATAATGGCTATACTGAAGACTGAAGTTGGGTATCAAACTTCTCAGCACATTAAAACCACACTGATGCCAGTGTAGGATTTAATGTAAAATGCACCACAGGGGCCATCTTAGAGAGACCCCCTGAAACTCTACCATCTTCTAGTGCCCTGACTGAGTGGCTGCTTAGGCTGCCACCACCAGACATGTTCTGGACCCCTGGGTCGAGAGCTGCTGTTCTCAGGGGCCAGAAACCATGCACATCCTGGGAAAAGGTGCCAAGCCTAGTCCCCCAGGATGGGCAGGGTTCCCGAAGGAGAAGCTTCAAAGGCATGATGCCTTTGTGAGCCTCTCTAGACCATTTGCTGTTTTCAACAACTGGTCCCCACTGGTTCCCCCCCCCCCCCCCCCACCCACTTTGGGCGGGAGAACCGGAGGCAAAACAAGTGAGGAAGACAGGTGTGCCAACCTCTGCCAACTCCACCCCTAAGATGGGGGAGGCGAGGTGATGCACAACCTAGATTCCCCGCCATCTTGAAGATGGGGGACCCAGCCAACCAGGGACAGGCTCCTGCCCCCTCCCACTGGAGAGTGGTAGAATAGGAGGTGTAACCACCCCTGGGAAGGGACCCATTGGTCCCTGCCCTTTACCTACCTGTAACGCCCCTAAATTTAGTATTTTGGGGCACCCTGAACCTTCCTTCCTCAGAGCCAGAAACCAAAAGAAAAGGACTAAAAGCTGTGCAGAGCGAACGAGGACGACACCCACTGACTTGGCCCCATCCCTACCGGCCTGTCTCCCCTCGAACCTACTCCTGCGAAATCCTGGTTGCAGCCAGCAACCTCAAAAACCCTAGAGATCCGACCTACCTACCTGCCTTCACTTCAAAGACTGACTTGTTCAAACTGCAGATTCTGGTGCCAGCCAGAGACAACGAATCCAGCCCACTCTGCACCTGCCGAATCCTGCCGGAGCGAGAGTGAAAAAACACCACGAGGAGGTCCGCCAGCGATCCTGACGTGTTAAGCCTCCCGCAGACGCCTGCAGCCTCAATCCAGGGGACCCTCCCCTACTGCGACCAGAGCGGGTAAGAAAATCTGACGTCCCAAGGCACCCCTGCACCAGACACCCCACGGCCTTGTGTGCCCAAACTAACGGTGCCTAACCAACCCTCAACATCCCAAATTATCCTTCGAAGTGGTCGCACCTGGAAGACCCTCGTCCCGAGCCTGCTGTGTTTCTTTGTCCCGGAGGTTCTCCATTGGAAACAGGGCACCCAATCTCAAAACAGCACCCTGCACCCAGCCACCCTAGTGCTGCTGAGGGTGCACCTTTGGAGCTACTTTGGTCCTCAACTTGCCCTGAGCTAAACCCTAGGAGCTTTGCTCCCACAACCCGTGGCCTGCTTGCCAGCAGCCACCAACCAGAGTCCCCCTATCCTTCATAGGAGAACATTATGCCTAAACACTCTGCACCCGGTTGCCCTAGTGCCGCTGAGGGTGCAACAGTGCATCACTGACCCTGGGAGACCCCGGAGTCTAACCCCAGAACCTTAACTGCCACAGTTGTTTACTTACCTGCAAACTGATAACCTGTTTTCCCTCCATAGGATAACATTGACAATATTCCCTCTAAAAACGACTAAGTGTGGAGTATTGAAAACTAAAGATTCTTTAAAAATCGTACAAATAACCAAAACGTGTTCTCACCTGTTTGCAGGACATGTCCCAGTGCTGAATCTAGGCATCCAGCACGGAGTTAGAGAAAGTAACGTACCTGCAATTTATTGAAAAAGGTTATTCATTTCAATGTACTGTATTTTCTAAGTGTTACAATTTCTATTGCATTTTTAAATGGTTCTATATCCAGTAACTTATCACTGAAAAGTATTTAATGCTTACCTGTGCCAGGCTTGATTGGTTCTAAAAATAAACAGTATATTTTTATACAAAAACATTTGGCCTAGAGTTCACTTATTGTGTGTGAATTCATTTCCTAACTCAGTGGGTACATGAAATGCTTAACACTGTCCTCTGATACTGCCTTACTGCTCAACCCAGCTACCACTATTTGACTGTAAGGTTCAATCTAACTTTAACCTCTGCCTACCTCTGGGGACACTTGTACTCTGCTCACGATACCTCATTTTAGTGTAGTATATTTAGAGCCAGTTTCTTACGAGTCAATGCATTTGTTACTTTAGACAACCAACTCCAGTAGGGAGACAGCAAGTTTCACAAACATTTGTAAGGTAAAAGCAGTTTTCAGTCCATTCCAGACACTATGTAGGTGTTCCTAAAGCAAGGGATACAGGATGATGAAAATACTCTAGGATAGCTGTAGATGTGATTCAGTAAACTGGGGTCTCTGTGGGTACTCCTTGGTCCACAAACTTGGTAAGGCAGTCCTGGACACGGGTCTATGTCCTTCAAAGTCGTCTCAGTCCTGCCAAGAAGTCCAATCGCCACTGGGTTACCAGTCGCCTGGTATCGTGGACTGCACTCTTCCGGGTCCAGCAGACACTGGTGCAAATTTAAGTCCTGAACTCTGGTGCTGCATGGCTTCAGCTTGAATATATGGGCTTCCAGCTTGTCCCAGCGGACTTTAGCTGTTGTGGTCCTGTGAATAGATCCGCCAACTGACATTTGGAGTCTCTTGCTTCAGCTGGGCTCCAAAGACTGCTTCTCCTCAAGTAGGACACAGCGAGTGAGGATAGTCCACGCCGGTATCTTTGCCAGGTCCTTGGTGCAGTAAGCCGTCCAGTCTGTTCCCATCCAGAAATGGTCTTATTTCTGGGTCAACGGGTGCCCTTTTATGCTCCGAAAATGCCCACACGGCATGGGCTACCAGGTTACCTCCCAATTCTGCACTCCATTGTGCCTACCCTCAGCATGGAAGAACCGCTCTCTGCATCTAGAGCTCTCTAGCCCAACCCAGAGGTGTGGGTTACCAAGGGGGCTACATTCCCCCGAAAAAACAGTTTGTCAATTGGATTTCCTTTCTGTGTCCCTAGTGACAGCCTGTCTACCTAAACAATGGAGCAGCCTCTTCCAAGTGTTACCCATTTCCCCTGAAAGGCAGCCTCTCCTTTGAAACTTGCCTTTTGGGCCAATACCCGTGTGGCTTCCTGCAGGAGGAACGGAACTCCTCTCCATTGCAGGCTTGTATTGTTTCCTCTCTCTGGAGTAGTTAGCACGTCGCCCCAAGAGGCAGAATGCTTTCTTGTGACAGGCTCCTTGTGCAACTGTTTAGCGTACGAAAAAATAAAGGTAGCCAAGTGGCAACTTTGTAAAAGCTGCACACTGCAGCATTTTATATTAATTTTGACTCTTATCAAGCCGGGCTTAATGCAAGGAGTTGTTTGATACCTTGGAGTACCAACTTTGGCTGCTCTGTCAGGAGTTGGCACAGCTGAATGGTCCGCTTGTAAAACTATTCCACTATGGGGCGACCACCTCTTTCCCCTGTAAAAATTGGTTTGTGTGTTTACTGTTGGAACATGTAAAGTAAATGTTCTACTTAGGAAATATGTTGCACCCTGCCTTGGGGTTTGTTAGGGCTGTAATAGGGGTGACTTCCACACATTGCCGAGATATTTTGGCTTTGCCATTTCCTTAAATGGCCAAGTCAAGCGAGCAGTTTAAAACTGCTCTTGCAGTCTAGAGTGTGGACTGGGAGAATAATTTTACTTGCATCAACCCCAGGATGATACAACTATTGCTGTAATCCCTGGGGTGTCTAACTTACATGTCCTGTGTACTTTGTAGGTAGGGACTTGCAGTTGTGTATACTTTTTTGGCTATAACCTATGTAAAATATGCTTTTTGGGGTCTTGACACAGGCACGAAAGTCTGAGTTGAAAAACTAGCACCATCAGTCCAAGAACTTGGAGGTGACTATACAAAAGGAAGCTTGTTTGAGGCATTTTTGGCTGTAGATACACATGATTTGCATACTTTTCCCATCTAGCGTTGGGTCTATTTATGTGCAAGTTATTTTTTTTCGAAGTCTTTCAAGTCACAAGTTAGTGACTCCTCTTGGAGGTAATGCGCATGAGCATCAACTTCATTGTTGGATTGTTTTCTTTCCACTGTCTGGTTCGGACTTGTGTGCCTGCATTCCAGGTCGAGACCGCTTCAGACTTCATCCGGTTTGCAATTCACCTTTACCGGTATTATTGAACACGTTTCCACCTGTGTGTTTCAATATCTGAAAACTACCACCTGTCGGATTGTTCTTGAACAGCAGTCCTTCGAGCCACGACCACCTTCGCTGATCTTTCAATCCCCTTCGTCTTCGCCATAGAATGCCCTGCTGGTGCGACAGTCACTTTTATGTTTCTTCCTGATGTGCCACACCAAGTACTTATAGACCGACTTTCACCAGGTCTGCAACCGGTTTGTCTCGAACACAGGGAAGAGTACTACAAGGCCTGCCCATCGTTTTGGTTGAATAATCAAAACAGAAGGACACCTCGCAGAGAGATGCAGCGGAGAGGTTGACGACCAGTCCGACCTCTTCAGACACCAGGATGTTGAGGCAGAGTAACTCCACAAGGCTTCTGAGTCCAAGGAAGAGTCTTTTTCCATAGGTCATTGTAATGTGAGTACTGAAGTCCCCATCCTGCCACCTAAAAAATATTAGGTTCTGGCTGAACATAAGGCTTCCGGGCGACCACTGCCAGCAGGCCATGGTCTGCACTGAAAATCCGATTTGTATGCTCTGGCTCAGCACAAACTTCAGCCAAATTCAACCCCTTAGGAGTGGACCAACTCCATCTTTGCCACTGAAACAAAAATCCATATTGATTCTTAAGATTTTGAGAATGGCACAGATATCTGACCAAGGTACTCAAGAGGAACCAATTCTCCACAAAGCAGGAGAAACAGGATGCCCATCAGAGGCAAATCCAAATTCAACCTAACAGTGGGCGCATTCTGGCTAAGACTGGTTTCCGCACCACCTCTGTCCAAGTGCCTTCAGATAGCCATCGATCTGCTGGTGCCAACCAAAAAGAGTAAGATTAACGAGGCCACCAGTCATTAGCCCCCTCCTACACCATTTTATCCTCCACCCTTTATTCCTCTCCCTCTCCCCACCTTCACGCTCTTAACCCGCTCCCCCCCCCTCATTCTCAGGATGATAAGTCACTCACATCACTCCTCAGGGGTCCCCAGATTCTTAAACGGGTGCAGGGGATGATACCTTTGATGTACCAAAGTCACCTGATATTGGTCCACCTACGAGATTGACACTCAAGAGAACACTGATTGCGACTTATACCCTGCTGGGCCGTCTCTTGCTGATGATACCACCTCTTATCAGGAGTTTATTGGCAGGGCTGCAAACTATCAGGTAGCACTTCAATAGCCTTTGGATGAAGATTTCCTCTTCTAAACCCTTTCCACAACATATAGGGCAACACGATCTCCCTATGCTCAAGGGTATATGCCAATGATATTTTTAAGATCATGTGCAATCCTGTGTTGTCACTCCCATGCAAGATTACATAGATTAATAAACTCTGACCCTGTTTATATCTGAGGACAAATTCGTCCTGACTCCCTGGTTGTCTCCAGCGCCCGTAAGAAGGCTAATTCCAGCCTGCAAGTCACTCTCCAACTCCTGACAAGGAGAGTAAGTGTATTGATGCTTCTGGTAAGAGTAGGAACGTAGTCTACCAGTCGCTGGCGTACTGCTAATACCATAGGATTATTATTCAGATTTGATTGTGTCCACTACGACTAAATGGAGGAACACCTCCCAGAAGAGCTAAAAAATAGATGTCAGGAGCTTGTAGCTGTAGGCAAGTGTGGGAAAGTGCCCCTTTTTGACAGTCACCTCACGTTTTGCCTGGTAAATGTGATTTTGACTGCAAGTGCACAGGGTTCCTGCTAACCAGCTCCCCCGTGCCAGAGCTCCTTACAAAAACAGTACAGTTGTTCCCCCAATTGGCAAAACCTTTAGCACCCTCTGCAAGTCCCAAGTAATTGGTACCCGGATACCTAGGGCCTGAGGGCAGCAGTACGGATTGTGCACCATAAGGAACCCCTCACCAAGCACATGCAAGACTGCCATTGCAGGCTGCGTGCCTTTGTGCATACAAAACTGAAAACACGTCACATCCCTGTGGCATGTCACCTACCACTGCATGTCATATTTGTAAGTCACCCCTACAGCAGGCCTAGTAGCCCTAAGGCAGTGTGCTGAATATTAAATGTGAGAACATACCTGCATGAGCAGATATGCCCCTTTGCTGATCAGTCCAGTTACTGCCAGTGTAAGTGGCCAGGAAGTCTATTTTAAAACATGTGCTGGACACTGGTGAAAATGAGTTCCCCCAACTACATGATGGCTTCACTGAAAATAGAGATGTTTGGTATCAAACCTCTTCTGTTGGTAAACCCACACTGATGCCGGTGTTGGATTTACCAATAGATGCACCCGCAGGGCACCTTAGAGGAGCCCCCTGAAAACCAACCCACTACTTGTGTCCTTGCTGACTGGTTTCTACCAGCCGAGATGCTGCTCTGACCTCTTAGGATGAGAGCCTTTGCTCAGGAGACCCAAAGCAAAAGCCATTTCAGGAAGAGGGTGTAACACCTTGTCCCACAGGTTGAATTGCTGATTAGCCTTCTTGTGCTGGCAAGCTTTTGGGATGCAAATCTGGCTCCCCTCAAAGGTAAGGGCACCACCCCCACTACCCCTCCAT
Organism: Lissotriton helveticus; assembly: GCF_964261635.1. Taxonomy (NCBI): domain Eukaryota; kingdom Metazoa; phylum Chordata; class Amphibia; order Caudata; family Salamandridae; genus Lissotriton; species Lissotriton helveticus. Next base: position 897,730,518 of record NC_136068.1, on the reverse strand, counting down.
AGCCCCCTAGCCACCTGGATAGGCAGAAAAATTAGTCATGTAGACTTGTTACCCTCTAGTGTCACTCCTAAGGTGGGCTACTGTGAGGTGGACATGATTTTTAGAGGTAGACCACTTTTTGATGGCATATGTAGGAAGTAGTAGTGACCCCCAATTGTTAGTAGACCATTGGCTACTATCCTACGCTCTCCTAAATACAGGATTTAAAGGCAGATCCTAATGACCTAAGAAAGGAGAAGGCACCAAAACGCCACAATCTGAGGAGAGAAGCAGTTGACCTGGTACCAACCCTGAGGGCCTGTCTGCATCCATCGTTGAAAACTGCACCAAAGAAGACTCAGCCTGCAGCTGTGACTCCAGAAACTTGGGTGGACTGCCTGCTTTTGAAATACTCAAGACCTCTTCTGAACAGTGGCCCTGTTCTAGGGAAGTTCCAAAAGAGAAGCATCTTAGGCCTCCGGAAACTGCCAATACCCGAAGGCACTACTGCACCTATCGCCTCTGCACCAAACGCCAACAAGGTTCCCCAGTCCTGCAGAGCTCGAGTCCAGCAGGGTTTCACCCCTCCTGGACTCCTCAATGTCATTGCAGCCTCTATGTAGGCCACCTCAACTGCAACTTATCCGGTAATTAAAAGCACAACCCCTAAGGACACCCCTGCACCATTCGCAACTGGACTTTGGTGAAGAGGACCATAGCATCTTAAATGTCCCCTTTGATAAATAAATCCTTTTTGGCCCACAGGTTAACCAGGATCTTGAGAAAATGAAAAATGACACAAAGTTGCAAAGTCCATGGGTGCACTACTAAATCAAAGTCCCTGTGGCTCCTTTCACCTCTTCTCCTAGTGGATGGGCGCAAAACATCTTCATATGCCTCTTCCTCATACCACCAAGGCCAGAGTCACCACTCTTCTCCCCAAGGCTACTACAAGGGAACATACAGGGGTAACAACTTAGAGTTGAGAGGGAGGGGTTGGACACATTCTCTACAGTTATCACGGCCATCTCAGACCATTTGACTCTACATCACAACATTAATCTGTTAGCGGAACACCACTTGGAAACCGAATGATTTTGCAGACCTGTTCACAACTGAAGACAACACAGAATGCCCAGACTTCACCTCCAGGTTCCCACACCATCCAAGGACAAAGTGTAGGAAGATGGCTCTGTATATACTATACCAAAGTGAGGTATAGTGTGCACAGTCCAGTGGAACCCCAAAGGTAGGCAGAGGTATAGTTTGATAGCGCCTCACTTTCTATTTATGGTAGTGTGGTCAAGCAGTAAGGCAGAATCAGAGGACAGTGTTAAGCATTTGTTGTACACACTCAGTCAGCAAATGAATTCACACACTCGAAGTCTGAACTTCAGACCAATTGTTTTTGTATAAAAATATTCTTTTAGTTATTTCATTTCCTAGAACCAAGCAAGCCTGGCACAGGTATGTGATAAGTACTTTGCATTAAATGTACAGTTTGTAACAGTTTAGATTGCAATTGTAAAAGCATTTTGTTTTGACTCACAGTATTGTTTCTGAGAAATGCAATGTTTTGTAAATACAGTACATATACTTTGTATAGGAGTTTCATTAAGATTACAGGTGTTACTTTTGAGATTACATTTCTTATACAGAGTAGTATACCTGGATACTACTCTGGGACATTTCCTGTAAACAGGTAAGTAACATCGTTTTGGTTAAATAGTACCATTTTAAAGAATTTCTTTAGGTTTTTCAAACTCCACACTTATTGACTGTTTTTCTTGTAAAAGTTTGTTATCCTATGGAGGAAAATAGTTTTTAGTTTTTAAGGTAAGTATTTGGTATTGGGAGTTGAGGTTCTGGGGTATGACTCTGGTCCCCCAGGGTCAGAGATGCACTTATGTTATACCCTCAGCGGCACTAGGGAGGCCGGGTGCAGAGTGCTGAGGCCCAATGTTATCCAATGGGGGATAGTGGGCCTCCAATTGCTGGCTGCTGACTAGCAGGCCACTTGGTTGTGGAAGCAAAGCTCCTAGACTTTAGCTCAGGGCAAATGGGGAAACAAAGTACCACCCTCAGCGGCACCAAGGCGCCAGAGTTCAGGATGCTGTTTTGACGTTAGGTGCCCTGTTTGGAATGGGAAACCTCCGTTTTGCAAAGGCACTATAAACTTGATTACTAAGGTCTTCTAGGTGCCACCACCACTTTGAGAGGGAAGTTGGGAATTGGTTACGCACCGTTGGTTTGGCCACCCAAGGCCTTGGGGCTTCGGGTGTAGAGGTGACTTTTGGGTTTGGATCTTCTTACCAGCCCCTGGTTGCGGTTGGGGGGGACCTACCGGATTCAGACTGCAGGCATCCGGGGTCGCCGGGAGGGACCTCCTTGTGGTGTTTACCTGTTGGGGCCATCAACGGCGGGTGCAGATTGGAGGCAATCTTCGGTGTCTGTCTGGAACCCTGAAAATCCGATATGGCTCATGCCTCTTGGACTAATACTGGACATCTTTTGACAGTCCTTGTGCTGGTTTTGGAAGCATTGCTATGACTTGCCAGGTAGACAGATTGTTTGCCCTTTAGATGTCATTTTGATGGGATGAGTAGATATTGTGTGCCCAGAGGTGGATCTTTTCTCTGTTACAAACCACGTTCATCATCTAAATGTCCTCTCCGATCTTGTGAATCTATTTTTGATTAAATAAATCATAAAGAATTACTGGCCTGTTGAAATTGTGCAGATTTACAGCTTGAAGAAAAGATTCTTTCTAACATGTTTTTCATCCTTGAAGAAAATGTTTTACCCATACTTAGCACGATGAAATGCCCCCTTTATTTCGACTTGTTTCAGAGATCCCTTTCACAAAGTTAAAGGGAGACCACCACCCCTTTCATGTTACTCTCTAGACACCTCCCCACTGCTATTTTAATTCAGCATCCCCTCATTAAGCTGAGTCGCACAGTCTCCCAAACTCCTATTTGTTGTTTAGCTATATCTCCTTTGTTGAATCACAGCAATGAATGTCTGTCTTCCGACCTTTCTGTCAATTCCAGAAAACAAGAAAGCCAAAATTTACAATTTGTCTTGTGCAACTTTGGTTTACATTAATTTTTACTTTTTAAATTAATTAATTCGTCTGTCGGTTTGTCTGTTTTTAGAAATAGCGAACAGTTTAATCACTTCATGACTCAGTTATGTACGATTTGGGAAAGGTGACCTCGTGTAAATCACCACGGCCTTTTATGCACCAAACAAGCCATTGTTCCACCTCATTTTCTGACTGCAGTTGTGAACAATTAAAATGGTGGCACAACCGTAAGAGGGCCATAGGGTCACCATGGCGAAGCCCCTCCGTGTTTAAAGTGTGGATATAGAAGCGGTTTTAATATGATTTGCCCCCATGCAAGATACTCTGTACGGAAGGCAAATAGTCGACAATACACAAAGATCTTCTGGTGTGTCAAGGTGATCTTTTAAGTTTCCGAGAAACAATTCTCCGTTTATGAGGGTGTTTCTGAGAAACCAAAAAATGACAGCACGCTTGGCATTCATTTAGCCGAAAGTGCATATGCCACACTGGCATCAGTAATTTCGGCAAAATTATCCTCGCTAACATAACAGATCTCTGTCACTCAAGTCAGCAGAGTTATACATAGGCTGGTGGGAGGAGGTTTAAGGTTTCCAAACCTGGATACCTTTCATCAATGCCCGTCAGAAAATCTCCAACTTTCTTTTCTTTGTCTTTGCTCTATGCCAAGAGTTTGTCGTCTCTCTTTACTTCCGTTAAATATTTTTGTCTTCCTCATAGCACAATTATCTTTTGGTAAATATGTTGCTCTGGTCCAGACCGCAATGTTTTCTCTGGCGAATTTCTCTTAAATCTTATGAATATTATGGCTACTACCGGTTGTTTGCAAAGCTTTCTGTATGTGGTTTCACATTAGCTTTGGGAATTTTTCCCTCAAGTTAAATCGCAAGCAGTAGTTTCTTACCTGTAACTCCAGTTCTGTAGTAGGGGTATCTCTGTTATAGTCATAATCTAGTGAATAGTCCCACCCATGTGCGTGGACCCCTGAGCAATCAAAAATCTCTTAAATCGCCTTCTTTGCAATCCTGCATAGACACTTAAGCGAAAATTAAAGACCATAATGCAGCCTGTACCTACAAGGCTACACTGTCCAGTACTTCAACTAGAAATGCCAAGGATATTTTACCAACTTCACATTTACCATAATGTGTCAAGTTCCATCCATAGAGAAACTTCCCCTTCACAAAAACCTTGAAATGATGGAGAGAAAGGGATGGACAGACAAGCCTCCATAGGCTGCCATTATGTGTCTGAAAAAGGATACCGTGCCTTTAAGGAACTCTCCAGAGACCCTCTGTATCCCAGCATGCACAGCCAAGTCCTTTTACTTTCAGTTCTTTTTGAAGGTGCATAAAGCAAGGCCTGTAGCATACATTCCAGTACCATTTTCTCCACCAGGGAGGAGGGCGGGCGCTTATGACTATAACAGATATCCCTACTACAGAACTGGTTACAGGTAAGAAACTACTCCTTCTGTAGTAGGGGATCTCTGTGTATAGTCATAATCTAGTGAATAGAAGGGCAAGCCCATCCCAAAAACCAACCCTGCGGTGGAGAAAAGACAGACCACACCACTTACTGTGCAAACAGTTTTCGCAACGAAGCCTGCCCAACCTGAGCATCTGCCCTGGCATCAGTCCAAACAGTAATGCTTAGCAAAGGAGTGGACCGATTTCCAAGTGGCTGCCCTGCAGATCTCTGCAATGGGAACATTCTAATTTCTAATTTAAAACATTTCTAAAGCGCAGCGTACACCATGCGGTTTCTTGGCGCTAGTGAGCAGGATCGGCAGCTGAGGGAAAAGACAAGAGTAATAGGAATGAAAAGCTAAGCGGGGAAAGCCTGATTGAAGAGGAAAGTTTTTAAATCTTTACGGAAGGAGAGGTACTGGGTAGCAGAACGGAGATGGTCAGGGAGGGAGTTCCAGAATGTTGGGGCCAAGGTGGAGAAGTTGGCCCCACCCCACTTTTTACGTGTGAAGCGGGGGATCTGAAGAAGGGACTTAGAGGAAGACCGGAGCTCTCTTGTGGGAACATAGGGTTTTATTAAAGAAGAGATAAAAACGGGGGCAGTGCCCTGACGGGCCTGGAAGACCATGCAGCCCGTCTTGAAAAGGGAACGTTCTTTTACGGGAAGCCAGTGAAGCTCCCTAAGAAGGGGGGTGGAATGGTGATAGCGTGGGAGGCCGTAAACCAGCCGGGCCGCCTGGTTCTGGATCGACTGGAGTCTTCGCAGGCTGTATGCTGGAATGCCATGATAGAGGGCGTTGGCATAATCCAGCCTTGATATCACCAGGGCGGCCATGATAATCTTGAGTGCCTGAGGGGAGAAAAAGCGGGAAACAGAGCGGATGGTGCGGAGAGTGAGGAAACAAGAAGAGACCACGGAGCTGATTTGTGAGTGGAGAGTGAGCTGGTGATTCATTTTAACACCCAGTGTTTTGACCGTGGTTGAGGGGGAAGGTGCAGGCCCAAGAGAGGGGGGCCAGAAGAGAGAGTTCCAGGGGCTGGATGACCCACCGGTGAGAACCAATTCGGTTTTGTCCGGGTTCAGCTTAAGGTGGTTGTGGTTCATCCAGTCCCTGATGAATGTCATAGTAGACTGAAAGTTAGAGACAGAGAGGGGAGAGGAGGACAGATCAAAGATGAGCTGGAGATCATCCGCGTAGTTGTACACGGTGACCTCCAGCTGCTGGAGCGCGAAGATAAGAGGGAAGATATAGAGATTGAAAAGTAGGGGGGAGAGAGAGGATCCCTGGGGAACACCACAAGTGACAGGGAGGGGAGTGGTAGAGAAGTTGCCTAGCCGCACTGCCTGGGTGCGGTCCCTTAGAAAGGAGGAGAGCCAAACCAGGGCTGATCCCCCGATTCCAGCCGCCCTGACACGGGACAGTAAGATGGTATGGTCCACCGTGTCAAAGGCGGCGGACAGGTCAAGGAGGACCAGTGCCTGGTATTTGTTGTCATCCATACCCTTTCTGAGGTTGTCTAGGACTGAGACCACAACCGATTCGGTCGAATGTCTGGGACGGAAACCGGCCTGGCGAGATGCCAGCCCCCCATTGGTCTCAATATGGGCGCTAAGTACCGCGGTAACGTGGCGTTCCATCACCTTGCCCAAAAAGGGCAGCAGGGAGATGGGGCGATAGTTGGCCAATATGGAAGGGTCCGCGCCAGGTTTCTTCAAGATGGGTACTATAGTGACTGCCTTTAGCGCGGGGGTCACTACACCCTGTGCTAGGGAGCTGTTGAGGAAGACAATGGGGGGTTCAGAACAGCAGGAGTAAATTTGCTGCAGGATACGTGCCGGACAGACATCCGCCGGAGACCCCGACTTCACTTTGGGAAGGATCGCCAGAAATGATTCCTGAGTGAGGGGGGGAATGGAGGTGAGAGGGCATTGAACAGTGGGGGGGGAAGGATCAACAAATGCAGGTGAGGGTGGTGGAATGTTGGCCTTGATGGTAACGATTTTATCCAGGAAATAGGCGTTGAGTTGATCACAAAGAAGCTGGGAGGGAGGGATTTGGGATGAGGTTCGATCTGAGAATGCCAGGTCATTCACTATGCCAAAAATTTCCCTGGGTTTATTTTCAGCGGACGCTATTTTAGCAGAGAAGTGGGTAGTTTTTGCGGCAAGGATTGCTGTTTTATATTTGGCCAGTGATGTGAGAAAGTGAGTTTTTGATAAAGGACAGTAATTTTTCCTCCATTGCCTCTCCGCCCGTCGGGTGCTCAGTTTAAGCTCTTTCAGGTGGTCGTTAAACCATCTGTTAGAATCCTTTGGTCGACGGATGGATATGCGACGTAGGGGAGCCATTGAGTCACAGCCACCAGCCAGCCAGGTGTTTATGGCCTTGGCTTGAGAGGTAGATAAGCCAGAGAGGGTGGGAGAGGAGTTTTGAAGCAGAGAGGTCAGGAAGGGAAGATCCAGTCTGTTCCAGTTCCGCGCCCAGGTGTTTTTGGCATGCGGAGTTTTTGATACCGGATTACGGGGAATGGAGAGGGAGATGAGGGCATGGTCGGACCAGGGGCAGGGAGAGACTGCCACCGAAGCCACTGGGAGATTAAGGGACCAGACCTAGTCGAGTATGTGCCCATGGGAGTGAGTGGGGACAGTTATATGCGGTGCAAAGTTGAGAGACAGGAGAGATTCTGTGAATTCTTTTGAGGCCGTACACTCATGTGGGTCTGAGGGCCAGTAATTAAAGTCTCCCAGCACCAAGACCGAGGCGTAGTTGACCACCAAGTTGGCCAACAGGTCTTGAAATGCCGGTAGGAACGAGGGCGAAGACTGAGGAGGGCGGTACATTAAGAGACAAGTAATGGGCGGGGAGGATAAAAGAGAACGGACTACCAAAAAGTCAGCAGGGGGGATAGGGGGAAAGGGAAGTGATTGAAAGTTCAATACCGAGCGATTAAGGCGACCCCACCGCCAGCCCTGCCTGCTGGGCGGTCGGCACGTAAGGCCACATAGGAGGGGGTAGGGTGGCCAGGAGAACAGGGAGGGAGGAATCACAATACCAGGTTTCGGTCAAGAGCAGTAGGTCAGGTTTCTCTGAATCGAGTAGGACGAACAGCTCGTGATGGTGCTTGACCGCTGACCTGGTGTTGAGTAGGAAAACAGACAAAGGCGGAATGATGGGGTGAGGGTCGAGTGGGGGGGGACAAGGTGACGGGGGGGTGTGCAACGGAGGGTGTGGTGTCGTGGGGGAGGAAGAGAAGGAAGCAAGGCCTAATAAGGAGACGAGCCTGCGGGTGGGATCGGGAAGTGGCCAGTGGCCTTGGAGGGCGATGAGTTCCTTTGAGGAATAAGACATCATTTTGGCATGGTGTCGTGCCCCTAGCCCCGTCCGTCCGCGGACGGGCGCAGACGGGCTTGCCTTAGGCGTGCCTTCGGCGCGCAAAAGTCGCGCCCGCTGCGCTCGTCCGCTGCGCTTCCTAGCAAGACACATACTTTATACCAGTGGGTGGGAAGGTTGGGGGGGGTGTGGCCAGCCGAGGGGGCGTGTCTCGCCTCGCCCTCGGGAATGGCGGCTGAAGGAAGGGAGTCGTTGCAGCGAGTAGCGCTGTTTCTGGGAAGCCAAAGATGCAGGTAGGTGGGGATGACAGTTAAAAAACACAGTATTACATCACAAATGCTTTAAAAAATTATTAGTCCCTGCTCCCGGCTTTTCGCCTCAGGAGCCAATCGTCAATGCAGCGCCTAGAGTCGGCGCGCTCTATTTGTAGGTTTGGCGGGGGCGTGGCCAGCCGAGGTGGCGTGTCTCGCCTCGCCCTCGGGAATGGCGGCTGAAGGAAGGGAGTCGTTGCAGCGAGTAGCGCTGTTTCTGGGAAGCCAAAGATGCAGGTAGGTGGGGATGACAGTTAAAAAACACAGTATTACATCACAAATGCTTTTAAAAATTATTAGTCCCTGCTCCCGGCTTTTCGCCTCAGGAGCCAATCGTCAATGCAGCGCCTAGAGTCGGCGCGCTCTATTTGTAGGTTTGGCGGGGGGGCGTGGCCAGCCGAGGGGGCGTGTCTCGCCTCGCCCTCGGGAATGGCGGCTGAAGGAAGGGAGTCGTTGCAGCGAGTAGCGCTGTTTCTGGGAAGCCAAAGATGCAGGTAGGTGGGGATGACAGTTAAAAAACACAGTATTACATCACAAATGCTTTTAAAAATTATTAGTCCCTGCTCCCGGCTTTTCGCCTCAGGAGCCAATCGTCAATGCAGCGCCTAGAGTCGGCGCGCTCTATTTGTAGGTTTGGCGGGGGGGCGTGGCCAGCCGAGGGGGCGTGTCTCGCCTCGCCCTCGGGAATGGCGGCTGAAGGAAGGGAGTCGTTGCAGCGAGTAGCGCTGTTTCTGGGAAGCCAAAGATGCAGGTAGGTGGGGATGACAGTTAAAAAACACAGTATTACATCACAAATGCTTTTAAAAATTATTAGTCCCTGCTCCCGGCTTTTCGCCTCAGGAGCCAATCGTCAAGCTGTTGTAGCTGCTTTGCCCCTGGTAGAATGAGCCTTATGCTTACCCCCTAAGGTCTTGTTCACTTTCTGATAACATAGCTGGATACATGAGACAATCCACCTGGAGATGGACTATTTAGAGGTAGCCAGACCAGTCCTGACCGACCCATAGTTGATAAACAATTGGTCGGACCTACGAATATCCTTGGTCTTATCCAGATAGAATTTCAACACTCTCCTGACATCCAGGGAATGGAGAGAACGCTCCGCTGGAGTGGAAGGGTTCTGAAAAAGCGTCGGTAAAGTTATTGTCTGATAAACATGAAAATCCGAGGTCACTCTAGGAAGGAACTTAGGGTGAGTACGCATAACAACCTTAGCAGCTTGAAACACAGTATAAGGTTCCTGGCAACTCAATGCCGGAATTACTTCCCCTGCGGGCCAATGTAATGGCCACGAGGAACGCCGCCTTCCACGACAGGTGCTGCAGTGAAGCCTTGTGAATAGGCTCGAAAGGTTCATTCATCAACCTGGACAGCACCACGTTCAGCTCCAACGAAGGCGAAGGAAGCTGAACAGGAGGGAGCACCTTCTTCAATCCTTCCAAAAAACCTTTATCACAGGAATCTGGAAGAACGTCTGCGAAGGACATTTCCTGTATGCACTCAATGCTGCGAGGTGAACCTTAATGGAAGAGAAATTAAGTACAGACTGAGCTAAATTCAGAAGGTATGGAAGGATGACATTTTCCTTGCAGGTCGTCGGATCATAGTTCTTAGACGTGCACCAGATGCAGAATCTCTTCCACTTGTAAGCGTAAGAAGTCCTAGTGGAAGGCCTCTTAGCCTCCTTCAGTATGTCCATGCAATCCTTAGGAAGATTCAAGTGGCCATATTGCACTATCTCAGGAGCCATGCCGCCAAACTCGACTATGAGAGGTTGGGGTGCACCATCTGCCCCCGAACTTTGTGAGAAGGTCCGGCCGACACGGCAGCCGCCGGTGAGGTCTGAGCGACCAGTGAAGCAGGTCCGTGAACCACCACTGTCTGGGCCATTCCGGAGCGATAAGGATCATCCGCGCCCTGGACTGGGACAGCTTGATGAGCACCGCCGGAATCCGGGGAATTGGTGGAAAAGCGTACAGAAAGCTGTTCGGCCAGCTGATCCATAACTCGTTCCCCAGAGTCCCTGGCTGGTAATACCTCGAGGCGAAGTCGCGGCATTTGTTTTCGGCAGTGGCGAACAGATCTACGTCTGGAGTGCCCCACATGGCGAAGATGTCGTCGAGCACCTTGTTTGACACACTCGTGGTTTCCTTGGATCAACCTGCTGAGGGCATCCGCTTGAACATTCTGCACACCGGGCAGATGAGTCGCCGTTATCGTCAGTCCTCTGGCTAGCAGCCAGTGCCAGATCGCCTGCGCTTCTTGTGACAGTGTGCGCGATCTTGAGCCCCCCCTGCTTGTTGAGAATACATTGTGGTCGTATTGTCCGTCTGCACAAGCAAGGAGTTGGTCTGGAAGGACGGATGAAGGGCCTTCAGTGCCAAGTGAACAGCTCTGAGTTCCAGGAAATTGATGTGATACGTGGACTCTGCTGGAGACCACGTTCCCTGGATCTGTAGATGGTCTGAATGCGCTCCCCAGCCCTAGAGAGACGCATCCGTCACGATAGTTTGAGTGGGGATGTCCTTGTGGAAAGGAACCCCTCTGAGGAGATTCTCTGCTGAGCACCACCATCTCAGGGACTGTTGGGCATGATGAGACAACTGGATCCTGTCGTCCCAGCACCCTTTCCTCTGGTCCCACTGATCCTCCAAGCATTCCTGCAGCGGTCTCATGTGGAGGCGCGCATGTGGAGTGAGGAAGATGCAAGAGGCCATCGACCCCAGTGGAGAAGACACCGTCCTCACTGTTGTAGATGGAGCAGCTATGAGAGCCTGAGCCTTCCGAAGGATCGATAAGAGTCTCTCCTCCGAAGGAGACACGCTTGCTGACAGCGTATTGATGGAGGCTCCCAAGTACTGCAGGCACTGGACAGGAATCGGGACAGACTTGGACATGTTTATGCGCAACCCCAGCTGGCTGAACAGAACAGCAGTCTTGTTGAAGTGCAGTTGCGCTTCCTGGAAGGTGGAGGCTTTGATCAACCAGTCGTCCGGGTAGACAAACACGTTGTTCTTTCTCAGGTACGCTGCCACCACTGCCATGCATTTGGAAAACGTGCTGGGTGCAGACTTCAGTCCAAACGGTAGTACAGTGTACTGATAGTGATTGGTGCCGACTAGAAATCTCAGGAACGTCCGGTGTTTCCGTGCAATGGGCACATGGAAGTACGCATTTTGCAGATCTATTGCGCAGAGCCAGTCTCCCCTTTGCAGCTGAGGATCGATCTGGTGCAAAGACAGCATGCAAAACCTTTCCCTGCGAGTCAATTTGTTTGCTTGTCGCAAATCCCGAATGGGCCTGAACTCTTTCTTGTCCTTCTTCTGTACCAGGAAGAAACGGGAGTACAGGCTCTTTCTCCTTTGAGACAGAGGGACATCTTCTATCGCCTTTTTTCTTAACAGGGTATCGGCCTTTGCCTGGAGCTCGCGCAGTCGGAACTGCGAGCAAACCGGTGGAATTGCTGGAGGCAGGCTGGTGAAACGAAGACTGTATCCATTGCAAACAATATTCAGCACCCACTTGTCCTGAGTAATTTTTCTCCACTCTGGCAAGTAATGTTGGATGCTTCCCCCCACCGGAGCGGGTAACGGACGAGGGGGAAGTAGCACCTCAGGGCCTAGACCCGGCTGGGCCTTTGGGCGTCGAGGAGGACTGCTGGCCACCTCTTCCCCTCTGTTGCTTCTGGAAAGGTCTCCTCTGGTACTGCTGCTGCTGATGTTGCTGCTGGCCAGTTTGACGACCTTGCCCCCTGACCTGGGCACCAAAAGGCCTCTGGAAGGGGCTGAAAGACTTCTTCTGCTCCTTTTGGCTTCTCTAACCAGACGGCCTTCAGGGTTTCAGCCTCCGCCTTCATGCGGGCCATCTCCTCATCAGCGTGTTTTCCAAACAATGTCGCTCCAGAGAACGGCAGGTTGGTGACCCTCTGCTGGGCCTCTGGTTTCAGCGACGTCAGGCGTAACAAGGCACGACGTCTCAAATTTATCCCGTGGCAGTAGCCATGGGCAGCCAAGAGCGATGAATCCGCCGCCGCACTGATCACTTGATTGGACACCATCATGCCCTCGTAGATCTCTTGAAAATCCTCCCTCTTGTCCCTAGGGAGATGCTCCAGAAACTTCTGTAGGGAATCCCATAACGATCGGTCGTATTGCCCCAGGAGAGCCGTGGCACTAGCGACTTTCATAGACTTAGCAGCCGTACTGCAGACCTTACGACCCGCAGAATCCATCTGCTTACTCTCTATCAGGGGGTACCGTGGATGATGGAGGAGTAGCGTGTTTCCTGGCGGCCGTAACGATCACCGAATCTGGGACCGGGTCTGATCTGAGAAACGCCAGATCTGAGTCTGTAGGCCAGTATTTCTTCTGCAGCCTGGAGGAGGCGGATCTCGTTGACGCCGGCGTCAGGAAAAGTTCCATCGCTGGTTCCTCCAGCCCCGGCACTAAGGGCAACAGTGGTTGGACAGTTACCGCTTATGGAGGGTCTCGAAGATCACTGATGTAGAAGGTGTGGGCACCGTCCGGGTAATACCCAGCTTCGTCGCCCCTCGCAATAACACCTCAATGTTGTCCACTGGTGACACTCATGTTGGGTGAATCTGACAGAGTGGGCGAATACCCCTGAGCACTGGACAAATCCGTATGACGGGATCTCGACCGATCTAGTCTGTGACGCCGCCGGGACCTTGTAGATGAACGACGGTCACTCCTAGAACGGTGTCTTCGCCTGGACCAGCCACGCCCTCGCCCCCGTACCACGCATCCGCAGAGCCACCGCCGGAGGAAGATCCTTCTCCTACCTGGCAGCCAAGACTTGGAACTCCCTCACCACCCACCTGCGGCGAACCCAAGACCATCTCACCTTCAGGAAGCAGCTCAAGACCTGGCTGTTCGAGCAGTAACATACCCCTCTCCCCCAGCGCCTTGAGACCCTCCCGGGTGAGTAGTGCGCTTTACAAATGCCGTGATTGATTGACTGATCTGGACCTCCGAGGTCGTGGACGATCCACCGGTCTGGTTCGGGGGTGGACGCTGCGGAGGTAGAGCCGGAGTCTTCGGCTGTGGCGTCCCCTTAGGTGGTGACGGGAAGCGTGGCAGCGGGATTGACCTTGGAGGAGGGCGTTGTGGAGGAGGCGGAGGACGATGAGGAGGAAGTGGAGGCGAATGAGGAAGAGTCTTCGGAAGAGGAGTCGTCGTCGTCCTTGGAAGTGGTGGAAGCGGTGGAGGTGTGGGACTCTTCTGCAGCAATGTAGGAGGCGTAGGCGACCTTAGCCGAGAAGGGGAGTAGATTTGAGAGTACTCGGAGTCGGAAGATCTAACCACTCTCTTCTTCTTTGCCGGCCTTCGCGACAAAGTCCTAGAAGCAGATCTTCTACTAGACGGGCGCCGCCGCGACCAGGGGCTTGTGGAAGCAGAGGACATGCAGACCACCGAGCCCGGAGATGCCGTCCTTGCCCTGGATCACCTCATGGAGGTTGACTTCTCCTTTCTAGACGTCGACCTCTTCCTCAACGTCGAATGCCTCGACGTTCGCACGTCCCTCTGCGGCGATCTCCTTTTCCTCGACGTAGAGTGCCTGCTCCTCTACGTCGAACGCCGAGTAGACCCCGACGGCAATGTCTCCTCAACGGCGAGCACCGGTGCCTGGAACCGTCTGACTCCTCGACGTTGATTTAGTTTTCGAAGTCTACCTCGTCCGAGCCCTGGGTCGATGGGGAGCACGCGGTGGTCAACCCTCTCGACGCCGACATCGAGGCAGTCGACTGACAAATGTGCCGTTTCCTGGCCTTCTCTTGACTGGGGAGACCCCCAGAGGCCTCGGTACAGGCAGAGGATTCAGATCCAGCCCTCCCATGCCCAGACCCACCTTGATCCTGAAGTTTCCTCAGCTCCAGGCCTTGGAGCCGGATCTTCTCCCTCTCTCCTGGTCCTCTTGGAAAAGGACTGACCGATTTCACAATCTTCAGGGACATGGGATGAACGGAGACAGAGGATACACACTCTATGGTCGTCCGATTTGGCCTTCTTCCTGGCACACTCAGGGCATCTGTCGAACAATGCAGGCATTTTCGACAGAAAAGGTGCCAAAAACTGGCAAAAAAACCCCAGCAAATGGAAGAAGGAATAGGTAGATGTCAAGTGAAACACTCTAAACACTTGAAGTGTCAAAAAATTAGAATTAAACCCAAAAAGGGAGAGCTCAATGCTCCAGGGTCCTGCTAGCAGGAGCCGGAAAAAAGAACTGAAATTAAACGGACTTGGCTGTGCATGCTGGGATACCGAGGGTCTCTGGAGAGTTCCTTAAAGGCACGGTATCTTTTTCAGACACATAATGGTAGACTATGGAGGCGTGTCTGTCCATCCCTTCCTCTCTATCATTCCAAGGTTTTTGTGAAGGGTAAGTTTCTCTATGGATAGAACTTGACACATTATCGTAAATGTGATGTTGGTAAAATATCCTTGGCATTTCTAGTTGAAGTACTGGACAGTGTAGCATTGTAGGTACAGGCTGCATTATTGTCTTTAATTTTCTCTTAAGTGTCTATGTAGGATTGCAAAGAAGACGACTTAAGTGATTATTTTTGATTGCTCCGGGGTCCACGCACATGGGCGGGACTGTTCACTAGATTATGACTATACACAGAGATCCCCTACTACAGAACCCCATTTTCAGCACCTACTTGTACTCACAAGCACATATATCTATGTTGCATGGAACGGGAGCCTACCCGTATTGCAGCCACCGTATTAAGGAAATCGCTGCCGCAGCCCGGCTCGGACAGGAAGCCAGGCAACCTGTGTTGGGGCGGGCTGCAAGAAGACGAAGCAGACTGGAGCCTACCCCGCGCTCCTGGGCCCGTGAAATCAGATGGAAAAAAGCGTGAGCCAGTGACGCTCCCGTGCTCGTGCAGAGCCCCGCCTGCTGCTGAGCAAGCCCCACCGACGAGAGAGAGCCCGGTGCGCAGGGACTTCTCGAGAGCAGCAGGGGAGTCAGCCCGGTGAGTGTGTGCCACCCTGCATTAAGGGAGACAGGAGATGGGCACTGCACGTGGTGAACGCGCGTGTTCACCTTTCCAGTCTGGCCTGCGCGTGCCCCTCTCTTGTCTCGCATGAGAGGCAAGTCAGCGACAATGGGTATCGCTGGCGCTTCGTCGCCTAAGAAGTAGGGGCTACCTTGCCGAAAGAGGGCACACACTGCTTTATAGATGAATTGGTCGTAGATAATTCCCTATGCTTTTCCACCTCTCCCATTTCTGGTTTGCGAGCTCAGGTAAACACCCCTTTCACTCATACTAGTGGCTCCCACATGGAACCGACCAATCCGATTTACAACACTGTTTGTTCCCTATGCAAAGCTTTCCCTCAATTCTGGCCTTTTGTAGTGGGGGATGTCTCTGTATAGTCATAATCATGTGAATAGTCCCGCCCATGTGCGTGGACCCCAGAGCAATCTAAATAGTCTCTTAAGTTGTCCTCTTCTGCAGTCCGACATACACTTAAGAGAAAATCAAAGACAAATAATGCAGCCTGAAATTAACAAGGCTACACTGGCCAGTACTTCCTCCTGAAGTGAAAAAAGGAAAGCCAAACAATATTGAAATTTACACATTTTGCTAAGTTTCACACATGGAGAAACTCCCCTTCACAAAAATCCTTTGTCATGATAGAGAGGAAGGGTTGGACAGACAAGCCCCATAGGCTGCCATTGTGTCTGTAAAAGGATACTGTGCCTTTAAGGAACTCTCCAGAGACCCTCAGTATCCCATGATGCACAGCCAAAGGGTAGTTACTTTCAGTTCTTTTTTCCGGCTCCTGCTAGCAGGACCCTGGAGCAATGAGCTCTACCTTTATTGGGATTTCTTCAAATATTTGAGCTTTTTTGATAGTGTTTCATTTGACGTCTGGGGCCTTTAAATTCCCTTTTCTGTCTTTTTTGGGCAGGTAAGCCACTTTATTGTCAAAATGCCGTCTTTATTTGACAAGTGCCCTGAATGTGGCAGGAAGAAGGCCAAGTCGGACTCTCACAGGGTTTGCATACTCTGTCTTCCATCATCTCATGTTCCGGACTCCTGTGTCATCTGCAAGTCATTCTCCAGGAGGACCCTGCGTGACAGGGAGAAAATCTGTTTTCAAGGCCTGGAGCAGAGAAGACAACAGGCTGCAGGTGGAACCTCTGGGCATGGAGAGCCTTTCCTCTTCCACAACCCATGCGTCTGCCTCTGGGGGGGCTCCCCAGTCAGAAGAAGGCACAGAATCGGCGCAGGAACAGGTATGACACTATATGCTCCAGGTCGACCCAGGGCTCTGGGTCTAAACGATGTCGAAGATCAGCATTGAGGGGGAAGGACGTTGAGACCTCGGACGAGGTTTAAGACCTCAGACGACGTTGACACATGGTGTTCGATCTGAGTCCCGAAGACCTTGGCGCTGGCCGTCGACTAGGAGATCGACGCCGTTGAAGGAAGTCTACGTCGATTAGGAAGTCCACGTCTAGGTCTGTCACCCTCTGTGGTCAGCATCTCCACATCTGACAGTCCTAGGTCACGGCTGTGAGAAAGTGACTCTATGTACTGGACCAAAGTAAGGTACAGCGTGTATAGAGTTCCCAATCCCCAGAGGTATAACAGAGGTTAAAGTCAGGTATGACCTTACTGCTCAACCAAGCTCCCGCTTTTGAGAGTAAGGCAGTACCAGAGGACAGTGTAAAGCATTTGTTGTCCACACTCAGTCAGCAAAAGGTTTCACACACTCAAGAACTGAACTCTAGGCTAATTGTTTTTATATCAAAAGATAGTTTTATTTTAGAACCAACAGGTATCAAAATATACTTTTCTCAATATGAGCACTCTTAGGTAATTACTTTGCAAAGAGGCAATAACTTTGTAAACACAATAGGTACAGGGGTTGCAATAGGCAGTACAATTCTAAACGCAATTTAACATTAAGCTCAATGGGGTTTTCTACATCAATGCAGCTGATTACTTTATAGATTACTTTTGTAACTCAAGGACTGGATCCTGGATTCAGTCCTGGGGTGTAAGCTGAAAACAGTTTAGTAAAAACGATTTTGTTATTGCAATGATTTTAAGGAATAAAAAGGTATTTTAAAAGTTGGCAATTAGAAACTTTTCAGTGAAAAACTAGCAATGTTATCCTATGGAAGGAAATTCAAGTCACAGGTAAAGTAGGTTACTCGTTACTTTAGTAATCCAGGACTGGACTCCTAGGTTCAGTATTGGGGTCTCTACCTAAGACAGGTAAGTAATTGTGTTTCAGTATTTGGTACGATTTTTAAAGAATATTTGTCATTTCCAAAAGTAGACAGAAGAAATTTCTGAGAGTCAATGGTTTCCTATGGGAGAAAATTCAGGTTAGGGGTAAGTATAGGTAAAATCACTTTTGGGGTTCAGTACTGGGCTGAAAGATACAGTACTCGCTCTTCTCCGTATTCTAGGTGAGTAACTCTGATTTTGTTACTCAGCAGATTTTAGAGGAATATTTTAGAGTTTCATAACTTTCAAACCAGAGTTTTAAACCAGTCAATGTTCTCCAATGGCAGGAAAGTGAGTTATCGGTTTCCAGGTGAGTACTCGACTCATGAGGTTAAGGTTCTGGACATAGACTCTGGGGTATCCCAGGGTCGGGAAGGTACAGTAGTTACACCCTCAGCGGCACAGGGGAAGCCGGGTGCAGAGAGAGTAGGCCAATGCAATCCTTCGGAGGGTAGGGGGCCTTCGGTGAGTGGCTGCAAGCAAGCAGGCCACGTGGCTGTGGAAGCGGAGCTCCTGGTCACTTACTCGGGGCAAGTGGGGAAGTAGAATAGGGTAGTAGTTGCACTGCCAGTGGCACTCAGGCGGCTGGGTGCAGGGTCCTTTTAATCCGTCGGGCGCACAATGTTAGCCAATGTGAAGGTTAAAAAGGGAACAAAGGCTGCAGGCTCGGGGACTGAGATTCTTCAGGTGCGACCACCAATTTGATTGGTAAGTTGGGATCCTGGAGAAGAGGTATGTAAACAAAGGAAGGCACAGGGGACCGTGGGGCTCCGGATGCAGGGGTGTCTTGGCGTCGGGAAAGCATACCCTCAGCTGGTCGCGGTTGGGAGTGTCCCTGGTTCTGAGGCTGCAGGTGTCATCTGGGTCATCGAGGAGGGTCTTTGGGCACTGGACTTCGGGTCCCAGTCTCTGGGGGAATGTCCTCATTGCTTTGGATCAGTCTGGCACGTGCCGGGCTTGGCGGGTGCAGAGTGGGCTGGATTCCCGGTTCCTGGCTGGCACCAGGGGTATTGCTGTTGGAGCAGAGCCTCTGCTCAGGGGAGTACCAGTCTGTTAGAGGGTCAAGGCAGGCAGGTCCTCCGGGTTATCCAAGGTTGCTGTCCGCAGGAGTCGCTGGGATTAAGCAGGAGCAGGTTCCAGGATCGACAGGCCGGTAGGGCTGGGGCCAAGTCAGTTGGTGTTGTCCTGTTAGCAGCTGCATGGCGGGTCTTGATCTTCTTTCCTTATCCGTATCTGAGGAATGAAGGTTCAGGGTGTCCCTAAATACTGAATTTAGGGGCATTACAGGTAGGGCAAGGGCAGGGACCAATAGGTCCCTGTCCTGGGGTGGGAAAACCCCCCTAGCCTGCTCCTCTCCTGTGGGAGGGGGGCAGGAGCCTAACTCTGATTAGGCAGAGCTCCCCATCTTCAAGATGGCTGGAGCCCGGAGTCATGCTTCACCTCGCCTCTCCCACATTAGGGGTGGGGTTGGTACAGGCTGGCATACCCCCCTTCCTGACGTAGGGTTTCCCACCAGTATTCCCGCTAGGGTGGGGGTCAGAACTGGTGGGGGCCAGTTGCTGGGTACAGCAAATGGTCTGGAGAAGTTGAGAGGCGGCAGGCCTTTGAAGCTTTCCCCTGTTCATCCTAGGGGAAGAGACCTAGCATCTTACCCAGGATGTGCAGTGCTGCAGGCCCAGGAGAGCGGGGGCTCGCCACCCAGGGGTCCAGCAACATGTCTGCTGTGTGGCAGCCTCTCAGTCCAGACATGGATTGTAGGTTAGGTTTCAGGGGGCATCTCTAAGATGCCCTCTGGTGCATTTTACATTCAATCCCACTCTGGCATCAGTGCGGCTTTAATGTGCTGAAGTTTGATATCAAACTTCTCAGTCTTATTTGGAGCCATCATTGTGCTCTGGAGTTTGTAATGACGACCTCCCAGCACCAAATACTCCTAATGGCAGCACTGCACTTACAATGCCCATGAATGGCCCTGGGTACTGTAGGGGCACAGGGCCCATGCACCTGTGCCCACACCACTGGCATATGGCACCCAGCTAGAGGGGTGACTGATGTATGCCAGGGCAGTGGGTTTTGTGGGCATGGCACACAGGGATGTGTGCCATGTCGACTCGGTTTAGTAATGTACTAAGACTCTCAGCCTGCAAGGCAGTGTTTGTGTCAGGGCACCGGGCCCCTAAGGGTGGCACAATTAGTGCTGCAGCCCTTATGGGCCTTCTCTGGTCACCATGCCCTGGGTACCTAGTTTACCATTTACTAGAGGCTGATAGGTGGCCAGAGATGCCAATTAGGGTTTAAGTTTCAACACAGTTTTAAGAAAGGAACACAGGCCCTGGGCACCTGGTTGGCAGGAGCCCAGGGCACACTCAGTCAAAGCACATCAGCAGTTCAGCAAAAAGTGGTGGCATACCAATGCAAGACAGATGGCACTTTCTCACAATGGCATCACCGGTGTTCGCCATCAAGGGACACTGCCTCCAGAGCTCCCTCTTCGAGGCCTGCCCGCAAGAGAAGGACCGTGATCCATACCTCGGACTCGAGTACTCCAGGACCTATTCACCATCTAGGTCTCTGGTACCAGCCCAGCCTTTGGCTCCTCGACTGTCACCTCCAAGGCCTCGGACTCCTCTGCCTCCAACTCCTCCAGCACCATCGCCTACTCCACCTCAGCCACCTTTGCCGGTGGTTCCGGCAGTGCCCAGAAGTTTTAGATCTTGTTCCCGAACGAGGCATCGCTCTCGCAGCCGGCACAGATCTTCTACCAGATCTCGCCATCGTCACTGCCCCGTGAGGTCACGTTCAAGGTACACTAGGGACATGGGCTCCTCTAATGGTGGAAGATACTCACCGACCTAGTCAGATTCTCCGCCTACAAGGGTGTCCCCTGTTGACCACATTGCCACGTTTCAAGAGGTGCTGTTAAGGGAAGGGGCGAAACTAGGTATCGCACTATCTGTGCCTGCCCCTTCCACGTCTGTGACCTTTGAGACGCTATAACGGAAGCAACTCTCGTCCTCTGCTTCCCTTAGTGCCGGTTTTGAGGAACGGGCTTTGGAACTGTTCCGAACGCCTGCCTCAGTGAAGTCTGCTCCATCACGACTTCAAAACAAGTACAGGTTCCCGGACCTGGCATTCCTTCGGGCGGATCCTCCTCCGGATTAGGTCATAGTGGTGGTGGCAAAGAAGCAGCACTCTACGGCCCCATAGTTTACTGTTCCACCGGACAAAAAGACGCAGACTTGATTCGGCAGGGAGAAAAGTCTGCAGCACAGCAGCCACTTCAATGAAGGCAGCAAGCTTGACTGCTCTCTTGGGCCCATATTACCGCTCCCTGTGGGAGTCTCTCCAACAATTTGTTGAACTCCTCCCTAGGGATAAGCGTGAAGACTTTCAGGAGGTTCTTATTGAAGGTCTGATGGTGTTGAATCGGATCATCAGTGCGGCTGCGGACACCGCTCTCCTGGCAGCCCATGGATATTGTCATGGTGTGACTGCGGCGCCACTCATGGTTGCGGCTTACCTCTCAGAAACCGGAGGCCCAGCAAAGGATTGCTAACCTGCCCTTTTCGGGTTCCAGTCTTTGGTGCCCATGCGGACAAGGGAAATGGCTCGCATGAAGGCAGAGGTTGAGACACTCAAGGCTATTGGCTTGGAGAAGCCTAAAGAACAGCGTAAGACTTTCCGTCCCTACCAACGACGCTATTCTTCCCAGCAGTTCCAACGCGGGCAGGGTCGTCTCGCTGGGCAGCAGCAGTTTAAGCGGCGCCCCTTTCAGAGGCATCAAAGGGGCAGAGACGACCACCAGTCCACATCAGGGAACAAGGGCCCTGCTGGGTCTAAGCCCGGAGTGATTAATTCTGTAGTAGGGGATCTCTGTGTATAGTCATAATCTAGTGAATAGTCCCGCCCATGTGCGTGGACCCCGGCAATCAAAAATAATCTCTTAAGTTGTCAAAAAAATTGCAGAACTGCAAAGACACTTAAGAGAAAATTTAAAGACAAATAATTCAGCCTATATCCACAGGCTACACTGTCCAGTACTTCAACTAGAAATTCCACCAAAAATCCACAAACAGCAAAGCCTGTCCAGATTTCCCTTGCTTTTACTGCAAAACCCCTCAGAAATGATAGAGAGGAAGGCCTGGACAGACAAGCCCCATAGGCTGCCATTATGTGGCTTAAACAGGATACTGTGCCTTTAAGGAAACCTTCTAGAACCTTCTCCCAGTATCCCAGAATGCATAGCAGGTCCCACTGACTTCAGTTCTTTTTTCCGGCTCCTGCTTACAGGACCCTGGCATTGAGCTCTCCCTTGTTTCAAGGGGTTATTGCATGTTTTGGCACTTTTGTATTCTAAAAGTGTTGCAGTTTACTTTCTTGGCTTTCTCTTCTCTTCTGTGTGCTGCTTCAGGTGTTTTAGGGCTCTAAAATGCCTGGACTCTTTGTGAAGTGTCCAGCATGCGAGAGGAAGAAGGCCAGAGGTGATCCCCATGATGTCTGCATCATCTGCCTCCCTGAAGATCATGTCCCTGAGGAGTGTGTCATCTGCCAGCAGTTTACAACTCGCACTCTGAAGGAAAGGGCGAAGATCAGGCTGTCTGGCCTTGAGGAGAGGCGCCTGCAGGCTGCAGGTGGGTCTGGGCAGTCAGGGAAGGTTCCCTCTGCCTCTGCTGAGGCCTCTGGGGGGCTCCCCAGGGGCAGGAAGCCCAGCAAGCGATCCCGGTCTCCGTCGACGTCGATAGCTTCGACGACGACATCGAGAGGGATGGCGGTGTGCTCCCCTTCTCCCCGGGGCTCCGGGTCGAGACATCGGGACGACTCGACGTCGAAGCCACCGTGGACGAAGCCGCCGTCGACGTCGAGGGCTTCATACCGACGTCATGGACATCGGCGCTCGCCGTCGAGGCGACACCGCCGGTCGACGTCGAGGGGATCCTCGACGTCGAGAACATCCAGACGACGGCGACGCTCATCGTCGGAAGGACCGTTCGACGTCGAGGAGGCGTGCGACGTCGAGGAGAGAGAGGTCGACGTCGAGAAGAAAGAGGTCGACGTCGAGAAGAAAGAGGTCGACGTCGAGGGGTCGGCGCTCGGCGTCGAGGGGTCGGCGCTCGGCGTCGAGGGATCGGCGTTCGACGCCGAGGAAGAAGAGGTCGACGTCGCGGAGGCGGCGTTCGACGCCCGAGTCAAGGAAACGCCCTTCGACGCCGGAAAAGCGACGCTCGACGTTGAGCAGACGGAGGTTGACGTCTAGGAGTCGGTCAGGCTCTCCAAAGCGTCGCAAGAGGGATTCTAGTCCCAGGAGTCACACTGCTTCCAGCGGGGGACGCAAGAGGAAGCGGTCTCCGGCTGAAGGGGCGGGCTCTCAGCCCTCTTCGCCTAAAGGATCACAGGGCACGGTGTACTCTGCGGTGTACACTCCTTCTCGACCTCGGTCGACGCATACACCTGTTCCGAAGGCGGTCACTCCTCCTCCTCCTCCTCCTCCTCTGCCTCAAGAGGATCCGCCGTCGCTGCCTCCACTTCCAGCGGACGACCCGCCGCCACCGGTCCCTCCGCGTGGGCCGGCACCGCAGCCGGAGGTCCCTCCGAGGTCCACTTCGCTGCCGTTTTTGCCTGTACCTCCTAAGGGGACCCCTAAACCTGCGCCCAAGGAGGCTCCGAGGAAGACTCCACCACGGAAACCAGTGGGGAGGCCACGGGCTGGCAGGTCTCGCTCTCGCTCTCGCTCTGGGAGACGGGACAGGTCGCGACACAGATCGTCCTCGTGGTCGAGACGCCGCCATAGGAGGCGCGAGTCTCGCTCCCGCACGGGATCCTCTGGCTCCAGGGATCGTTCTCCTACCCTGTCGGGATCACCAGATACGAGGGTGTCCCCGATTGATGACCTGGTGGCGTTCCAGGATGTCCTCTTGAGGGGCGCTGCGAAGCTGGGCATACCCCTGACAGTGCACACGCCGAAGACGTCCGTGATCTTTGAGACGTTGCACCAAAAACACTCGTCTCGCCCTCTCCTTCCTCTGGTACCGGGCCTGGAGGAACCGGCTATGGACCTTTTCCTCACCCCAGCGGTGACAAAGGCGGCACCATCTAGGTTGCTGAGGAAGTACCGGGCCCCGGATTCGGATCCGGCTTTTCTGAGAGCGGAACCACCTCCGGACTCCGTCATTGTGACGGCGGCACGCAAACAACATGCCTCCGCTCCGTCATCCACGGTTCCCCCGGATAAGGAGTCCAGGTGGATGGATTCGGCAGGGAGAAAGGTCTGTGGAACTGCCGCCACCTCCATGAAGGCTGCGAGTGCCACGGCGCTGCTGGGTCGGTACGCCCGCGCCCTCTGGGACTCCCTTGAGCGTTTTGCGGAGCACTTGCCTCGTGAACAGCGTGAGGATTTTCAGGAAGTGCTGAGCGAAGGGATGCTGGTGGCCAACCAGATCATCAGTGCGGCAGCGGACTCTTCCCTGTTGGCTGCTCATGGGTTTTGCCATGGGGTCAACCAGAGGCGCCACGCCTGGCTCCGTCTTACGTCCCTGAAACCGGACGCACAGCAGAGGGTGGCCAACCTGCCGTTCTCCGGAAAGTCTTTTTGGACAGCATGCGGACGACCGGATGGCCCGCATGAAGGCGGAGGCCGAGACGCTCACGGCGGTGGGCCTCGAGAAGCCTAAGGAGACGAAGAAGCCGTACCGCTCATTCCAACGGCGGTCCGGTGGACAAGGCCGTGGACGTGGCCAGGCTTCGGGACATTCGCAACAGCAACAACAGTTCCGTAAGCCGTTCCAGAAACGCCAGAGGGGCAGGGGAGGCCAGCAGTCGGCTCCAACGCCCAAGGGCCAGGCTGGGTCTAGGCCCTAGGAACTTACTTCCCCCGGATCCGTTACCCACTCCGGTAGGGGGAAGCACCCAATTTTTTCCGGCAGAGTGGAGAAAAATTACTCAGGACAAGTGGGTGCTGAATATTGTTTGCAATGGATACAGTCTTCGGTTCACCAGCCCGCCTCCATCGATTCCTCCGGTCAGCTCGCGGTTTCAGCTGCTAGAGCTCCAGGTGGAGGCCGATACCCTGTTAAGGAAAAGGGCGATAGAAGACGTGCCTCTGTCCCAGAGAGGGAGAGGCCTGTACTCCCGGTTCTTCCTGGTTCGCAAGAAGGACAAGAACGAGTTCAGGCCCGTTCTGGACTTGCGACAGGCAAACAAGTGGATTCGCAGGGAAAAGTTTTGCATGCTGTCGTTGCATCAGATTTATCCTCAGTTGCAACAGGGGGATTGGCTCTGTGCCATAGACCTACAGGATGCATACTTCCATGTGCCCATTGCACGCAAACACAGGAAGTTCCTGCGGTTCCAAGTCGGCACCAATCATTATCAATACACAGTACTCCCATTCGGACTGAAATCTGCGCCGAGAACGTTCTCGAAGTGCATGGCGGTGGTGGCAGCGCACCTGCGGAAGAACAAGGTGTTTGTCTACCCGTACCTGGACGATTGGTTGATCAAGGCATCCTCCTTCTCGGAAGCGCGAGCACACTTCCAGAAGACGTGCGTTCTCTTGGACAAGCTGGGGTTGCACATCAACATGGCCAAGTCGGTCCCGACTCCGGTCCAATGCATACAGTACTTGGGAGCCTCCATCGATACGCTGTCAGCAAGCGTGTCTCCTTCGGAAGAGCGACGATTATCTCTCCTTCGGAAGGCTCAGGCTCTTATGTCGACTCCATCTTCAACAGTGAGGACGGTGTCTTCTCTACTGGGTTCGATGGCCTCTTGTATCTTCCTGACGCCGCACGCACGACTGCACATGAGACCGCTGCAGGAGTGCTTGGAGGACCAGTGGGATCAGAGGAAAGGATCCTGGGACGACAGGATACGACTGTCTCTGCATGCTCTTCAGTCTCTGAAGTGGTGGTGTTCGGCGGAGAATCTCCTCAGAGGGGTTCCTTTTCACAAGGACATTCCCACGCAGACTGTCGTGACGGATGCTTCTCTCCTGGGATGGGGAGCGCACTCCGGGACTCTGCAGATTCAGGGAACGTGGTCTCCGGTGGAGGCCACTTATCACATCAACTTCCTGGAACTCAGAGCTGTTCACTTGGCACTGAAGGCCTTTCTTCCGTCCTTCCAGACCAGCTCCCTGCTTGTGCAAACGGACAACACTACCACGATGTACTACCTCAACAAGCAGGGGGGCTCGAGATCTCGCACTCTGTCACAGGAGGCGCAGGCGATCTGGCACTGGCTCCTGGCCAGAGGACTGACGATAACGGCTACCCATCTGCCAGGTGTGCAGAATGTTCAGGCGGACGAACTCAGCAGACTCATTCAGGAAAACCACGAATGGGTCATAAACGACGAAGTACTGGGAGAAGTCTTCGCAAGGTGGGGAACTCCAGACGTAGATCTGTTCGCCACCGCCGAAAACAGCAAATGCCGAGACTTCGCCTCCAGGTACTACCAGCCGGGGTCGCTGGGGAATGCGCTATGGATCAGCTGGTCGAACAGCTTTCTGTACGCTTTTCCACCCATTCCCCTGATTCCGGCGGTACTCATCAAGCTGGCCCGGTCCAGGGCTCTGATGATTCTCATTGCCCCGGAGTGGCCCAGGCAGTGGTGGTTCACGGACCTGCTTCACCGATCTCTCCTTCCTCACATTCGGTTGCCGTGCAGGCCGGACCTTCTCACGAAGTTCGGGGGGCGGATGTTACACCCCAGCCTCTCGTCTTTGAGTTTGGCGGCATGGCTCCTGAGATAGTGCAGTATGGACATCTGAATCTGCCCGAAGATTGCATGGACATACTGAAGGAGTCTAAGAGACCTTCCACTAGGACTTCATATGCTTACAAGTGGAAGAGGTTTTGTATCTGGTGCCAGTCTAGGAACTATGACCCTACGACCTGCAAGGAAGATGTCATCCTTCCTTACCTTTTACATTTGGCGCAGTCTGGCCTTAATGTTCATTCCATTAGGGTTCATCTTGCTGCATTGACTGCCTACAGGAAATGCCCTTCACAGACTTCTTTTTTCCAGATCCCTGTGATCAAAGACTTTCTGGAAGGATTGAAGGTGTTCCCTCCTGTCAGGCTTCCCTCGCCTTCATGGGAATTGAATGTGGTGCTGTCCAGATTGATGAAGGAGCCTTTTGAACCCATTCACAAGGCTTCGTTGCAGCACCTGTCCTGGAAGGCGGCGTTCCTCGTGGCCATTACATCGGCCCGCAGGGTGAGTGAAATTCAGGCGTTGTGTTGTACTGAACCTTATACTGTCTTTCATGCTGCTAAGGTTGTGATGCGTACTCACCCGAAATTTCTACCCAAGGTTATTTCTGATTTTCATGTCAACCAGGCCATACCTTTGCCTACGTTTTTTCAGAATCCTTCCTCTCCGGCGGAACGTTCTTTACATTCCCTGGATGTTAGGAGGGTGTTGAAATTTTATCTGGATAAGACCAAAGATATTCGTAGGTCAGACCAATTGTTTGTCAATTATGGATCAGTCAGGACGGGTCTTGCTACCTCTAAGCAGTCCATTTCTAGGTGGATTGTGTCCTGCATTCAATTGTGTTACCAGAAAGCTAATAAGACCTTAGGAGGTAAGCCTAAGGCTCATTCCACCAGGGGCAAAGCTGCCACGACAGCCTTGCTCCGTAATGTGCCGATTGCACAAATCTGCAAGGCCGCCACTTGGAAGTCGGTTCATACCTTTGCTAAGCATTACTGCCTGGACTCTGATGCCAGGGCAGACGCTCAGATTGGGCAGGCTTCGCTGCGGAATTTGTTCGCACAGTAGTGGCATCATGTTTTTTCTCCACCGCCGCTTTGGTGTGGGGATGGGCTTGCCATTCTATTCACTAGATTATGACTATACACAGAGATCCCCTACTACAGAAGGAGTAGTTTCTGTTCTGTAACTCCAGTTCTGTAGTAGGGGTATCTCTGTTATAGTCATAAGCGCCCGCCCTCCTCCCCGGTGGAGAATTGTTCATGTAATTAATGCTACAGGTCTGGCGTTTTACGCCTTCAAAAAGAACTGAAGTCAGTGGGACCTGCTATGCATTCTGGGATACTGGGAGAAGGTTCTAGAAGGTTTCCTTAAAGGCACAGTATCCTGTTTAAGCCACATAATGGCAGCCTATGGGGCTTGTCTGTCCAGGCCTTCCTCTCTATCATTTCTGAGGGGTTTTGCAGTAAAAGCAAGGGAAATCTGGACAGGCTTTGCTGTTTGTGGATTTTTGGTGGAATTTCTAGTTGAAGTACTGGACAGTGTAGCCTGTGGATATAGGCTGCATTATTTGTCTTTAAATTTTCTCTTAAGTGTCTTTGCAGTTCTGCAATTTTTTGACAACTTAAGAGATTATTTTTGATTGCCGGGGTCCACGCACATGGGCGGGACTATTCACTAGATTATGACTATAACAGAGATACCCCTACTACAGAACTGGAGTTACAGAACAGAAACTACTCCTTCCCCCTCTTCTGTTACCCACTCCGGTGGGGGGGAAGCATTCAGAACTACCTGGCAGAGTGGAGAAAAATAACTCTGGACAAGTGGGTGCTGAATATTGTTTGCATCAATAGTCTACGTTTAGTCAGCCCTCCTCCAGCTATTCCACCAGTTCGTTTAGAGTACCTGTTGCGTGAACTCCAATTATAGGCCGATACCCTGTTAAGAAAAAGGCTGATAGAGCCTTTTCCTCCTTCTCAAAGGGGTAACGGTCTATACTCCAGGTTCTTTCTTGTGCGCAAAAAGGACAAAAATGAGTTCAGGCCTATTCTGGATTTGCGACAAGCAAACAAATGGATTTGCAGAGAAAAGTTCTGCATGCTGTCCCTGCATCAATTTATCCTCAGTTGATTCAAGGGGACTAGCTATATGCCATAGATTTGCAAGACGTGTACTTCCATGTACCCATTACAAGGAAACATCGGAAATTCCTGTGGTTCCTTGTCGGCACGAATCATTACCAGTATACAGTACTTCTGTCCGGACTGAAGTCTGTGCCCAGGACTTTTTCAAAGTGCTTGGCGGTGGTTGCAGCGCACCTAAGGAAGAACAATGTGTTTGTTTATCCATACCTGGACGACTGGTTGATAAAAGCATCCACGTTCCAGGAAGGGCATCTACATTTCAACAGGACGGCCGTTCTGTTGAACCAATTGGGTCTCCGCGTCAACATCTCGAAGTCTTTCCCGACACCTGTTCAGTGTCTGCAGAACCTGGGAGCCTCCATCGATACATTTAAGGCAAGCTTGTGTTCTTCGGAGGAGCGACGCTTATTGATCCTTCGGAAGGCTCAGGCTCTCATGTCCGTTTCTGCTACGAAGGTGAGGACAGTGTTCTCTCACCTGGGGTCAATGACCTCTTGTATCTTTCTCACTCCACATGAGGATGCTGCAGCAATGTCTGGAGGATCAGTGGGACCAGAAACGAGGGCGCTGGGAGGACAGCTTAACACGCTCTACAGTCCCTGAAGTGGTGGTGTTTACCAGTGAATCTCCTCAAAGGGATTCCGTTCCACAAAGAGATACCGTCTCAGACAGACCATTGTGACAGATGCGTCTCTACAGGGCTGGGGAGCGCATTCGGAACACCTTCAGATACAAGTCACGTGGTCTCAGACAGAATCCACGTATCACATCTGTTAGAAACGGGATCCCTGGCTGGCCAGGGCTTGCGCCAAAGTCAGTCAGAGACCACCATTCCCACGTCAGGGCAAGGGAGTTACATGCCAAGATAACCCCTGCTCACCCCCTGGGTAACGAGACACGAGCAGTAAGGCTAAACTCTTAGGCAATGTGAGTTAAGTGTTTGCGCGCGCACCCAGCAACAACACCCAAGGCCCACCACAAAGGAAACTCCACACAAGGTTATGTATAAAAATAGCCTTTGTATTACACTAAACACATTAGATAAAAAAACACACTTTACAATGTGCCAACAGTTACCGGCAGAATTTACAGGGGATATGTACAAGACAGGGCCACCTGGACCACTGTCAGGAATCAGCACTTTTAGAACTAGAAATACTGTTAGAAATAGCACGTTGTAGATCATAGAATAATAATCACTTTAGCACACAATAGAAAATAAAGCACACCACCAGTAATCACTGGTAAAGATTAAGTACCACCTACGCAACCCTAACCACCTTAGGAGAATATTACGCAAGGAACCAGGACCTCACTAGCAACACCTGTACTAGGAGAAAACAACCACCTAAGTATCACCATACATTTAGGGGTATAGGCATAGGAACATTACACATGATGCATCACGACATTCAGAGGTGTAGGGAAGGAAAACACATGATGCATAAACATACATTCAGCGGTGTAAGAACAAGGCACATGACCCATCAAAACACATTCAGAGGTGCAGCACAGGAGAACACATGATGCATAAACGCCACATTCAGAGGTGTAGAACAATTGCGCAGAAATCACATCAGTCACCACCGGTGACTGTCCCTAGGCCAACTGGCCTCGCAGGGCCTGGGACGCCCTGTGTCCCCAAAGTCAGGGGGGCCTAAACGTAGCAGCTGCCCACTAAGTGCTGGGCAGCTGTGTGACAATGAGGGGCCCACGTGGGAGCCTCGCAGGCTCTGAACAGTCCCGGGGGACTCGGAATTCCAAAAATGCCCCCAAGGGAGCCCTCGTGGCCTCGAAAGAGAATGCAGCCTTGCCGGAGCCTCTCAGGCTCTCTGAAGGAGTGCCACCGGCCTGGTCTCCCGCCCCCGCCCTCACTCACCGTCTCGGGCAGGGTCTTGGGCGGCCTTGGACAGCGCAGCGCGCTGTTCTTCTTCAGGGTCTCCGCAGGCGGCGGAGGTACCTTCCTTCTGTGCGGGGCTCTCCTCACCTCACGGGAGCCCCGCTAGCACCAGCAGTCCTTCTCCTTCGCCACCACGTCCCAGTGCGGGGTAGGCTCCCGCCTGGGCTTCTGGCTGTCCCTTTGTCCCGCCCCCGGCCTGCCTGTTTTCCGGGCGGCGGCGATTCCTCGCGTTTAATTGGGGTGAGCTCCCGTCCAGGGAGTGGCAAACAGATGCGGCAATGAGCTGTGCCGCCCACGCAGCCACAGCACACCAAAGAGGCCGGGTGGGCACCGGCCCCAGCAAACCAAGCGCTCCCAGGCACCTAGACAAGAACAAAGCGCTCCCAGTGCTAAAGGGGCGACCACAGCGCTCCCAAGCGCTACAGGGGAAAGATAAAGCGCTCCCAGGCGCTAGGGCAAAAATGAAGCGCTCTCAGGCGCCAGAGAAGCAAAAAGTCCAGCCACAAGGTCCTCCAAGGAATGCAGCAAGATGGGGGGGGGGGGGGCAAGGCTGGGCCCAGGGGCCAGCTCACTGGCCCCTCCAGGCAGGAAGGCGGTCCTAGTGGCAGTCACTCCTGGCGCCCAGCAGCAGCAGGCCCCCCCTCCTGTCAAGATCAGGAACAGACAGTTGTAAGGGGACACAGCCCCCTTTTTATACTAATAAATCCTTTGTCTAGCTTCAGGGTGAGGGGAAAAAACAGTCGCAGCTGGTTTGTGAGCACTCTTGATGTGCTCAGCCCCTCACTCTATTCACTGGCAGGGCTAGGGTCATTAGACGCACCACAGGGGGCGGAGCCAGCATTGTGTGGGGAAATCCCAGCCCTGTTCAGGACCCAGGTGCACCCCTCCCTCACATCACCATGCTAATCTCTCCATTCACCACCGGGGCAGACCCATCCAGACTCCTGGAGCCAGGCTCACCAGCCAGCTCCAGCCAATCACACGCCAGCACACTGACTGCACACGCACACCCATGTCTAGAAGTGGCACTTCCACACTAGACACATACACGCCGCATACATCATTGCGCAGCATTCAATCACACGAGTCCGCACATACCAGACTCGAGCCTGCACACCCCACGCATCAGGGACACATACATTCTCCATGCATTCCTATGGGAGGGCAGGCCTATCTCACCACATGCACTCAGAGTGCGCACACACTTTCCACTGGGACACAGTGAAAGTGCACAGAAACCAAAAATCACCATCACCAGGTCACCATTAAAAGCAAAAAGTCTAGGGGTGAACCTGCCAGAAGGGCCAAGTCCAACAACATCAATTTTCTGGAACTCGGAGAGGTTCATCTGGCACTGAAAGCCTTCCTGATGTCCTTTCGGACCAGTTCCCTGCTTGTACAGACGGACAACACAACAATGTATTACCTCAACAAGCAGGGGGGCTTGAGGTTGCGCACACTGTCTCGGGAAGCGCAAGTGATCTGGAACTGGCTGTTGGCCAGGGGACTGATGACTTCGACCCATCTGCTAGGTGTGCAGAATGCTCAGGCAGACTCGCTCAGCAGGCTCGTTCAAGAAAATCAAAAATTGCTTTTAAACGACGAGGTGCTAAGAGACATCTTCGCAAAATGGGGCACTCCAGACATCGATCTGTTTGCCACCGCAGAAAACCGCCAATGTCGATACTTCGCCTCCAGGTTTTACCAACCCGGGACGCTGGGGAATGCACTGTGGATCAACTGGTCGAATAGCTTTCTCTACGCTTTTCCACCCATTCCCCTGATCCCAGCAGAGGTGATCAAGCTGTCCCAGTCCAGGGCCAGGATGATCCTCATTGCTCCGGAATGGCCTCTGCAGTGGTGGTTCACCGACCTACACCGGTCTCTCCTGCCGCATCTTTGACTTCCGTCTCGGCTGCACCTTCTCACGAAGTTCGGAGGGCAGATAGGGCACCCCAACCTCTCGTCGTTTAGTTTGGCAGCATGGACTCCTGAGCTAGTGCAGTATGGACATTTAAATCTGCAGCAGAACTGCATTGAGATATTGAAAGAGGCAAAAAGACAGTCTACAAGGACTTCCTATGCATACAAATGGAAGATTCTGCATTTGGTGCACGTCTAAGGGTGCAGGCCCTACATCCTGCAAAGAGGTCATCCTCCCGTACTTACTGCATTTGGCTCAATATGGCCTTAACTTTCATTCCATTAGGGTTCACCTAGCAGCTTTACCTGCGTACAGGAAATACCCTTCACAAACTTCCTTTTTCCAAATCCCAGTCATAAAAGATTTTCTGGAAGAGGGGGCGTGGCCAGGACGCCGATGTAGTCGGAAGCGGTACTCCGGGGCTCCTCCGAGTCCGCCTCGCTCCACCAAGTATCCTGACCCCTGGCTCGGATCTCGACCCCCCCCCCCCCCCGTGCCCGCATGTGAGGGTCTGGGGAGCGCTGGGGAAGTATTTGCCCCCCCCCCCCCCCCCCCCCCCCCGAGAAGCCCTGCATTTGCCTGGGAGCTCTCACCGAGCGGAGCGGAGTTGCTGAGGCGGCGAGCGCCTAAAATGGCGGCTGATGTCCCTACCAGCGCTGCCGGAGGGGGCGGCGGCGAGAAGAGAGGGAAGGCAGGAGACATCGCCCGCGCACCGGCGGAAGCCCTCAACGTGGAGAGAAGTAAGGGGCACCGCTTGAAATTGCTGGATCAGGGAGCACTGAGGGCGATGTCACGGCGAGCTGCCTGACTTCAAGATGGCGCCGCCCGTGTGACTGGGCTGCCCGGGCTTTGCCGACTGAGGAGACCTGTCCTGCTGCGGGGAAAGGGGCCCCGGTGTCCCGGGCCCTGGGGAGTGCGGCACCTGATTCCCCCACTGACTGGCGAGGAGCGAACTGAGGCAGTGACTCAGGCATAGCCAGCAGAACCAACCGGTTGCTTCGGGGAGGTCCCCGAGATACTTGGGAAGCGGGCGCTTTACCCGACCAGAGACGGTGAGCCATTGTGCACCCACGTGTTTGCAGCTGACCTGAGGTTTGCGTTTGGAGGCGCTGGAACTCCTGCACTGAGAGGGAGCGCGACACATACGAACTGGGACCTCGCCTGGTGGGGGCTTAGAGGTGCCGGCGGGGCCGAAGAAATGTGCCGCCTGAACAATTAGCGGTGGGGGTCTGATTCCTGCCCGGGGGCGCCTGCGCGCCGCACACCGACCTGGCCTTGGTACCTGGGGGCGCGAACCCGGCCTGAGACACCCGGTCTGAGCGACGGACTGGAGCCCTAGCTGGCGAGGGCTTGGGGGGCACGGGATCGAGCGACTGAAGCAAGGCCGGAAGGAGACCTGGGAGTGCTCTAACTTACTGAAGACCACCGCTGGATACACGGACATTCCCGTCCGGCAGAATGGCGCGAGGAGGCAAAAAGAAGGGCTTCGACGCACTGAAACTGGACGACCCGGGTCACCTAGTGGAGGGGGATGTGTCGGCGTCTGGAGCGAGCAGCTCGACCGGCCAGCGAGATCCAACCTTGAGCGACATAATGCAGGCGATAGTGGCGTCAAGAGAAGCTCTCGAGAAGCGTATGGACACCATTGGCACGGACCTGACGCTATTGAAAGATGACCACAGAAAACTGAAGGAGAGGGTAGCAACCTCGGAGACAACCCTGAAAGATTTACCTGGAGATGTGGCTGCCCTGAGAGCGTCATTGACGGAGGTGGCACAGAAGGTCCGGGTGCTGGAACTCAGGGCTGAGGACAGTGAAGGGCGCTCCAGATGTAACAACCTACGCCTCGTGGGGGTTCCGGAAAAGGCCGAAGGAAAAGATGCGGTCGCTTACCTGGAGGAATGGCTGCGGGCCGAGGTGGCACCGGAGGGTCTTTCCCAGTTTTTCGCCCTGGAACGAGCCCACAGGGTCCCGGCGCGCCCTCCCGAGCCGGGGAGGCTGCCGCGTCCAATCGTGATGCGCCTCCTGCACTTTCGAGATAGGGATCACATTCTCCGTAGAGCCAGGGACCTGCAGGACCTGAGAATAGATAATAGCAGGGTCATGGTCTTCCCGGACTTCACGAGAGACGTGCAAAAACGGGCCTCCTTCCTGGCGGTCAAGCGGAAGCTAAGATCACTGCAGCTGCCATATGCCATGTTGTTCCCGGCTCGGCTGCGGGTCATCACTGGAGAACGTTCCCACTTCTTCAACACACCGCAGGAGGCTTGGAGCTGGTTGGACACCAGGGGGGAGTCGGACGTGAGCGCCCATCCGGTGACCTCGCCTGGCAGACGCTCCGCTGAGACGACGACGAGGAGATCTGGTTCCCAGTCGAGATGGCAGCAGGAAAGAGCTAAGGCGATGCTGGCGGTGGCGGCCATCAGCCAGGGAGGCACCAGCCCCGCCAGCGGCACGTCGGAGCAATCGAAGATCGGTGCTCCCAGTCCTGGCTCCAGTAGTGGTCAAGATCTCTCAGAAACGGACATGCCGGTGGTGACTCCCCAAACGGCGGACGGCATCTTTGGCTGATATGGACGGCGAGCAGTTGGACACATTTGTAAGGTACTGGGTTGTGAGTGGGAGCAGCCTCCGGACGCTATGCAGTAAGATGCGGAGACCGCCTAGGGCTCCTCACTGAAGTGTGGGGGGGAGGGTGGGGGACAGGGGGGGGGGGCGGGGGGGGGGGTTCCTCCTGACCGTTCCGAGGGGTGCGGGGCGGGGGGCTTCGGACCTGCTTAGGTAGGCGTGCTGACCACCCTAGCCCTATTCACTTGAAGTACTCTTTTGTTGCTAGAGTTTGGATGGGGTTTCCATGTTGGATGTCTGTCCGGGGGTGTGGGAGTTGGGGAAGTTTCTTTGATCAGTTTGGGGGGGGAATGGGGGTGGGATCCAGGCGTGCCAGAGGGGTCACTGAGAGCGTAGATGAAGCGCAATGGGCTCTGCAATGGGACCCGACCTAGGCTACAAATGTCCCACGTGGAATGTAAGGGGGATGCACACGATGCAGAGGCGCCACAAGATCCACTCCTATTTAGTCAGGCGGGGTGTTCACTTCGCCTTCCTCCAGGAAACACACCTGCTTGACAAGGAGGGTAAGGCGCTACAAAAGAGGTGGAGGGGACAGGTCTACCACACTGGATATTCAGCATATGCCAGGGGGGTGGCCATCTGGGTACGGGCGGGGGTACCTTTCCAATGCACACAGCACCTGATTGATCCGGAGGGGAGGTATGTCATGGTAAGGGGCAAACTAGATGGAAGGGACCTTACTCTGGGTTGTCTATACGCCCGAACGTGGACCAACCTGCGTTTCTCTCATTATTGTCCAGAAAACTGGCCCCGTTTCTGGTGGAGCCCCTGCTCCTTGGAGGGGATTTTAATAGCGTCACCGACACCATCCTGGACAGGTCGCCCCCCCTGCCCAATGCACCGGCTGGCAAACTAGCACTTGCGCGCACTGCTTGGCAGAACCGTTGGGGCCTGGTCGACTCATGGAGGGCTCACCATCCATCGGACAGGGACTATTCGTTCTTTTCCGCACTCCATGAGCTACACGTTCGCATTGATGCCTTCCTGTGCTCTCAGGGCGTACATACAGAGGTGGGCCACAGCGAATACCTCACGCGCACGGTCTCGGATCACAGCCCGTTGCTGTTGCACTTGGGCTGGTCCCGATATCGCCCGCGAATCCCTGCCTGGAAACTGCGCCCGGAGGTACTGGAAGACCGTCTCTTCCGCACAACAATAGCCTCGAACATCGAGGACTACTTTCAGGTCAACGCGGGCACAGCGGGCTCGACCACGATGGAATGGGACGCCTTCAAGACGGTGGTAAGGGGTCAATGCATTGCGGCAGCGTCGTGTGTTCGGAGGACGTTGCTAGCAGACATCACTAAGGAAGACGGGAAATTGCGAGACCTAGAGAGAGCGAGACCTGAGCGACCGGACACACATGGGGCGCTATTAGAGCGCGGGAAGCAGTGGCGGCGGCAGTGGAGCGCCTCAGGTGCTTCGACTATAAGGCCTACCTTACACGCGCGCACTCGGAACGCGACAAGTCGGGAGCTCTTCTGGCCTGGTTGGCCAATCCGGCTCGCCGGAGATCGGTCATTCTTGAGCTCAGGGACCACTCGGGAGTGGCGCGGTTTGATCAGGAGGGGATCAATGAGGTATTCTACGATTACTACACGGAGCTCTACCGCAGTAGGATCCTACCGTCGGCGGAGGAATTCCAGGGTTTTGTAGAAGGCCTGGACTTGCCTGAGCTGGATAGAGAGGACGCGAAGCTGCTCGGGGGCAGAATCGAGGAGAGGGAGGTGAGGGTCGCCATTAAGAGCATGGCAAGGAACAAGACGCCGGGCTCAGATGGACTCCCAACGGAGTTTTATATCACGTATATCGACGACCTGGCGCCTAAACTGACGATGGTCTACAATGAAGCGCAGAGGCTGGGCAGCCTACCGCCGACCACTGGCGAAGCACTCATAGTCCCCCTACTGAAACCGGGAAAGCAGCCATGGGACAGGACAGCATATCGCCCGTTGTCCATGCTCAACCTAGATTACAAGATCTTGAGTAAGATCTTGGCAACGCGCCTGCTCCCCCACATGGCCTCGCTGATCCACGCAGACCAATCCGGCTTCATCCCGGCCCGCAACACGGCGCTTAATGTGCGACGGCTCCTGCACGTGTTGGAGGCTGACACCTATGACGGCGATGAAGCGGCGGTGTTTGCTGTAGACATGGAAAAGGCCTTTGACAGCCTGGAATGGCCTTATCTTTTCCATGTTATGCGCACGATGGGGCTGGGCGATGGCTTCATAGATTGGACAGCGCTGCTGTATCGAAATGCGACGGCGAGGGTCAGAACTGGGAGAATTGTCTCTGAGATGTGTGTGGTGAGCAGGGGCACCCGCCAGGGATGCCCCCTCTCTCCCCTATTGTTTGCCATGGCTGTTGAGCCGCTCGCGGCAAGGGCCCGACTAGGACGGGCGTATCAGGGACTAGATGTCTATGGACAGGAACACCACATAGCTTTGTATGCGGACGACCTATTAATGTTTCTGGCGTACTCGGGTGACTCTCTGCGTGGTGCTAAGGCCCTCCTGCAATCGCTGAGTAGGGTGTCAGGGCTCCGGGTAAACTGGGCAAAGTCATACTTGTTCCCAGCTCCACCGCGCAGAATATGCCCACAGCCCTCGGAGGGGGTGACGTGGGAGAGAAGGAGCCTGTGCTACCTCGGGACCTCGATATTTCACGACAATGCGGATATTCTTGAGGGAAACGTCGGTTCGGCAATCAGACACGCCAAAGAGAATTTTGAGTTTTTGAGTACACTCCCGTTGTCACTCATGGGGAGAGTGGCACTCCTTAAGATGGTGACCCTACCACGGCTGCTTTATCTTTTTAGGACCCTCCCGATCTGGATCTCGGCGGGCCTTTTCCGACGCCTGAGATCGTTAGTAATCGGCTTTCTGTGGGGGACGGGCAGACGCAGAGTGGCGCACAGCACTCTTCTCCGCCCTAGAGAGGAGGGGGGGCTTGCGGTACCAGACTACGTGCTCTACTACCTGGCGGCCCAGCTGCAGTGGCTGACGCAATGGGTCGCACGAACCAGGAGAGAAGGCGATGAATCAGGAGAACCGGCGGGCCCGGTTCAGGTGTTAGCCCGGATTGTTCTGGGGCTCCCGCTGGGAGACTTTCACCTCACGCAGGAATTTGCGACGGCCCGGAGGAGCTGGAACAGATACCGCCAGAGGGGCCACATTGGGATACCATACGCCCCCGAGATCCCGCTCCGATTGTGCAGGGCACTGCCACATGGGGGCTCATGGCACGGCCTGGGACATTGGGAACGGCAAGGACTCAAGTCCATGGGGGACCTCTATGAGGACGGGGCGATGCTGCCTTTCGACATACTGAGAGACCGCTTTGAACTGTCGGGGGGGGGGGGGGGACTTCCTTCTTCACGCGGCACTAACATCGGCAATCCGTAAGCACTGGAAGATGGGTATGGCGGAGCCGCCACTGTCTCTGGGATGCCAGTACGTGGTGATGATGGCGGGTATGGTCAAGGCAGTCACGTGCCTCTACAGGCGCATGGTCTCGGAGACTGTTGCTCCTCTGCTGGCCCTGAAGGCGAAATGGGAGGCGGATCTGCCGATGGAGATCCCTGATGATGCGTGGACTGGCATAGTGGCGCGGGCCCGCAAAGGAACGCGCAATGCTAGATTTCAGCTGATGCACTTCTATGTCCTACACAGAGCCTACCTGACACCTGACAAGTTACATAAATACTTCCCTACTCACCCGGCGACCTGTCCGCGATGCCCGGCACCCTTAGCTGATTTCCAGCACATGTTCTGGTCCTGCCCAGAGTTGAGTCCCTTCTGGCGGGAGGTAGTGGACACCCTGAGGGAGGTCACGGAGGGGGACTTACATCTATCCATAGCACACTGCATCCTGCACTGGTTCCCACACACATCGAAGAACAAGATTACTAGCAAGTTCTTAGACCTGGGTCTGCTCCTGGCGAAACGTGCCATAACATCCCAATGGAAAGCGAGTAAGTGCCCTGTAGTGGGGAGGTGGAAGGCTGAGCTGCTCAAATG
Organism: Lissotriton helveticus; assembly: GCF_964261635.1. Classification (NCBI taxonomy): domain Eukaryota; kingdom Metazoa; phylum Chordata; class Amphibia; order Caudata; family Salamandridae; genus Lissotriton; species Lissotriton helveticus. The sequence goes on along the minus strand of NC_136068.1, from coordinate 897,691,726 downwards.
GGCCAGGTGTGAAGGAGAACTCCGCATGCAGGCTGCACTTAGAACAGATAATGACACGGCGATAGAGAAGGCCAGGGCGTGGGAGGGGCTGATTTTGGACCTCACACTGTTGGGCCTGGAGGAGGAGGACACCCCGGCGCATAGCCCTGCCCCGGCGGACCACTTGACCGGAGAGGTGACGTCCTAGGCTCCCTCCTTTATTCCCCTACTTTCCGAGTGAGAACTACAAGTCATTAGTCGGATGCTCCTGATGGGCTACTTCGGGTCTGCATTGGTCGGGATGACTGTGATCTAGCATTGCTGACGAGCTGGCACGCCTGGGAGGGTGGGGGGTGGAGTTGGGGGAAGGGGGGATAGTTCGGGAGGGGGGGGGGAGGTGGAGGAGGTCAGGGCGGGTTGGGGGGATGAGAAGCCCTTGCTTCGACATGTATAAGAAGAGACCTTCCCGCTTTCTCTAAGTTACGCGATTCAGGGAGGGAGCGTGAGGATTACAAAGCAGCACTGTCTTGCTTAGGGAGCTGGTAACAACTGTTCAGTGGGACTCCAACATACGCACATATTTCTCTGCTTTTGTGCTGCTCGACCTCCGGGGTGTGAGCTAAAGAGCTGTGTGAAACGAATGTTGATAACTCGTAAAGAGAACGCTTACCAGCAGAAATGACTCATATGCTGTATCACTATTCTTGCTGCAATAAAAAGATATTTACAAAAAAAAAAAAAAGATTTTCTGGAAGGTTTGAAGGTGTTTCCTCCCATTAGGCGTCCTTCTCCGTGGGAGCTTAATGTGGTGCTGTCTAGATTGATGAAGGAGCTTTTTGAACCTATTCATAAAGCATCTCTACAGCATCTATCCTGGAAGTCAGCTTTCTTTGTGGTTTTAACATCGGCTCGCGGGGTGAGTGAGATCCAGGCTCTCTGTTGCCAAGACCCTTCTACTGTTTTTCATCCATCTAAGGTCATGATGAGGACTCACCCAAAGTTTCTTCCTAACGTGGTGTCCGATTTTCATGTCAATCAAACGATCACTTTACCAACATTTTTTCAACATCCTTCCGCTCCGCCGGAGAGGTCCCTTCATTCCCTTGATGTGAGAAGGGTGTTGAAATTCTACTTAGATAAGACTAAGGAGATTTGTAGATCAGATCAATTATTTGTTAATTTCTGATCGGTCAGGACTGGTCTTGCTACCTCTAAACTGCCATCTCTAGGTGGATTGTGTCCTGTATTCAACTGTTACCAGAAAGCTAACAAGACTCTAGGGGGTAAGCCTAAGGCTCACTCGACCAGAGGCAAAGCTACTACAGCGGCTCTGCTGCGTAATGTTCCCATTGCAGACATCTGTAGGGCTGCTACTTGGAAGTCTGTCCTTACCTTTGCTAAACACTACTGCCTGGACTCTGATGCCAGGGCAGATGCTCTGGTTGGGCAGGCTTCATTGAAAAAAGTATTTGAACAGTATTGGGTCTGTCTTGTTTCTTCCACTGCAGGGTTTGGATTGTTTGGGATGGGCTTGCCCTTCTATTCACATGATTGACTATACACAGAGATCCCCCTACTACAGAAGGAATAGTTTCTTACCTGTAACTCAAATTCTGTTGTAGGGGTATCTGTTATAGTCATAAGCAACCCACCCTCCTCCCTGGTGGATGAAACAATATCATGAATGCTACAGGCCTGGCTTTATACATCTGCAAAAATAACTGAAAGTAACTAGCCTTTGGCTGTGCATCATGGTATACCAAGGGTCTCTTGAGGGTTCCTTAAAGGCTCGGTATCCCTTTACAGTCACATAATGGCAGCCTATGGGGCTTGTCTGTCCAACCCTTCCTCTCTATCATGACAAAGGATTTTTGTGAAGGGGGCGTTTTTTCTGTTTGAAACTTACCAAAATGTGTAAATTTCAATAATATTTGGCTATCCTTTTTTCACTTCAGGAGGAAGTACTGGCCAGTGTAGCCTTGTTAATTTCAGGCTGCATTATTTGTCTTTGATTTTCTCTTAAGTGTCTATGTAGGACTGCAGAAGAGGGCAACTTAAGAGACTATCGATTGCTCCTAGGTCCACGCACATGGGCGGGGGTAATCACATGATTAGGACTATAACAGATACCCCTACTACAGGACTGGAGTTACAGGTTAGAAACTACTCCTCACTTGACTATGGATAAATCAGGCACCCAAGTCCCTGGGAACTCAACCGATCTGTTTGGCTCATGAGATCCTAGAATTTGATTCTCCCCATCTCCCAACTGAATGTTTGATCATTTCAAAGAAGCTCGTAGGCTGACTAATAGAGTATGCTAAATGGAAAATATTGATCTGGTTGTCATTAGAGTATCAAACCATTTGATGTTACAAAACATTCTTCAATATCTACAACTCTTTGGTCCTGCATTCACATGCATCTAGCTACATTTGGCTGCACTGCTGCATATCTGCAAAATGGACACCTGTCTTTATTCAAAGTATCAGTCATGAAACCCTTTATGGAAGGTCCATCTGCAAGCGTGGCTGACTGATAGGCTGAACGATCTTGCCCCTGTGTTGGCCCCCAGTAAAACAGCTAAACGGGTTTCTGCCCCTTGGTTTACCGAAGCACTGGCGGCATCTCGACGTCAGTATAAGGTGGCTGAGAGGGCCTGGCGCTCACAGTATGACACCGTGGCCAAGCTTGCGTATAGGACGGCTGTGAAAGCATACCATCGTGACATCCTCCTTGAAAAAAGGGTTTATTTTGCAAGGAGGATTGAGACTGCCCCTAATTCATGCAAAGAGATTTTCACCATCGTGAGGGAATTTACGGCCCCACGCACTGATGTGACCCAGGCAGCTCCTTCTGAGCCGTGGGTAAGTGCCCTTGCCAACTTTTTTACCACCAAAATAAAGTTGATCCAGGACTCTTTCCCTCTGAGGGCGGCTGAAATATCTCCCTGCACTGAGGGTGAATCAGATCTAACAGCCTGCCTGGGTCCTGTCCTGACAGACTTTCCGCCACTTTCAGCTTCCTTGTCTTTGGAACTTATGGCCAAACTTAAATCTGGGTCGCCTCTTGACCCGTGCCCTGCCAAATTTTTGGCGAAAATGGCGGAAGTCATTAATCCGTTGGTGAACCCAATTCTGAATCTTTCCTTGAATGGGGGGGGTGGTACCGCAGGCCTGGAAGCAGTCGATCATTCCTCTTCTCAAGAAGCCTGGTTTGGATCCTGAGGCTTTGGTCAACTACAGGCCCATCTCTCTCCTGCCTGCTTATGCTAAGATCTTGGAGAAGAACGTGCACATTGTGCTCTCCAATTTTCTAGAATCCCACTATCTGCTGCATCCCACCCAATCTGGCTTCCGCGCCAACGTAAGCACCGAGACGGCGCTTTTGGATGTGTCGGAAGCTATCAAGGAGGCACTGGATTCAGGAGGCAAAGCTATGCTTGTGATGCTTGACCTGTCGGCGGCTTTTGACACCGTCCCCCATGAGGGTCTCCTCGTCAGACTTCATGAGATCGGTCTGAGGGGGACGGTGCTCAGCTGGTTTAGATCATTCCTGGCTGGCCGCCGACAAACGATCTGGGCCTCTCCTAGCTCTGCCATGATGCCGCCACTGGGAGTCGGAGTCCCACAGGGATCAGTGTTAAGCCTGACTCTATTTAACATCTTTATGACCCCCCTGGCGGCACTGGCGGAGTCTTTTGGGGCCCAGATCGTATCCTATGCCGATGATACCCAGCTCCTCTTTACGTGTGGGAAAGGAGCAAATTTTGATGGAGAGTATCCGTGGTTGCCTTGGGGCTGTTTTCAACTGGTTTCAGCTTAACAGCCTCAAGTGCAACTCTGATAAATCGGAGGTGCTCTTCTTCGGCTGTCGGGTGGACCCAGTTTGGCAGGAATGGTGGCCTGTCAACATGTTTCCTCCAGTGGCCTCTTCCCAGTTAGCCAAGAATTTGGGGATTAAGATTGATAATGGCCTGACACTGAGATCACAGATCCTGGGTCTAACAGGTACATGCTTTGGCCTTCTTAGGATGCTCCGTAAGTTTCTTCCCTTGCTCTCGGAAGATCATAGGAAGGCTACGGTGCAGGCCTTAATTGGCTCGAGATTGGACTATTCCAATGTCCTTTATCTCGGCCTGCCGGAGTATCTCTTGCAACGGCTGCAGGTGGTCCAGAACTCTGCTGCACGGGCCATTTTTGGCCTGTACGGACGAGCTAGAACCTCCGGCCTCCTGCAGTCACTTCATTGGCTGCCGATCCGGAAGCGGATTGTTTTCAAGGCCTTGACCTTGGCCCACAAGGCTCTTCACGCTTCTGGAGCAAAATATCTCCAAAAGAGGCTAGCCTTTTACCATCCTGCTCGATCTCTGAGATCGGAGTCTTTGTTTCTTGCCGTGGTTCCGCGAGTAAAAAGGGCACATATTGGGGGGCGGTCTTTCAGGCTGTTGGCGCCACAGCTCTGGAATACTTTGCCCTTGGTACTGCGTAGTACTTCCAATCTGTTGGCCTTCAGGAAGGGCCTCAAAACTTGGCTTTTTGCTCTTTAGTTACACTCTTTTTCTGCTGCCTGGGCCTTTTATTCTCCTTGCTGTGTTATCTGCTACAGGTCTACAATAAAAGCGCCGGGACACTCCTTGGAGTACCCGTGCGCTATAAAAGACTTTTATAACATAACATAACATAGACTTTCACCTACCTGGAATCTTACCACTGGTCTCGAGACTTATGGGTCCACCATTTAAACCACTACAGAACTGCTCCCTTCAATTTCTATCTTGGAAGCTGTCATTTTTAATTGGCATCACTTCATAGGACCACCCAGCTCCACAGAGATGGGGTTGTCCTTTGCACCAACCCAAAATTCCTTCCAAAGATGGTGTCTCATTTCCACCTCAATCAGTTGAGCTATTTCCCCAACTAGACTCTGTTGTGGAAAGGGCTCCCCATATATTAGATGTTACACTGACAGAACTAAAGACTTTTGCAAAACCAATTGGCTCTTGATTGCTTCTTCACCTGCTCATAAAGGCAATCTCTTATCCTAATCGTGCATTGCCAGGTGAATAGCTGAATGTATTCAAGCATGCTATGTTAAAGCCAAAAGGACTTCACCTACACTCTCCACAGCTCATTCTATTGACAAAATAGGGGCAGTATACCACTAGCTGATGTATGTAAAGCAGCTTCATGGCCTAAACCACACTTTGACCTACAATAGCTTTTTGGCTTGCTAGAACAGCCACACCATGCTACATACACTTTCCATACAACAGCAACATCCACAGGTTACCCAGTGCTTTTGGAGGGTATTGCTTTACAGTACGTGCATCTACAGCCGCACATGCCTCAGATTGTTATCCTGTAAGCATCTGTTCCTGCCATGTAGAACTGTAAATTCACATGTGCCCACCCTCCTCCCTGGACACTTGCACTCAGTTCTCACCCACCTGGGTTAAACAATCAAACAATGAAGTCTATGCCAATGCGCATTATAACCAAGTGAAGAATTCACTTTGTCATGACTTTCTACTTTGAAGAAAAAATGGCACACATCTAGACCAAACACTAGATGGCAGGAGTATGCAAAGCAAGTTATTCTACAGCACTAAATGCCAAGAGCAGATGCAGTAAGTAACATAATCCTTTCTTACAAGTACCTTATACTAGGGACTTAAAAGTTAAATTGTACTAATTGTGTTAACCAATTAAACAGTTTTACGTGTTTTAGCCCTTGCTCTAAAGTCTGGTGAGCAGGACACCTGTACTAGTCATTGCACCAGTGATATATCTAGCAACAAACGCAAAACACATGGTCGGTGAGTGAAAAAAGGGCATCTCCTCACATACAGCAGGTGCATTTGTGAAGGATGCAATGCTGTAGAAGAATGTTGCTTAACTTAAAACTGACATTATCATGACCTATTTTTCCATAGGTAACTATGCATGTTGAATAATCCCAGGTGACCTTTCTGATGGCTACTTATAAACGGAGATTACTCACCTTGAGTGGAGCTGCATGCAGGCACCACCCATGCTCACTGACGCCAGTTCCTTCATTTCCATGTTTTCTAATGCACATATGGAGCATACCTGTTGCCTTTGGCCATACTCGTCAATTTCTCAAGTGTGTAAGGGAAGTGTCCCCACTAAAACCACAGGGATCTGATAGACTACTAGCCGCAGATTCCTTAACGTAGAATCATCCCCAGGCGTGAGACTGGATCCGTAAAATTTTCTTTGCCACAGCATCTCTGCGTTCCGGAGGGAGGTACCACGTGACTCCACCCTAACATCCGCGGGCATGATGTAAGCAAGGTTACATAAGCCCCACTACGGCACGCTGATGTCTGTTTTTCCCTTCTCGGCGTGCAACGCGGATCCAGATAGTGTCCTGCCCTGTTTTCAAGCCTTCTTTTCACGCTTTTGCGTTGAACAGTGTGCAAATGCCTTTGGGCTTCAAGACCTGTACTTCTTGTGCACGTCAGATGTTGGCGTCGAACTCCTCACCCTATCTATGTGGTGTTTGGGCGAGCACCATGACTACAGACTGCGACACATGTCAGCACCTCAAACCGAAGTCCCGGCGGGAGCGCAGGATGAAATTGCTGTCTGCCTGTTTGTCAAGGTCTGTCTCGTCCCAGCGTCTGTCCCCTACCTCTGAAGCCAGGAGCCGCTGATTCTGAATGCGGTATCGCCCAACGGCGTTGCTTGCCAGACGGTAGGACCTGCAGCTTGTCTCAGAGGTCTTGTCCTCGTTCGGCAGAGGGCGCGGGTTCCCCTCGGAACGTGCGCTGTCGCCGCAGTTTCCTGGCGTTGGGGCGACTAGGGCCCAAATGAGAGCCTACACTGCAGCTCTGCTGGCTTCTTTCACCCACCCAACCACTCCCTGAGACGTCCGCGGATCCCTTGCCTTGCGCGGTGCCTTCTGCGGAGTCGCCGGCGGCTTCGCCGCAGCGCCAACAAGTTCGGCTTCAGGTTGTAGGGGTGTAGTGTCGTCTAGGTGCGGCTCTGCGGAGTTCCCCTCTACGGCCCACTCGTCCCTGCCTCGCCGCAAATCCCTATGGGGCTCCGTGTCGTGTCGCAGGAGATCGCCGGGACTCAGAGCTTGTCCCAGAGTCCTCCTTGGTCCTCTGGGCAGACAGCTGTCTTACCAGAGGCAGAGCTGGCGCCTTTCCGGCACAATGGCTTTCCTCCCTGGCAGCGCCGGGACCCTGGGCGCCTCCCTGAGTACCTCTCGGTTCTCTGGGCAGGCGGCTGCCTTGCCGGAGGCCAGGCCAACTCCTTTCCGGAGCCAAAGGCTTTCCTTTCTGGCCCTGGTGGTGCCGTGGGTGGAAGCTAGGGCCTGGGGCACCTTCACAAGCTCCTCTGTCCTCTACACAGGCGGCTGCCTTGTGTGAGGTCAAGTCGGTGCCTTTTCGGAGCCGTTCCTTAGCCGACCTGGCTCCGACCCCGCTCTATTCTCTTAAGGAGCACGTGTTGGTGAAGGTAGACTCGGTGCCCCGATGACTCCGGCGCCGTGCCGGAGTTGGGTCCTTGACTAGTCTTCAGAGGTTCCTTCCTCTCCTGAAGTTTGTCATCTCCTGGTCTCCTCCTTGTCGTTGCTTTATCACCGGCATCTTCCAGGGAGGGCTCCTTGCCGTCCCCACTGCCTCAACCCTCAAACCCACTTTCGCAGCTCTGTTGGTTGCTCTGCCGGCTTTTCAGCCTTCCCCGGAGGCCCCTCAGGCCCCCCACTCGTCTGTGGATCCTCCGCTCTTCAGGGGCTGGCTATTTATTCCTCCAGCTGGACTTGGGGACGGACGGCTTAGTTTACAGCTGTCACCCAAAGAGAAATTACTTTCTCCCCCACGAGTCCTACGGAGGAGTGTAGCCTTTGTTCTGGCCATTTCCACGGCCGCTGGAATTTTGCGGATGGGTGACCCTGTCAACCCATTTCCTATGGATCATCTGTTGGAAGTTCTCCACCAGGGCTCTGGTGGACGGGAGCTGCTTCTTCCATTCTAAGCTTTGCCCCACAATTTTAATGGGGCCTTGGGACATCCTGCCATGGGTGACCCGGTGCCTCAGCCACTCCTATACCGCCACCGCCCTACTCCGCACGATCCAGTCTGCCTTTCTTTCCACCTGGGGCCCTCTCCTGCAGACTGCTTTTCCTTCCTTGCCTTCAATGTTTCCTCCGTCACGGGAGGCCCGGTGGTTGGATTCTTGGGGGCTTAACAGCTTCACTTCCTCCAGTGCTGCTTTGAGAGCACTCAACCCACTTTGTGTTGGCTAGGGCAACCTCCAGCCTTTGGGATTCTGTGGAGTCCCTTTAGTCCCTTTTGTCTCTAGTCTCCCACGAAGGTGCCCGCGCTGATCTACGGCACCATGTGTTGGATGGTCGGGAGTTGGCAGCGTTTATTCTCAGTGAGGCCTTGGATGTTGCTGAGCTCTGTGGCTCTCCGTTGCCATGCTGGATTGCCGGCTGGCGCCTGAGAATGTTAGGGAGCGTCTGATTGATCTGCCTTTTGATCGGGTTCTTTTGTTTAACACCCACGCAGACTCCGCTATTCAACAGCTCCTTGCGGGGCTCCATCCTTCTCCCCCTTCGTAAGCTTGTCTTGTTGGTCCTCCATTGCTTTATGAAATGCGTTATCCCACCTTTTTTCTGGAATATTGTGCTTCGGTTGGACCATCTGTGTGGTTTTATGTGCCTTCGCGGTCCTTACGTTGGTCCCTCTCTACTGTTGGCTGCTGGTACAGCCCTGTTGGAAAGTGGGTTATTGGTAGGGGCAAATGTAGGTCTGCCACTGGCAATAACGCCACTAACACATGATAGGACTCAACATAGGTCTTAGAAAATTATTCCTTTGCTCAACCCTTGGTAACGTGGCTGCGAGCAGACAGGCTTAACTTCAAAGACAGGTATGTAAAGCATTCAAAAACACCATTTCAGTAAATAATTAAGACACAACACAAAATAAAAATCCAACACCAATTTATAAAAATAGGTAATATTTTTATCTTTTAAATGACACCAAAACGAAAATAATCCACTGTAGGAAACCTGGTATATGAATTTTAAAAGATTAGTCACTTTCTAGTGCTTAGAAACCAACAGTGCCCCTTAAGTCATTTCGTTTTCTGTCAGGGACACACCATTATAAATTGTTCTGAAGAATTCTCACCACTGTAGTGGGCCGCCTTCTTCAGCAAGCGGGGTCCAGTTAGAACACCTTTCTGGCGTTCTGCTTGCGGGTCACAAAGTATCCAACACTCAATCCAAGATTCTGGAATCTCCAAGAGGGTCCTTGAAAGTGTGAAACTTCAATTCCGCAATCCACTTGAACAAAACCCTTACAAATCTACTGGTACTCCAGGCTTTGAATTCTTTGTGGGGCTGTCTAGGTGAGCTCTGTTAACCTGTAGCTTGCAGGGAGTTTCCACTCTTGAGTCTTTCGGCAGCAAGGTAATCCACAGGGCTGTAGTTTCAGATGGTGCAGTCTTCATAGGTCAGGCCTTAGAGTTCCTTGCACACAGCAAAATCTTCAGCAGGGCACTTCTTGCATTATTCAGTTTCAAGCAGCAGATCTGGAGGGCTCTGCCCCTCTCGGATACTTATTCAAAATTCTCTGGGTCAAGCACCAGGTCACTGCTGACCAATGAGAGCAGGGCAACTCCTCATAGTTATGACCACATCCTGTGGAGTGTGGCATTAGTTTGTCCCAGGGTGCATCATCCTTCCAAATCCATAATGGCTGATTTTCCAGCAAGGAGGTAAGAGCTGGCTAAACACACCCCCTGGGATATCTCATTTCCATGGACCATCCCCGTACCATCTACACATACCTTTCTTAAGCCTAGTCCTGACTCTGGTTCACGACTGTCATAGTTGACTAAAACCCAGGCCTCCCCTCTTGCCTTTGAAGAGCGTAGTTTAGAGACGCCACCTCCTGGCCTGGCATTCCTATAGAACAGATCACTGCCCTACCAGCAGCCTGGCTAATCCACTTAACTGACCAATCAGGGCAGACCACTGAAAGGCTGAATTTGGACTTACAATCATGAAAGTCTCATAACTTATTGTATGTACACTTGAGGAGAAATTCAACAATATAATATTGTTGGATTTACTACGACCATTCTGGGAAGTCTTTGAATGGTCCGGCTAGTCCTCTCCTATCAATATTTATTAATCAATCACTTCCTACCATGTTAACCTATGGGCCATGGTGCTTGCAATGGGGAAAATGACTTGCGCCACTTTTGTAGCAACAGGGCTTATAAAACCATATTTTATAAGTATTTCCCTAATTTCTACTGAACCCCCCACCCCCTGTGCAACTAGGGAAGACTTCAGGGGTTCTGAATCTGCAGAAATATTGCAGATCACCCTTACCCAATTCTTCCAGCATCAAAGTCGAATTTGAGCACCTCTTTAAGACAATGTGGGGAGTGAAATGTAAAATTTCACTTTACCCATGCTTCTAAAAACTCATTTTATAAGGGCGCTCCTTATAGATAACTGACCCCCCACCCCTTGGATACCTAGGGGTGACCCTGGGGGTCCCTAATATGCAAAAACATGGTAGGTATTTAATTTGTAAGGGCCCCTACCCCCAAAGTCGAGTTTGGGCACAAATTAAGGTTTAAAAGCTGTCCTGGCCACCAGTGCAGCTTTTAAACTGACCTCAGGCTTCATCACTGCACACATGCTGGTGCAGAGAATCTGCTGGCCTCTAAACTACCATGCCCCAGGATACTGGAGACTTCTAGGTAGTTTCAATCCCTTGCCCTATTACATACTAGGGGCTTAGGTGGTAGATCATGCCAACTACAGGGGTACCCCACCATACTATAGTGTACCCTAGTGTATGTTGGGTGTCTTAACTGTGTTCTAATGTGTTCCTTTTAGCTTGGCACTGGCCCTGGGCCTGGTTAAACTGAGCCCAGGGTCAGTGAGTCAGTTACCACCAGTTCCAGTCAGCAAAAAATTGGGGGGTGCCCAGGGCACAGGATGACTTTGCATCAAGCCCCTTTGGCAAGTGTGTATTTTTTGGCTGATTGATAAGCAGTCTGTCGTTCTAACCGCAGGTCCTTTTTGTTCTTGTCCTCAGATGCAGGATTTTTTTCCGTAAGAGTGGTTCCCATGTTTTCTTAGGGACGTGTCCTACCCTAAGTGGGGTATTTGTAGCTATTGTATAGCTCTGTCCTACGCTGGAAGGGTGTGGACTTCCTTTTTCGGGTTACTCACCTTTCCTGGCTTAGTTGTATACTGCTGGTGCGGTCTTTGATCTCGTCTGGGCGCTGCTAGCGCTGCTCCAGGTTCTGTCCTCTTAAGTATCCGCTGCATCACTGGACCGTCTTGGCATGCATGCGTTGTATTGTGATGTTTCTGCCCTTTTTGTCCGGTGCTTCGGCCTGCTGGCTGAGGGCTTAGATTCATCCAACGTATTCCTCTTCTGGCTGGTCCCACTTCTTTTCGTGGGTAGGTTTGCGGCTGGCATGATCTTCCTTTGGGGGTAGTTCTGGATTTCCCTGGCCTTTACTTTCGCCTTGCGCTAGTCTTTCTCTGGGCGCACTGCTTCAGGGTATTTGCCAGCTGCCGGCTGTGCACGCATGCTCTTTCTGGTCCACCACTCTGGGCCTTGGCGTACACCCTTGTCTGCTGGAGCTTGTGCAGCTGTGTCTTGCTCCTCATGCCTGCTTTGTGGAGCCATTTCTGCCGCTGCTTGGAGGCTGATGCCTGTTAAGCTTCCCCTTCACTGTGTGTTCTCCTGCGGCGAGCTCTGCCTCTGTTTGAGGTGGTTCTTTCTTCCTTGGTACTCCTCTGGCGTTATCTGTCCTTCCAGGGTCTTCTGGCGCATGTCCCTGGTACCTTGGCTGAGCTTAGGGTCTTCTGGCCTCTCTTCACCTTGTCTTGCTTACTTCGGCTCTGGGATGGCTGGCCTGCCTTTCTTGCCACCGTTACACGTTCCCTCTGTGGCTCTGTTGCTTCCTACTGAAGGAGTTCTCTTGCAGGCCCTCCTCCCCTCTGGGTACGGCTAGGGTATCTATTCTAAGTTAAGTAATCGGCGGCTAGTAGACTATATCAGATGTACGAGTTACTTGCCTTCCCTAACGGTGTATCTGGTAGAGATGTTTCTAGCTGCAGATTCATTCGCGACGCGCCCTTCCCTGTTCTGCGAGGAGCTTCAGCTTGGTCTTCTGCACTATCCTAAGTATGTGTGGTTTTGTCTTATGCGAGTGCCCTCTTTCACATCCTCCCTAGCGGGATGCTTCGTTATCTTTATTTGATCCACTCCTTCCTTTCTGGTAATTGGTTGGTGGGTTCATGGATTCTTCAAAAATTTATGGTAAGGGTACTCCCAAGTTTGTTAGGTCTAGAGGGGGAGAAATGGACAACAAATACATATACAAAACCTCTAGTCTGACCTATAAATCTTTCAAAGTAGAATTAATCTAAACATTTTTCAGAGATGCAACTTGGATAGAAAGTATTCACATAAACATATTATTCTTTAGTATTTCATTTATTTTCCTTTTCCTAGTTAACGAGAAAAGACATTTCTTAGCATTTTTTTGTATTAATTAATAGAGCAAAAAGATTTTTTCATAATTTTGAACTAGATAGACAATATTTACAGTGATAAATTTATTATTGAACCCCACATAAAAGCTACACAGTTGTCAGTCTCTCTATCACTCAATCAACATCATTCATTCTAACTCCACACATACTCATACCATTAATAAAATACAATAAACAACAAAAGACATCAATACATCTGAGAATCCTACTTGATCTTTTATACATGAATTTCCATGTTTTTTTCCTTGGTGAGTTTTATATTGTATATTACTTCTTCTTTTAGTTCTTATTCCTTATATGTTCCTTCGTCCGGGAATTCCAGATATATAAGGCCTACGTACGTTTCGGTGTACTATTTACTTTGCATCACCTTTATCAGGGCCAAACCAATACATAGACAGACATATGTATGTATGTATAAATTGTTTTATAGCGCGCTCTATTACGAGAGTATCCTGGCGCGATGGAGAACAAAGGGCAAGGGGACAGCACAGTGATTAGCTTATGTCAAGTTTCTGAACAGATGAGTTTTTAGGTTCTTCTTAAACTGGGCAACATTTTGGCAGGAGCGCAGATGGAAGGGGAGAGTGTTCCACACACGGGACACCACTACAGCAATTGACTGCCCGCCCAGCCTAGCCCGCCTGAACCGTAGATGGGTCATTTTGAACAGTGAGGCTGACCTGAGGGCTCTTGTTGGGACGTAAAGGGAAAATCTTTTCTTTAAATAGGCTGGGCCTAGGTCATGCATGGCTCGAAATGCAAGCACTAACGATTTAAAAAGAATGCGTTGCGGTACCGGAAGCCAATGCAGACCGGACATTTGAGACCGAACGCTCTTCCATCTCGGGATGTTACAGAGGAGACGGACAGCGGCATTCTGAATGACCTGCAACCGCTTGATCAGGTAAGCAGGAATGCCGCTAAACGGAGCGTTCGCGTAGTCCAGCCTTGCCAAAATAAGTGCTCGTGCAACAGCCTCCCTAGCATCTCCGGAAAGTAGTGGGAAGAATTTTCTGAGCATCTTTAAAGTGGCAAAGCAAGTCCCCGACAGTTTCTTTATATGGTCTTCATATCTCAAGTCCTCCCCAAACCAGACTCCAAGATTTTTCGCAGGGCCACCCATTACCTTAGGACATGGGATGTTAGGGGGCCACAGCGAATTCCTAAAACTGGGGGGGAAGGAACCATAAAAGAGGACCTCTGATTTCTCCTCATTACACTTTAACTGGGCCGAGGTTAGCCAACGAAAGACTGAGGATAAGCAAAGCTGAACCATGGTCGTATCTAGATGGTCATCTGGCCAGGTAAAGAGAAGCTGCGTATCGTCAGCATACCCGATAATTTTAGCCCCATACTGTTCAGCCAGATACACCAAGGGGGTAATGTATATATTGAACAGTAGGGGGCTAAGGGTAGATCCCTGTGGGACCCCCGTGAGAAGCGGTTTAGGCTCAGATGAAAAAGGAGGCATCCAAACTTGCTGTGTCCTACCAGAGAGAAACGAGGACACCCAGTCTAGGACCTTGCCACCGATACCAATAGCGGAAAGCCTAGCAGTAAGGAGTGTATGAGGGACAGTGTCGAAGGCGGCAGAGAGATCCAATAAAATCAGGACCGCTCTGCCGCCCCCGTCCAGACACTCACGAATAGACTCCGACATCTCGACCATGGCTGTCTCCGTACTGTAGGCCGCCCTGAAGCCAGACTGGGCAGGATGCAAAGCATTAGAAGTCTCGGCAAACCTTTCCAGCTGGTTAAAAACCGCTTTCTCACATATTTTTGCCAATGCAGGCAGGAGGGAAATGGGGCGATCATTTTACATATATTAAAATGAGAGGGTTCTGCACATCTGAAATAAGAGATATGGTATACTGTATATTAGTTTGACAGTATATGTTGCATCCTGTTTACAAAAAGCCAGGTTATGTGCTTCAATTTAATTTTAAAGTGCTGTGGTAGATAGTAGGCCCATCTAGTGATGCCTGTATCTATAAAGAAAAGGAAAATTCTGATACAGTGACCGAAGAGGTTAGAGGCCCCAAAGATTTATAGTTTGTGGCAAAATTAGAAAAATGGAGTGGGTGATAATAATACAACCAAGTGATTAGTGTAAAGGTTAGAAGATAGATAGGAACAACTAGAAAGGGTATCTCACCAGTGTATCTCAGTACTAAAAGATACACTTAGGTGTAGAGACCACCACCTAGTAGGGTCATATTTGAATATACCTACTTGTAGGCAAAAAGGACCGCTTGGCAAGAATGCAGTAACTGGTTTACTTTCAGAAATAGTTATCTAATGCTGAAAAAGGGAGAGAATATTTGCAAAGGTTAGACTGTCACTAATCCTAGTTATGTTCTGATAAAGTTTCTTATTAAGTAAAAAGAGTTCTACCTTATAGCCATAATCAGACACAGTGTCTATTTGAGAAGTTGCATAAGTCTATTCGAATATAACTGGCGAGCTTGGTAGATCGGTTATCCTTCTTTTCTTTAAGGGGCTTGGTCCTGAGAAAAAAGACAAATTAACCCACTGTGATAGTTGTATTATATACTAAGATTTATGATGGCTCCAAGGCTCTGAGTGTGAGGGTTATGATAGGGTGGGAAGCCTATCTTACCTTAGAGATCTACACATCAATTACTGACAAGAATTCTCTTCCTTTGAGTCGTGGTACATCTGAAGTCGGCTCTGTTTAGCGTATATTTTCCTATTTAGAAAGAACCAAAGAGTAATATTGATAACGTTATCCTCGTGCTGCCCATCTGACTAAAAAAGCTTATGGCATGTGTCAGCATTACTACTAGTAGTTGATGACATTTTGATAGAAATTATTAACTACTGCATAGCGCTTTCTTTAAAGCTGATCGTTGGGCCTTTTTGTAAACAGGATGCAACATATACTGTCAAACTAATATACAGTATACCATCTCTTATTTCAGATGTGAAGAACCCCCTCATTTTAATATATGTCTGTCTATGTATTTGTTTGGCCCTGATGAAGGTGATGCAAAGTAAATAGTACACCGAAACGTACGTAGGCCTTATATATCTGGAATTCCCGGACGAAGGAACATATAAGGAATAAGAACTAAAAGAAGTAGTAATATACAATATAAAACTCACCAAGGAAAAAAACATGGAAATTCATGTATAAAAGATCAAGTGGGATTCTCAGATGTATTGATGTCTTTTGTTGTTTTTTATTGTATTTCATTAATGGTATGAGTATGTGTGGAGTTAGAATGAATGATGTTGATTGAGTGATAGAGAGACTGACAACACTGTGTAGATTTTATGTGGGGTTCAATATAAATTTATCACTGTAAATATTGTCTATCTAGTTCAAAATTATGAAAATCTTTTTGCTCTATGTTAAATAATACAAAACAATGCTAAGAAATGTCTTTTCTCGTTAACTATGAAAATGAAAATAAATGAAAAACTAAAGAATAATATGTTTATGTGAATACTTTCTATCCAAGTTGCATCTCTGAAAAATGTTTAGATTAATTCTACTTTGAAAGATGTATAGGTCAGACTAGAGGTTTTGTATATGTTCATGGGTTCTTCTGTATCCCTGCACCCTGGACTTCCAGTGTGGGGCCTACTCTTGATCTTCTACCCTTTTTCATTGCTTTGAATTTGACTCCGCTGCAGTCCTGAGTGGGGTCTCTTGGCTGTGCCTCAGCCTTTAGCTCCTTACTGGGGCTGCACCTCTCATTGCTGGTGTGGTCTTGGGGCGATTTGCCGTTTTTTTTCTTCTGTTCTGGCCATGTTGTCCTTCACTGTTAATAGACTGTCGTTGCAGGCCTTCTTCGTCTGCTGTGACATTTTTCACATGCTTTTCTGCCCCAGGGAGGATATTGTTCCCCATGGATTCTTCCCCTTCTTCTTGTTCCAACTTTCAATCAACCATGCTGGAGATCTGAGTGGATGCAGTATAGCCAGCTGAAGCTTAACCCTAATAAGACTTAGTTGGTATTGATGGGTGGGCCAGCCAATCCTTGGAATTCTAGCTTCTTGCCCCCCTCCCTTGGGCCTCCACCTTGCCCTGTCAAGTCGGTTAAGAGCCTTGGGGTCATCATTTCAAATGATCGGTCTATGAGACCTCAAATCAATGCGGTAACATCATCCTGCTTTTTCCATCTTCGCAGGATCTGCAAAATCCGTAGGTTCCTCACCACTGAAGCCCTTATTTTGGTTATCATGGCCTTGGTGACCTCACGCATTGATTATGCCAACTCCCTCTACGTAGGTATTCCGGCCTATCATCTTCACCGGCTACAGCTGGTGCAAAATCAGGCGGCTAGACTGGTATTCCATCTCCCGAAACACCAACACGTTTCACCCCTGTTGAACAGTCTGCATTGGCTCCCGGTGGCCTACCGCTGTCAGTTCAAACTTGGTTGTCTGGTGTTCAAAGCCCTCATTGGCCAAGCACCTGCTTTCATTATCTCCAGCCTCCAGCGTTTCACTCCTTCTAGAGCACTCCGATCTACTTCCCATAACCTTTTGACGATCCCTAGGTACAAAAGGAAAAAGCATGGTGGCTCCTGTTTTTCCTTCTTGGCCCCCACCTTGTGGAACTTCCTTCCCTCTTGCCTCAGACTATGTCCTCAGTATGATTGCTTTCGTAAATTACTCAAAACCCACTTTTTCAAACTAGCCTACTGAGCCCCTCACAGCACTCTCTCTCCCGCATTTGTCTTGAGCGCCATGAAACCTTTTGGTGACCGTGCGCGGTAGAAATGCTTTTAACATAACATTGTTTGCTTGCAAGGTTGCTTTGCAGTAGCTATGCTCTGGTCTTCCCTTCTATGACCTTCAGTGCCACAGTGCCTGGCACTTCTCCGAATGGCGCTGTTCTTCTCCATTCGCTTCTCCCTTTTTTGTTTCTCTGCTTCTTTCGCACACTGTTCCCGTATTTTGTTTGTTTGTAATGGCTCCACGTTGTGGCACAGAAAAGTTCTCTGAAGAAAGCGGATGTCTGCGCGCCAGGGTGGGGCTTATGTGACCTTGTTGACATCATGCCTGCGGACAACGTCCGGGCGGAGTCACGTGGTACCGCCCCCCGGCGCGCAGAGATGCTGTGGCAGAAAAAAAGTCCGGATCCAGTCTCACGCCTGGGGATAATTCTACGTTAAGGAATCTGCGGCTAGAATAGTCTCTACCAGATACACCATTACCGAAGGTAAGTAACTCTTACTTTAAGCCCTGCAGAGACCGTTGCAAACCAATGTGTGCTACAGACCATTACATAGTCTGGTTGTCTGCGATCAGACCACGTCTGCAGGGACTGTAGCATGTACACAAATGAACCTGCATGCTCTCCTGGATTGTGAAGCCAAAGTCCTTTCCTTGGCACATTATCGTTGTGGTTGAAGTATTTAGGGGAGTTTAAGAAGAAACCTTAAATAAAATCCAAGAGGGCAACCACCAGTTTCCACCACTCTAACTCCTAGAGAGGGCCAAACATGGCAACCTACCTCCCCTTCTGATCTTCCCCAAGACTATTCTGTCTAATTCCGGCACACCCTGACTTTCTAAGTCCGTCTGCTTCATCACAGCTATTAGAAGCCTTCAGGAGAGACTGCTGCAGATCTTCTGCACTTCATCTTCTCCCTGTGGCATACCTTTGTGTCCCAAGCAAGTGCAGGGGCTTCCTGTCTGACTTCACCGCTGGTACAATCCTCGACGCCGTCTATACCCCCTTGGACCCATATCAAGTCCATCACTGACTTTTATGCCTGCTTTAGTGCCATCCCCTTCCCACTCCCATGAATGCTGATGCCAGATGACTATGTAGAGCCTATAATGCTGTCTGACTCCAAACTAGTTATTCTACGACCTCAATTGAATTTGCAACTGGAGTGAAACCTCTTGGCAATCCCTCGGATAGCTTGCCAATTGGTAGAGCCCAGACTTTACATAACTTAATTGCGACCGACTGACGAAGACAACTATGATGACGGAATGATTATATTTCCCCACTATAACTGGTATCGAGGGCTTCAGGATGCCAGTGGGATGTTACCTTAACTTGCCACTCAGTAAGACAAACTTAGCATCTTTTCAGCTCTGACTCCAATAACGATAACTTTGATGAAGGGTATGGCTGTATTCTCCATTATGGTTAGGAAAACAGGTATAAGAAACTATGTAGTGCCAGTGCCTCGATGCGTCTCCAGATACTGGCCTTGTGTCTACTGTGGGTCCTGTTAGAGGAAAGCAATGCTTTTGCTGTCATGTTAGAGGCCAGGTGAAATATTAAACCTACAATTGCCAGTCATGGAAGTGATCAATGATTTGAGTGAAGTTTAGCAACCTGGCCACGTTCCCACTGAGCCACTGTTACCCTTCAATGAGGAACTTGCTGAAACCCTTTTGGGCACCTGGGCCATACCCTTTTCAGGGCAGTCAGACAGGTCACCCTGTGCCTGATGACTCTACCTCCTTTAGTCACCATCCCACTTTGGAGAGTCTGGTAGTTGAGGCATCCACCAAACAGGTTGATCCAAATACTTTCCATACCATTCCTCCCCACCATGAGACTAAAAAATTGACTTTTGGCAAAATAATTTCTCCTTTGCAAGTGTACGATAGTGGATTTTGTGGTGTGGCTGGGAGGCCTAACATGGTAATATTGTCACAATCTCCATCGGGTCTAAATGGGTTCTTTAACGAAACCCTTAGCTCAGTCCTCTGTAGTTGCGGAACAGCCATCAGGCTTCATCAAAGAAATGGTCTAAAACATTTAGAAGTACCTGAACAGTTAGGTCCCAACACAATAAAAATCTGACTCCAGTTTATAAACAGTATTTTCATCTTAAATTAGATACTAAAACAGCAAAGCTCTATTGAAGGGAACCTGATATTTTTCAAAGGTAAGTAGAATACTTCAACTTTAAGCTCTTGGATGTAATAAAACATTGCAATCAGTTTGTATGCAACGGCTAAAATGTCAGGGTCTTTTTGGACTAGCCATATTGGGCTGGGGCTAGTCACAAGAACCATTCTGGTCAACCTGTTGTAGAAGTCAGCCTTCTTTGGGTCATTGTTGTCTTTTTGTTTTCCCTCCTAAAATCGACTCAGTCAAGAAGTGGTCCTAATGCTGGGGTTTGAGGCTGATGAAGAGATGGGTGAGTTTTCCTGGACCCACCCTGGTGTCCACTTAACATTAGGGGTGGTCTCCGTCCTCAGTACTCATGTCCACATTGCAGCAGGAGAGTGCAGGTGCAGTTGCCACTGATCTCCCAGTTCATAGCCGGTCCATTGATTGCTAAACAGTAAGCAACTCCTTTTCTTTGGGAAAGGCCATGGATCCCATGATGGATGAAGCAGGTATGGTCCTGTCTTTGGTGCAGCCACTCTTTGCTGGGTCCAGGGAGTAGCAAGGCATTCCTTCTGCCATCTTCCCGTCTAGTTGTGATTTGCGGACTGTGGGTCTGGGGGTTCCACTTCAGTGCCATCTTCTCATTGGTGTGAGGGGAGGAGTCGCTAGCCAATGGAACAATAGTTCCCACAGTGCTACCCATGCCTCTTTGTCATTTCCTAGGGTTTCAGCCCTCAAACATCCTAGAATACCCCCCTTGACCCTAAGACAAGATGAAGCAAGCCCTCTCCTGTGAAGTCATGAGCACACCCCTTGGGTGTACCTGACATGAGCCACTCCTCCTGGAAAACTGGTCCTGCAACAGGTAGTGTGATTGGCTTCCCTGAGGGAGTAGACTCTTTTGAGCTAGGCCATACTGCTGGAGGAAGTCACACCTTCTCCCTTCAGTAATTCTTTGTTGCCTGTTCCTGAAAGGGCTTCACCCTTCCTAGCAGGAGGCTGTGAGAAAGTGACCTCTTTCTGCATGGTTGCCCCACTTTTAGCTGATTTGCTAATATGCTTTGACTGAGTGTGTCCTGGGTTCCTGCTAATCGGGTACCCAGGGCCCATGTTCTTTCTCTTCAACTGCATTGAAGCCTAAACCCAATTGGCATCTCTGGCCATGGATCAGCCCCTGGTAAATGGTACCCAGGGCATTGTTGCCAGAGAAGGCCTCTAAGGGCTGCAGCACTCATTCTGCCACCCTTGGAGGACCATTACACCAACACACTGCCTTGTAGGCTGCGTGTTTTGGTGCAGAACAAAGTGAGGAGTCGAAATAGCACACATCCCTGTGTGCCATGCCTACAACCCACTGCCCTGGCATAGATCAGTCCCCCCTCTAGCTGGATGCACTATACCAATGGTGAGGGTACAGGTGCAGGAGCCCTGTACTCCTACAGTGTTGAAGTCCATTCTTAGACATTGTAAGTGCATTGCTGCCATTAAGAGTATATTGTGCGGGGAGTTTGTCAAAACGAACTCTACAGCACCATAATGGCTACTCTGAAAACGGAAGAGTTTGGTATCAAACTTCTCAGCACTTAAACCCACACTGATGCCAGTCTGGGATTTAATGAAAAATGCACACAGAAGGCATCTTGGAGGTGCCCCCTGAAACCTAACTTGCCACTAATGTCCAGGCTTTCAGCTGCCACCACCAGACATGTTTCTGGACCCCTGGGATGAGAACCTACTGCTCTCTGGGGCCCTGAAACGATGCACATCCTGGGACGCGGTGCCAAGCTTCCTCCCCCAGGAGGGGCAGGGTTCACGAAGAGTAAGTTTAAAAGGCTTGCCACCTTTGTGAGCTTCCCCAGGCCACTTGCTACTTTCAGCAACTGGTCCCCACTGGTTCAGACTCCTACTTTGGGCGGGAGAACCAGCAGTAAAAAAGTGAGGAAGAGAGGTGTGCCCACCTCTGCCAACTCCGTTGGGGAGGCGAGGTGAAGCTCAACAAAGTCCCTGCCATTTTACAGATGGGTTGACTCTGGTAACCAGGGACAGGCTTATACCCCCTCCCACTGGAGGGTGGCATAATAGGGGTGTACCCACCCCAGGGAAGGGACCAATTGGTCTCTCCCTTTTACCTACCTGTAACACCCCTAAATCTAGTATTTAGGGGAACCCCCTGTCACTTACTTCCTCGGTCACAAAAACTACACGAGAAGGACCGAATAGTTGTGCCAACGTTAACAAGAGGAAGACTCCCACTGACTTGGCCCCAGCTCTACCGGCCTGTCCTGCGAAATCCCTGTGTCCTGCAGCCAGCAACTTCAAACCCCAGAGGACCTACCTGTCTTCAACCACAGACGGTGTCTCCCGTGAACACCAGATTTATTAATCTGTAAGCTCTGTTTCTGGCCGGACATCCCGGATCTGCCCCACTCTGCACCCGCCGTCCACGACTCGGAACTAGAGTAGGTAAACACCACAAGGAGGTGTCCAAGCCCCCCTCACCGCGATCCTAACCAGAGATCTGGCGACCTCTGACCTGCTGCAAGTCTCCAGCTAACGTCTGCAGCCTAAATCCGGAAGGTCACCCAACCATGACCAGGAGCTGGTAAGATCTGACTCCAAAAGGCACCCCTGCACCCAACACCCCACAGTCTTGGGTGGCCTAACTGACGGTGCCTAACCAATACCCAACTGCCCAACTTAACTCTCAAAGTGGTGGTCGCACTCAGAAGACCTGCATCCCCAAGCCTGCAGTGTCTTTGCAAACCGGAGGTTCCCCATTGCAAACAGAGCGCCCAATGTTGAAACGACACCCTGTTCTTGGCCGCCCTAGTGCAGCTTAAGGGTGCAGCTTTGGTGCTACTTTGTTTCACCATTGGCCCTGAGCTAAAGTCCAGGAGTTTTTGCTCCCACAACAAAGTGGCCTGCTAGTCAGCAGCCACCAACCGGAGTCACCCTATCCCTCATTGGATAACATTGGGCCTCAGCACCCGGACGCCTTTTGTAATGCCACAATAGACCCATAATCTAGTGCAGAATTATCTGATTTGCTCTTTTGTTCGCGCTACTTCCCCGCTTTTATTTTCTGCTCCTTATTGTCAAGGCTGTTTCTCATTGACCTCTTTTCTGCACGGCCTGAGAACGTCCAGCTTTGTCACTACACCATACAATACTACTTCCCAGACAACTGCAGGCACAGGCAGCTTTCCTGCCGAACGTTTAGACTTGTTCCACGTTGGTCAAACCATAACCCTACTGGCATTAAATCCTCAGACTTATCCCTCAGGAGAAGGTGAGGCTCCATTGCTTGGATCCCAAAGGAGCTCTCACCTTTTGCATTGATCATACTAGGTGGCCACTGAGCTCTTTGTTGGCTTCTCTGAGGCAAAAAGGGCAAAGCAGTTCAGAAGAGAAACCTCTCCCGTGGAATCAAGCTCTGCATTAAGATCTGCTATGCATTCACCAAGCAGCAGCTTCCAGAAGCTGACTGTGCTCACACTCCAGGCTAAAGCTGCTACCACTGCATTGGCACGTGGTATCCCTGTCCTAGACCTTTTCTAGATGGCTATGTGGTGTCCCGCCAGATGTTCACAAAGCATTATTGCTTGGAAAGGTTTTGCCAGGAGGGGCATTTTGCCTGCTCGGTCTTGCAGGACTTGCTGGTATGGGTCAATTCACAGACCCGCCTACAAATAGGTATTGCTTTATCTATTCAAAAGGTGAAATCTGCAGCTTGAAGTTTATCAGGACAAGTTCCCTTTGGTAATGGTCTTTCTGGTAGCCTGGAACCGCAGATTCTTCACCAACCCCCCCATAATCCCTCTTGAGTGATTACTCTATCCATCAATAAACTCCCAAGTGTTGGAGTCCACACACTGTCTACCAACTTGCTTTCGAGGCTCTGCATCTAGAGATGGACAGCCTTAAAAGCAATGGACGTCAATGTGCGGGAGTGAGGCTTATATAGGTCGCCCACATTTCCAGAGGGTAACTGTCCTTGCAGAGCCACACAGTGCTATCTTACGGCTCAGAGGTACTTCTGAGAATTTTCTGAATCCAGTCTGCCTGGAGAAAATTCTAAAAGGTTGGGAATCTGCAGATGGTCTCTAACTGAAAGAGTTACGATGCTAAGTAACTTGTTCGTCTGCAGTATGTCCCTGCTTTTTAATGAGTAGACTACATTGTCCTTTCCCTTGCTGCCTGACACAATTAGCTGCCAATAGTGTTTTCACAGCCCGGCACCTCATTTTATTCAGTGTCTAGCAGTATTGAATTGTTTGTGCCAAAAGGAAGATTGTGGTGTTACCAAGGATTTATTCGAAAAATGCATCAATACATGTTGATGTTTCAAAAAGTGCTGTTTAGTTGTCACCTAATAGGAAAACTTGAACAGGAGGTATTAAATACATAATGTGAGAATTGTTGTTATTCATAAATTGGCTTTTAAGGATTAAAGATGTTGTAGCTTTAAAAAAAAAAGGCATTTTCATTCCTTTTTGCAGATTGACTCATTGGTATTTTATTTATCCAAGTATAGTTGTCTTGTAATGTCAAATGGTACAGTATTACTTAATTTTGTAGCCTTCTCGTTCATACATTGGCAAAAAGAACTGCTGGAAAGGGATGCCCTACATTCAGAAGGTATTTGGGGGCGTAGTAGTATGTCAAGCATGCCACTCTTGGGGAAGCCATTGATAAAGGATATTAAAACTTACAATTTGGAAGATTTTTGGTAATTTAAAGATGTTTTTGTTTACAGAAGACAATCCATAGATGAAAATTTAGAATTGCAATTTAAAGAGGAGACCCAGAAGTGGCGGACTCTCTATGAGGAACTGCATCACAAAGTCAAACCATTCCAGGTGGGGTATTGCTTCTGTTAATTAACACCAAATTTCCCTCTATGCTATTGTGGTGTTGCACGACCAGTAATCTTTATTTTGTAGAGCATTCTGAATTACGTCCTGCAATTCGTTTTTTTAAAATAAATGTTGATACTTTGATTCCAATAAGATGTATTTTCCTTGAGCCCTTCTAGACCATCTGAATCCTTTTTCGGAACAGACTGATAGTTCGAATTGTTGTTTGATAAAACTTGGATAAAATGAGGCTGAATGTAATTGTGTTCGAGTAACATCATTTGGTTTTATTCCAGCAACAATTGGACATGTTTGAAGCTGAAAAGAACGCATTGCTGAATGAACATGGAGCAGCTCAAGATGAGCTCAATAAACTTAGTGAAGCCTATGCAAAACTTCTTGGCCATCAGAACCAAAAGCAAAAGATTAAGCATGTCATGAAACTGAAGGAAGAGAACTTTCAGCTGAAACAGGTGTGTATATTGTCACACATGGGTTGACTTGTTGGCAAAATGCTGTAACAGTGCAGGGGCCAATTTGGATCATTCATAAGAGATATTCATATAGCAAATGAGATTTAATGTGTGGTTTGTGGTGCTTCTTGTGGCTAGAAATCTGTGGCTCACCTGGCACTTCCACGATCTCTCTACCTCCTCTCCCCTTTTGAATTGCAGGTGTAAGAGCAGGCTTCTAGCATTTTTCTGAAGTGACATTTGTTTTGATGTAGTTATCACTCTGCATCAACTTTGTTATGAATGTATGCTACACCGGTACCATTTCTTTGGCATCTTTGAGATTTTGGAGTTTGCGTGTCCAAAGACTCTTAAGTATTGCTGCCTCAGCAGTCCATTCACATCCTTTCTGTGCAACATTTGATTTGATATCTTCGATTAACTGTTATTTTGGGTATGACTGAATATAGGAGAAGAAAATGCACCCCTTACAGTAAGAAATGTGAATCTGTCATTTGATTATCAAAAGAATTCTGTAAGACTGTTCTCCCTTATTCACATGAGGAAAGAGACAATAAGTCTTGCGTAGTCCCTTGAGTCTCACCTCTAGCTGCAACCAATCTGAGCAAAGGTCTTCAACAGGCACAAAGCTGCATGTTTTTCAGGCAGGCAAACGCTTTGTTGGAATTTGTGTCTTTCGTCCACATTCCAATCCAACAGCTGCTTTGTGGTGTGCTGCTGGTCATTTGTCAACTGCTTGGGGGCAGAAAAAGGCGAAATCTAATTGTGAATTGGTAAGTGGGTGGTACTTTAGTATTGAGACTGTTCAACTACGAAGGGGCGGCATGTGATGTGAGGTATGTTGTTGAGTAGCACAAGAGGGGCAAGAAAAGTAGAGGTGAGACTGTATTGGCATCTCCTGGGTGTAGTATCCAAATCTGTTGGACCTGAAGAACATGTTAAAAACAATGTTAATTTGTAACGTTTGAAAAATCATGCGTTTGGGAAAGATCATAGAATTCAAAGACACTGAATGCAAAAATAGCCAGAAAGCATCAACAATAATTCTAAGTCGGGCGTCCCCAAGCTTCTTCGAACCACAGCCATTTTTTTTTTCTTTTTTGCAGCTTGGAGTCATTCTCTGGATTCACATGCTGTGAATTATTCCATCATGTAGTGGTTTGGAAATCTTCTTTTTGAAGGCTCTAATCTTTCTTGGGCTCAATCTGTTGCCTCCATTTCGTGTCTCTAGTCCATACTTTTCCTGCAGTTAGACACCCCTCGCCAGAAGCCCCAGCTTGTGGTCGCCATATTCAGATTTTGTTTTTGTTTTTACTATTTGGTCTGGGAAATCACTTCTGAAGACAACACTAAGGGAAGCAGCTGATCACTGAAGAAAATTTGATATTCACGGAGGGAATCCTCCAAGAAACACCTAAATATGTGGGGCATGTAGGAGTCTGATGTTGGACAATGTGTAGCAAAGGGGTCCGTGCACTGGGAAAGATGGAGAACACGCACCTTAGGTTCTGCCTGGAGTGCCACCACAAGTGTACCCAGAGGGATAGCCACCAGGTGTACAACCTTTGCCTACCGTGAGACCACAACACTGAGGGCTTAAAGGTATGCGTGAAGTTCAAGCCTAAGATGCTGAAAGCCAGGGAGAAATAAAGGCCGGCTTACTAACCTATGCAGGCACAAAAGGAAAGTCAGTCCTTAAGAGGCCTTTGGCTGTCCAGAGAGAAGGAGAATAACATTGCTGAAGGTGAAGGCGAATAACATTGCTGAAGGTGAAGGCTCTGCAAACCTTAAGAGACCATCGTAGTTTAGCCAGAGCACAAGAATCTCAAGGAAAAGTGTTGGCAGGTAACGCTAAAAAATAAAGTAACAGGTGAGTAAAGAATATCTGTTTCCAATCCTAAAATCTACCTTGGCACTGAAACGATTGCCTATCAAAGGCAAGTAGAGGCCAAAACAGCCCCTCTGGTCCCATACCAAGGACCCTTCAGGAGTTCGATCCTCAAATCTCACTGGTGTTGAAAGACGACCAAGGTTGAAAGAGGGCATGAAACGCCAGCCAAAGCACATGTGGCAAAAAAGGACGCATGCACTTCAGATGATGCAAAAAAAAAACTTTTGATACTACTTTCAACAGGCCATATACTATTGAAACCTTTAACAGAAAAGGCAGAAGAGGAAAACTTTGGACTTAGAACCGCCACTAACCCCGGAGCCCCAAGAAGACTATGACGCTGATGACCCTGAATTCCATGGTCTGTTCCATGAAACTGAAGGCATGGAAGAACAAACGCAAGGTTTGAGGCATGTGGGCTGCTAAATTCATATCTATAGCATAGATCACCGCCTAGTGTTGGGTCCGGATGATTGCACATTGTTGTCCTGGAAGAGTCTTCGAAGTATCACGAGATAGGTGGCTCCTCCCCTGGACTACAGTGCGCATGGGCATCGACTCCATCCCCAGATTGTTTTTTTCCGCCATTGGGTTCGGATGTGATTTCGACGTCTCCTGTTCGGAATCGTGATAGAACTTTCTAAAGGCCAAAAGGCCTTCTTTGCACCGTCTGTATTGTTCGCGTTCGGTCCCGTATATCTTCCAGCTCGTGGAGTCGTATATCCGGGGGGTCGTGTGACTCTTCGGTGATCGAGGCCCGGTCGACGCAGCAAGACTTCGACGGCATGGAACGGAGTCCGTTCAAGAAATGTCCCGTGTGTGGATCCAAGTACCCACACATTGACGTCCATCCTGTGTGCAACAAGTGCCTGTCGCCGGACCACGATGAGGCCAGCTGTATGGCTTGTTCAAGATTTCGATCGAAGAAGACGATCAAGCTTCGGCGCGTGGCGCGCCTAGAGGCCCAGCGATCGGCTCCGGCACCAGTGGACATCTTTGACGACCCCGAAGCAGACGAGCAAGTGCGTCACCTGCAGATTTCACCTACACCAGTGGAGGTAGAGTCCGACTACGGAGCGGACGTCCACAGTCCAGACATTGAGGAAATCGTCGAAGGTAGGGGACGACGAAGAAGCATATGGGGCCATGGAAGATAGCTTGGAGGAAGAGCTATGCCCCGTTCGTACTCTTACAAAGGCTCAGGTCACGGGATCGCCCCACGGCCTTACCCAAGACCTTACACCTCAATCCACGGCCCCGCCTTCCGGCCCGGCTACGGAGACCTCCGCGGAGCCGCCATTATTGAAATCGAAACCGAAACTGAAACCCTCGGTATCGACGGAAACAAAGATGGCCGAAACGCCATCGAAACCGAAGACGTCTGCTCCACCATCGACGCCGTCGTCTTCGGGGGCCTCCAAGCCAATGA
The DNA here is from genome assembly GCF_964261635.1 of Lissotriton helveticus. Taxonomy (NCBI): domain Eukaryota; kingdom Metazoa; phylum Chordata; class Amphibia; order Caudata; family Salamandridae; genus Lissotriton; species Lissotriton helveticus. The sequence goes on along the minus strand of NC_136068.1, from coordinate 897,663,687 downwards.
AAGGTGTCGACCAGGCAAAGGTGCCGAAGGTGGTCAAGGAGCCAAGCTCGAAGGCCGTCGAACCGGTGTCAACCAAGGCGGACAAGCTGACATCCAAGAAGGCTGTCGGGCCTACATCGGGATAGTCTGTCGCGCCGAACCCCAAGGGGCCCGTCGAGGCAAAGTCAGTGAAGGGCGCAGAGCCAAGGTCTGGGGTCGTGACACCTAAAGGAAAACCTGTCGATCCGAAGCAGTCGGCATCGACGTCTGCGGCCGTGGACAGTGATCGAAGTGCACCGGTCAAGGGTGCTCCTGCGCTTCGACCAGACAAACAGAAGTCATCCACGCTCGGGTCTTCTCCTGGGGGCGGACCGAGGACATCGGTCAGGTCGACGAAACGGTCCGCTTCCTTTACGAAGCAGGTCTCGGACTCCCTCAAGCGCCTTAAGGACAAGGCTTTGGCATCGGAACCGAATACTCCTTCCGCACCGAAGCCGGCGGACCCACCGAAAACCACCTCGGCGCCGATCCTCTACACGTTACCGCCTAAGGTGGCGCCGAAGGCCTTTGCACCGCGGTCGGTGCCCAAGGACACTGTGTCGAAGTGAACTCACCCGGCTGGGACTTTGGGTCATCGACATCCTTTAGTTGAACGGTCGGAGCATTTCATCAATGCCGACACCGGGAAACTCACGCTATACAAGAGGAAAATAACTTCACAGCCTTTGGCGTCGTTTACAATTCCTCTGAAACGAAAGAAGCCTGCACCAGAAACACCAGTACTGGTTGAGCAGATTCTTCCACAGCCTAGGAGGAGTGCAACACCTTCACCCACATACTCTGATGGGGATGAAGGGGAGCAGGATGAGGAGTACAATTTTCCTGCACATGCAGAGCCTGATGAGCAACAGGACTCATGGATGGACACATGTGATCAAGGGGACCAGCAGACGGTCCAGGATCCTCGGGTTTATAACGTCAAGCCGTCTCCCACTGAAGATTCTGCGGCATTTAATGCCTTGATTGAAAGGGCAGCTACAAACCATAAAGTAGAAATGCATGCTGACCCCGTGGAGGTGGACTTCCTTTTTGACACTTTCTCTATTGCTGAAAAGACTGTCAAGACTCTACCAATGTTGAAAGGGGTCCTTAAGCATGCGGCAGACATCTTCAAGGAACCCACGAGATCAAGGGTTGTCAACCCAAGAATAGAGAAGAAATACAGACCGGCACCTGGCGACCCGACCTACATAAGGGGCCAGTTGCCTTTGGACTCTTTGGTGGTCTCTAATGCCCGCAAGAGGGCAAACTCCCAAACCACGGGTGAAGCTCCTCCCCCAGACAAAGAGTCAAAAGTGCTGGAGGCATCTGGGAAGAGGGTAGCAGCTCAGGCGGCCAACATCTGGCGCATCTCAAACACGCAGGCTCTGTTGGCCAGATACGATAGGGCACACTACGACACCCTAGAGCAGCTGTTACAACACCTTCCAGACCAGTTTAAAGAGGGAGCTGAAATGCTTATCCAGGAGGGGAAGCTCATCTCCAACGCTGCTATAAAGTGTGCGCTGGACGTTGCGGACACAGCAGCGAGAGCAATGAACACTAGTGTAATGTTGAGGCGTCAGGCATGGCTCCGCATCTCGGGATTCAAGCCAGAGATACAGACTACTATCCTCAACCAGCCCGTTAATCCAGACAGGTTATTTGGTCCAGAGGTGGACACCACCCTGGAGAAGATCAAAAAAGATACCGAGACTGCCAAGTCCATGGGAGCTCTCCAGTCACAACAATTTAGAGGGAACACTTTTCGTCGCTCAGGCAATCGAGGTGTTAGCAGAGGGCACATGTCGCAGTAGACGCCATTCAATAAAAGTGGCGCGCAATGCTCCTACAGCAAGCAGGGCAGAGGTGGATACAGAGGAAACAGTGCCAAGGGTAGAGGCAGAGGCAACAACAGTTCCCGTTCCTCTGCCACCAACAAACAGTGACTCCCTGTCACTGCCACCCGACCATCCAACACCTGTCGGGGGGAGACTCCAACAGTTCCTGCCAGTCTGGAAGTCCATCACCACAGACAGGTGGGTCAGGAAACTTATCCAGTTCGGCTATTGTTTGGAGCTGACATCCACTCCACCAAACATACCCCCAAAACACCGTCCTATGTCAGCAGAGCACTTGCACTTATTGCAGCAGGAGGTTCTGGTGATGCTGCAAAAAGGCGCAATAGAGCTCGTGCCAGTGGAGGAAGAAGGCACAGGGGTTTATTCCCTGTACTTCTTAATCCCAAAAAAGGACAGCTCGCTCAGACCGATTCTAGACCTACGCCCCTTGAACCAGTACATTCTTTCAGAACACTTCCACGTGTTGACACTGCAGCAGGTTCTTCCCTTGTTACAACGGGGAGACTTCCTCGCAACCTTGGACCTCAAGGATGCTTACTTTCACATACCACTCCACCCATCCCACAGAAAGTACCTCCGGTTCACCATCCAAAACCGGCATTACCAGTTCAAGGTACTCCCCTTCGGAGTGACCACTGCTCCCAGAGTGTTCACGAAATGTCTGGCGACAGTGGCGGCGCACCTCCGGAGACAGAGTATACATGTCTACCCTTATCTGGACGACTGGCTCGTTCAGGCAAAGTCAGCCCAGCAGTGCGCCGCAGATATGTCCCACACCATTCACCTCCTTCACAGTCTAGGATTTTCACTGAACTACCCGAAGTCGCACCTTCAGCCAGCCCCTGTGCGGCAGTATTTGGGCGCGACGATAAATACTCTGGCTGCCACAGCTCAGCCAAACCCAGAGAGGATCGACAACATCCAGTCGCTAATCCAGAGGTTCAGACCGCAACACTCACTCCCAGCGAAAGTGTTCATGCAGTTGATAGGCATGATGGCCTCCTGCATCTTCATAGTCCCGCACGCCAGGTTGCATATGCGTCCGCTCCAAGAATGCTTAGCGCATCAGTGGACTCAGGCTCAAGGACAGTTTAACGACCTAGTGTTGGTGACGGGTCGGGCATACAGCTCTCTGCATTGGTGGAATCCACACAACCTTTGCAAGGGCCGACCGTTCCAAGAGCCTGTGCCACAGATTACACTGAAGACGGACGCATCGCTCCAGGGATGGGGGGCTCATGTGCTCCACTACACAGTGCAGGGACTATGGACGACGCAACAAAAGAAGATGCACATCAACTACTTGGAACTGATGGCAATCTTCATGGCTCTCAAGTCCTTCAAAGTACATCTGTGCAACAAAGTCGTGTTGATCCGGACGGACAACATGACAGCCATGTACTACATTCAAAAGCAGGGAGGTATGCACTCTCCACAGTTGTCTCATCTGGCTCAGAGCATGTGGAAGTGGGCCATTCAGAGGAACATCTTCCTCATGGCGGAACACCTCACGACAATCAGATGGCGGATCTGCTCAGCAGGTACAGCCACCAGATGCACGAGTGGGAGTTACATCCATCAGTACTCCGCCCGTACTTCCAGCAGTGGGGTCATCCAGAGATAGACCTGTTTGCCACGGAGGAAAACGCAAAATGCCAAAGCTTTGCCCCCAGGTTCCCTCACACACTATCGCAGGGCAATGCGATATGGATGAACTGGTCAGGCAAATTTGCATACGCTTTTCCCCCAGCGCGCCTCATTCCGCTGGTGGCGAGAAAGCTAAAGCAACACTCGCTGACGCTCATCCTGGTTGCTCCGACGTGGGCGCGACAACCATGGTACACCACGTTCCTCGAACTCTCCGTGGTACCGCATCAAAGACTGCACCTCACACACAGGCTCTTGACGCAGAACCGTGGCGACGTTCAGCATCCAGATCCGCAGCAGGTCAATCTGGCAATCTGGCTCCTGAGGTCTTAGAGTTTGGCTACCTTGATTTGCCCCCTGAATGCATGGACATCATCCGGGAGGCAAGAAAGCCCACTACCAGAGCTTGCTATGCAGCGAAATGGAAGCGGTTTGTCATCTACTGTACAGAGCACGCTATCAACCCGCTTGATGCATCAATTCCTAATATCTGCTATTTGTTGCATCTTTACAAATGCAATCTAGCATACGCTTCCATTCGGATACACTTATCCGCCATAGCGGCTTATCTCCAAAACAGGCAGCATCTCTGTCTTCAGGGTGCCTGCCATTAAAGCATTCCTGGAAGGGCTGAAGCGGGTCATCCCTCCCAGGACCCCACCAGCTCCTGTGTGGAACCTCAATGTGGTACTCACCAGATTGATGGGTCCTCGTTTGAACCTCTGCATTCATGTGAGATTCAGTTCCTAACATGGAAAGTGGCTTTTCTCATTGCCATCACGTCTCTAAGACATGTTAGTGAGCTACAGGCGCTCACAATTCAAGAGCCATTTATACAAATTCATTCAAACGGGGTGGTGCTGCGCACTAACCCCAAGTTTCTTCCAAAGGTGGTGTCGCAGTTTCATGTCAATCAAACCATCGAACTGCCCGTATTCTTTCCAAACCCAGAAACGGTAGCAGAAAGAATGCTCCATACGCTTGATGTCAAAAGAGCGCTAATGTACTAGATTGACAGAACACAACATTTTAGAAAGACACAGCAACTCTTTGTTGCCTTCGCAGCCCAGCATAAAGGCAACCCCATTTCCAAAGCAGGAATAGCCAGGTGGATCATTAAGTGTATTCAGATTTGCTATCAGAAGGCTAAGCGCACTGTAACGGTCCCCCCCAGGGCACACTCCACGCGCAAGTTGGGGGCCTCCATGGCATTCCTAGGTAACATTCCTTTGGAAGACATTTGTAGGGCAGCCACATGGTCTACACCACATACGTTTACCAAACATTACTGTGTAGATGTGCAATCCAAACAGCAGGCAGCTGTAGGACAGGCTGTTCTTAAAACACTTTTTCAGACTTCTGCTGCTGGCACGGGCGGCCGCCGTTAATGGAGGGACTGCTATGTATTCTATGCTATAGATATGAATTTAGCAGCCCACATGCCTCGAACTGAATATGCTACTTACCAGTATGCATCTGTTATTGGCATGTAGGGCTGCTAACATTCATATCGCCCGCCCTCCTCCCCGGCGCCCGTAGCGGCTGCAGACTTTTCTTGCATTTAATCTCTAGCATGGCCATCGCTTACACTGTTAAACTCCATCTTTGCCACAATGGCTAAAAACAATCTGGGGATGGAGTCGATGCCCATGCGCACTGTAGTCCAGGGGAGGAGCCACCTATCTTGTGATACTTCGAAGACTCTTCCAGGACAACAATGTGCAATCATCCGGACCCAACACTAGGCGGCGATCTATGCTATAGATATGAATGTTAGCAGCCCTACATGCCAAGAACAGATGCATACTGGTAAGTAGCATATTCAATCTCAATGTGACTGGGTGCCTCTTTCTGCATGGTTAGCCCCCACTTTTTGCCTGGTTTTGATGTTTCAACTGTAGTGCAGTGTCCCTGCCAACCAGGTCCCCTGTACCAGTGCTCCTTCCCCAGAACATATCCACAATTGGTACTTCTGCCCCTTTAAGACCCTAGTAAATGGTACCCTGGGTACTTAGGGCCTGGGAGCTCGAGAGGGCCCCCTGGGGCCCCCATCACTGGGACCATGCCACCGCCCTAGCACTTTGCATCTCCCTGTGAGGGAGAAAACGGTCTACATGGCACCCTGCCGGGGTGCCATGCCATCCTGCACTGCCTGGAGGTATATGAAAGTCACCTCTTTAGCAGACCTCTCAGTCCTAAGGCAGGGCACACAATACCACAGGTGAGTGCATAACTGCATGAGCAGATATACCCCTACAATATTAGGGTCCATGCCTTAATTTTGTAAGTGCCAGTAAAGCCATTGAGAGTATGTGGGCTTGAAAGTCGACAACTCAAGTTCCAAAGCACCATGACTGCTTCATTGAACACAAGTGTGCTTGGTACCAAACTACTCCTCTCAATAAATACACACTGATGCCAATGTGTGATTTGTTGTACCATGTACTCAAGGGGCACCTACCAACCCTAGTCTCCGACCGGCTGTAGGCAGCCAGCCACCACCAGACATGTTTCTGGACCCCTGGGTAGAGAGCCTCTGCTCCCTGGGACCAGAAACCATGCACATCCTGGGCAGAGGTGTCATACCTCCTCACCCAGGATGGAACAGTGCTTGCAGTGGAAGCTTCAGAAGCCTGTCGCCTTTAAAATGTGACCCCCTAGCCTCTGCTGCTAGCAGCAGATGGCACCACCCTGTTTACACCCACACTTTGGGTGGGGAAACCTTTGTAAAATTGTAGGTATGCCCACCTCTGCCAACTCTACCCCAAAGGTGGGGGAGGCGAGGTGAAACACAATTTTCTGTCCCTGCCGTATTGAAGATTGAGGTGACCCTTCAATCAGGGCTAGGTCTATACCCCTCCCACAGTACTGTCGAATAATAGAGGGTGTAGTCACCGCGGGTAAGGTGCCCATTGGCCCAAACTGCTGCTCCCCAAAATGTCCCGAAATGTAATATTTAGGTGGGTCCACCAGACCTAGAATCTAGCTCTGCGACTAACAAATACGTCACCCCTGCAGAGAAGACTGAAGATGCTGACTGCCTGGACCCCAGCCTGTCCAGCTTTGTCCTGCAGCCAGTGACCTCTGAAAACCCTGGGAGGACTGCTGCCTTAAAAAGACTCCAGTCTCCCAAGGACAGCAGACCTGTCCAGAATATATCTACTCCAAGGACCCCGGATCCAGGTGGATCTGCGTCTCCTGCTGACTCTGCACCAGATGCCCACAGTCCATGTGGCTCACCTGTGCAGTGAAGTCTCCACAGAGATCCTGACCTAGAGTCCAGCATTGGCTGACCTCTCTTGATCCCCACTGCAGTGCCTGGCGTGAGTCCAGAAGCTTCCCCTTACTGGCTCTGGTAAAAAGACTCAGTTGAAAGGTACCCCTGCACCCGAAGCCCCTGGCCCTTGGTGAGCTGAATCGATAGTGCCCCTATGACCCCCTACATCTCTACTTGCCTCTGCTGTAGGTCTCCCTCCTTCAACCTCCAGTGCAGGGCCCACAGCCTGCTATCAAAAGAGGAATCACTTTTGCAAAGCGTTAGGCGCTGATGCTGAAATTGCACCCTGAACCGGCCTCCCCTGTGCCACTGGTGGTGTATGTTTGCTGCTTTGTGGCCCCCGTGCTTGTCCTAAGCCTGGCCCCTGCAACCGATCCACTCACCTGAAAGCAGTGCATCTCCAATCTGAAAGAAACAGGTTAGTATTAGATTCCTTACCTTAGAATATCCCCAGGCGTCAGTCTGGATCCGGAAACTTTTGCGTAGCAGTACCCCTGCGCGTCGGTAGGCGTCGTCTGCAGGCGTCCCCTGCAGGCGTCCCCTGCGGCTCCGCGTCCGTCGTAGGCGTCGTGCGCTGTGATGACGTCGCTGGAGTATATAGACGCCGCCTCAGCGCGCTGACGTCAGTTCTTCTTTTTTCCGCGCCAGTTAGCGCAGATCCGAGAAGTGCAGTACTCCGGTCTTTGACCAAAGTTTTTGAATCTTGATAATACTTGTTACGGTGCCGGTAGGATGCCCGGTTTTAAGAGTTGTGACCGCACCATGTCGGTCACGGATCATCACCGACTCTGCCTCCGGTGTCTGGGCCCCGACCACGCCGTGGACGACTGTGTCGATTGCTGGGCCCTGACGAGTAAAGCTAGGCGGGAGCGGTCCCGCAAGCTACTCGAACTGCGGGTGTCGGACCCACGTCGAGAGCGGTCCCGGTCCGGCCGGAGGTTGAGGGAGCGGTCGCGGAGCCATCACGAGCGCTCCGGTAGTCGTCACCATTCCTCTGGTTCCTCAGGTAGGAGACACAAGAAGTCAGGGCGTCGTCATCGTACCCCCGACGCGCGCGCGATGCGGCCGGGGGTTTGGGTGGCCCCACCCCCGCGGCTCCGCGTTAGTCGCCGGCGCGGCCTGCTCCATACCCTGCGGTCCCTGGGCAAGGCGAGTCGCGTGAGGAGATAGAGGAGTTCCTTATGGCCATGAGGGCACTGTCTCCTCCGACGGGGCCTTCGGGCCCTGTGCTCCCGTCCGGGGGTCCTAGCGGTTCAGGTGTTCCTGCCTCGACGCCGTCGGGTGCTTCGCCGCCGACGGCTCCGACCCCGGCGCCGCAGGGACCCTCAGGGTCGACGCCGGCTGGTCTACCGGCCTCTCCGGCGCCGATTCCATCGGGGTTGCCCCCGTGCGGCGCCGGTGCTCCGCCGCCGCCGGTGCTCCGGGGCCGGCTCCGAGCGGCGCCGTCCCCATGAACTCTCCGACTCCGGACGCGGAGTCGGACCGGTGTCGCCCGACGCCGAGTCCGACGCCGATGGGGCCTGTGGACCCCGAAGAGCCGGTCTACATTGTTGACTCCGAATATGGGGAAGATGTAGAATACGGAGAGGTTTGGGAGGGGTCTGAGGACCCTCTGTCACGTGAGTGTCAGTACAGTGTGGACTGGACAGGTGATTTGGGTGACGCCAGTGGTCTGGACGACTCTCCTAACCCTGGTTTTGTCTCGCCTCCTACTGTGGCTTCGGAGGCTGGGGCTGCTTATTCAGTGGTGTTGATGAGGGCTGCCAAGGCCTTACACCTTGAGCTCCCTGTCGCGGTCGTGAGGCCTAACATCCTCACTGAGGTCTTCAAACCGCAGTCATGCCCACAGGAGCCTCTGCTGCCGTTCAACGAAGCCTTGACAGACGTTCTTTTGGGCACGTGGTCCAGGCCCGCTTCAGGTTCGCCTGTTGATAGGAACGTGGCCAGACGCCACCGTCTGTGCCTGGACGACCCCAAGTTCCTGTCCACCCATCCCACCCCTGAGAGTCTGGTGATCCAGGCCTCGACCTCCCAGACCGCATTCCCGTCGGCCCCGCCCGACCGGGAATCCAAGATGTACGACCAATATGGAAAGGAGGTCTTCTCGTCCCTGAGTCTGGGACTGCGGTCTTGCAACACCGCATGCCTCTTGGGCCGCTACACCCACTCTCTGTGGGATACGGTTGCGGAGTTGCTGCCAGAATGCCCGCAGGAGGTACGGGCAAAGCTCGGCAAGGCTATGATTGAAGGCCGAGATGCAGCAAGATACTCCATCAGGTGTGGTCTTGATACGACCGACTCGCTGGGCAGAGCGATGTCCACGACGGTGGCGATTCGTCGCCACGCCTGGCTGAGATCCGCCAACTTTTCGGCAGATGTCCAAAATACTTTGATGGACATGCCGTTCGATGGCAGTCGCCTGTTTGGCGACAAGGCGGACCACGCGCTGGAGCGCTTCAAGGACTCCAGGGTCACGGCCAAGTCCTTGGGTCTCTCGACCCAGCGCCAGCAAACGGGTTCGTTTCGCTCCTTTCGTGGCCACGGAAGGGGCGGTCCCACACGTGCTGCCAGCCACGCACCGCAGCACACTTCTCAACGCGGTGGCGGCTGTGGATTCCGCCGTGGAGGCGGTCGGGGACAACGGCGAGGTCAGACCACACCTCCCCCCGCAGCATCAGCCTCCAAATCCTCCTAGTCCGTGCTTTCAGGCCCATGTGACGCCAGTGGGTGGCAGGGTTCGCCATCACCACTCCCGCTGGCGCTCTATCACATCGGACAGGTGGGTGCTGCAGCTCGTCCGAAGGGGCTACTCCCTCCCCTTCGAGACCTCTCCTCCAGCCATGCCACCGCAGAACCACCGTGTCGGGGGACCACTTGACACTTCTGCAGGAGGAAGTTACGGCCCTCTTGGCCAAGGGGGCCATCGAGCGCGTTCCTGGGCCAGAAGTAGGGCGTGGTTGCTATTCCCACTACTTTCTGGTACCCAAGAAGGACAAGGGGGGCCTCCGTCCTATCTTGGATCTACGGAACGTCAACGGCTTCCTCCGGAAGGAGAAGTTCAAGATGTTGACTTTGGCTCAGGTCTTGGCTGCTCTAGACCCACAAGACTGGATGGTGGCGTTGGACTTGCAGGATGCGTATTTTCACATCCCCGTCCTGCCGGCCCACAGGCGTTACCTGCGGTTCACGGTAGGCCACGAGCACTTTCAGTTTATCGTGCTCCCATTCGCCCTTACAAGCGCCCCACGGGTGTTCACGAAAGTGATGGCGGTGGTCGCAGCTCATCTGCGCCGGTTAGGGGTTTCAGTCTTCCCCTACCTCGACGACTGGTTGTTGAAGGCAGGCTCGCCCCAGACAGTCGTCCACCACCTTCAGATGACGGCAGACCTCCTGCACGAGCTGGGGTTTTCCATCAATGTGCCGAAATCACACCTGTGTCCCTCTCAAAAGCTCCTTTTCATCGGAGCGGTACTCGACTTGGCGCAGTTTTGGGTTTATCCTCCGGAACGGCGGATCCGGGATATACAGGCTTTGATTCCCATCTTTCAGCCGTTATCCCGGGTTTCGGTCAGGTTGACGCTGCGGCTACTGGGGCTGATGGCTTTCTGCATCCTTCTGGTGCATCACGCCCGGTGGCGGATGCGGGCTCTGCAGTGGGACCTGAAGTTTCAGTGGGCCCAGCATCAAGGCAACCTATCCGACCATGTCCTGAACTCGGAGGGCACTGCGAGCCAGTTGCAGTGGTGGCTTACGGACCGCGATTGGGTCAGAGGCAGATGCCTCTCCCTTCCCCAACTGGAGCACGTGGTTGTGACGGACGCGTCCCTCCAGGGCTGGGGAGGCCACTTGGGAGAGGCGGAGATCAGAGGTCTCTGGTCTCCGGTGGAATCCCGGCTCCACATCAACATGTTGGAGCTGCGAGCGATTCGCCTAGCACTGAAGGCATTCCTCCCCTTTGTCAACGGGAGTGTAGTGCAGGTGTTCACGGACAACACCACCGCCATGTGGTACTGCAACAAGCAGGGCGGAGTGGGGTCGTGGACCCTTTGCCAGGAGGCTCTGCGTCTCTGGCAATGGCTGGAACGTCAGGGCGTGACTCTGACGGTTCAACACCTGGCAGGTTCTCTGAACGCCAGGGCGGACGAACTCAGCCGTCGGTGCTCAGTGGATCACGAATGGCGTCTGAACTCTGACGTGGCGAAAGGCCTCTTTCTGCAATGGGGAGAGCCTTGGTTAGATCTATTCGCCACAGAAGAGAACGCGCAATGTCATCAGTTCTGCGCGTTGGAGTTTCCAAGACGGCACTCGCACGGCGACGCCTTTCGGCGCGAGTGGAGCTGCGGTCTGTTGTACGCCTTTCCGCCTATACCACTTCTGCCCAGAGTGCTGAAGATCAGGCGCGACCGGGCCCAAGTTATCCTTGTGGCTCCGGACTGGGCTCGAAGGTACTGGTATCCCGAGCTACTCCGCATGTCAGTCGGTCCCTCGATCCGCCTGCCCCTTCGGGAGGACCTTCTGTCGCAGCAGCAGGGGACGGTCCTCCACCCGAACCTGTCCAGTCTCCACCTCCATGCGTGGAGATTGAGCGGCGACAGTTGAGGCCATTTGACTTGCCTCCTGAGGTTTGTGATGTGATTCTGGCAGCCAGGCATCCCTCCACAAAGTCGGTATACGCCTGCCGGTGGAACAGATTTGTGGCATGGTGCACAGCAAAGGCTGTGGACCCTCTCTCTGCCCCTCTGTCCGAGGTTCTCCTCTTTCTTCTCTCTCTTGCCCAGCAGGGCTCTGCTCTGGGCACTATCAAGGGCTACCGTTCTGCCCTTTCGGCCTTTCTAAGGCTGCCTGATCAACCTTCTTTGTTCAAGTCCCCTATTGTAACGAGATTCTTGAAGGGCATCACGCACATGTATCCACCTGTTCCGTTCGTGATGCCTCAGTGGGACTTGAACCTGGTTCTGACCTTCTTGATGTGCGCTCCCTTTGAGCCAATTCATTCATGTCCTCTCCGTCTCCTGACTTTAAAGACGGCCTTCCTGGTTGCCATCACCTCTGCCAGGAGAGTGAGTGAGCTCCAGGCTCTTTCTGTCAAACCTCCTTTCATGTCAATTCATCCAGACAAGGTGGTTCTGAGAACTAGACCTTCTTTCCTGCCCAAAGTAGTCTCTCCTTTTCACATCGGGCAGTGCATCACCTTACCCTCCTTCTTCCCGCCTCCGCATCCTTCAAAGGATGAAGAGCGGCTCCATCGTCTGGACCCAAAACGTGCGCTTTCATTTTATATGGATCGCACACGCCAGTTCCGGGTGGATGACCAACTGTTTGTTGGCTACGTGGGTGCGAAGAAGGGACGGGCGGTACATAAACGGACCATCTCTCGGTGGGTCGTTCTGTGCATCAAAGCGTGCTACTCTTTGGCTCGGAAGGAGCCTCCTGTTGGGCTGAGGGCCCATTCCACTCGGGCCACGGCGGCTACTACTGCCCTGGGCCGGGGAGTCCCTTTGCAGGACATTTGCCAGGCGGCTACGTGGGCCTCGCTGCACACCTTTGCGAGGCACTACTGCCTGGACAGTCAAGTCCGGAGGGATGGCTTCTTTGGCCGTTCGGTCCTCCAGGACTTTCTGGTGTAGGATTGTATTGGTTCGCAGACCCACCACCGGGGTTGGTATTGCTGGGGTATCTATTCTAAGGTAAGGAATCTAATACTAACCTGTTTCTTTCAGATGAACAAGTTACTTACCTTCGGTAACGATATATCTGTAAGAAACAGTAGTTAGTATTAGATTCCTTACCGCCCCGCCCATCCTCCCCGTTCTGCGAACTGATACCTAGGGTTAAGGACATCCCTTTCAGGGCCCTAGTTTCAAATGGCACCAGTGTTGGTTCTCACATGGCTCTGCGTGTTCTGGCGCGGAAAAGCTATGTACAAAGAACTGACGTCAGCGCGCGGAGGCGGCGTCTATATACTCCAGCGACGTCATCACGACGCCGACGACGGGCGCGGAGCCGCAGGGGACGCCTGCAGACGACGCCTACCGACGCGCAGGGGTACTGCTACGCAAAAGTTTCCGGATCCAGACTGACGCCTGGGGATATTCTAAGGTAAGGAATCTAATACTAACTACGGTTTCTTACAGATATATCGTTACCGAAGGTAAGTAACTTGTTCTTCACCCCCTTCTACATTGCAAAGCATTGGGCGTCCAATGCTGAAATTTCACCCAGCTGCCCCTGTGCCGCTGCTGCTGCTAGTGTAGTTTAGGTACTCACCTGACCCTTGCTTCTTTTCTGACCTTTGGTCCCGAAGACTCGAAGTGTAATACCTGTTGAACTGTAATATTGTTTTCCGAGTAGGATAACCTTTAACTGTTCAGAAAAGATTCTAAGTGTCCGTTTTCAAAAGTAAAGCATTTGTATTTAAAAACGTACTTATGCTATTGCGAAGAATTTGTTACATTTTTCTAAAATTGGTGTGGATGTCCTTTTTTTGTTGTGTCCATGATTGATCACTGTTGTGCAATAAATGTCTTTCACTCCTCTGTGTTGGGCCGAAGGCTGCTCGCCCACATTAGCACTGATAGTCCTTTGTGTTTTACATTGATCCCTGTACGCTTGGGGAATTTCTGGACTCTGTGCACAGTATAACCTCTTACTGTTGTACTCCACTGCTGCACTACCAGTTTAGGAAGCTGGCTCTGTATATGGTATAAGACTTTGACAGTTGTATCACTTGATTGATTGCCCAAGAGGAAACCCCAAAATTGTCTTTAGAGAAAGGTTATCGATTTGTGTTTTTTTTCGCTCAAATTTATTTAAAAAAAATAGTCCGATAGACATCAAGCTACATATTTCTCACCTTTTGAACTAATCAGGAGTCAGACTGGATCTGGAAGATTTTTCTGGAGCACTACCCCTGCATGCAGGTAGGTGGGGTCGTAGGCATAGTCTCTGCTGTCATCCACAGGCATATTCTCTGCTGTTGTGACATATGCGTCTCTATAGGCACCACCTTGGAGTGCTGACTTCAGGTCTTTTCTTTCCGCACCAGCCAGTGCAGATCTGTTGTAGAGCTATGCCCGGTCATTTATGCCAGACTTTTTTTTTGCTTTTTGGCGACATTTCTTCATTGGGCTGTAGTTTCCATCTTGTCCAGAAAGAACCCTGGAGTAATACCAGGCGGTGCCTGTCACTGTGCCATGTCTGTCACGGATCCCTACCTCATGTGCCTATGGTACCTGGAGCGTGACCACGACCCACGTCGTGCACCGACTGCCAGGTCATGGCTCCTCAAGCTTTTAGGGAGCAGTCCCTAAAGCTACTTGTAGGCTTGCGTCAGGTGCTTCGGAGGTCTCCGTCTCGGTCTGGGACAAGAGGAAGGTCTGAGCCCAGCCCTGGGGGCTCCAAGTCTTCGCCCTCACATTTGAAGTCCTTAAAGGGGTCCAGTAAGAAGAACTACAAAAAGCATAAGCACGCTAGGACTTCACCCTGTCCATCACCTGATGCGACAGAAGTTGCGGCGTTCAAGGCCTCGTTATAAAGAGCTAGTGCCTAGGTCGGCTCCTTGTTTGCCCCAGTATTGGAACTTTCATAGATTCCCATGCTTTGTATCCTTCCCCGTCGTCGGAATGGGAGCCTCAGTAAATAAAAAATACCATAGTAGTAAGCACAAAGTGAAAAAATAGGCCTAGGCCTCATCTCATTTTGTAGCGTAATCCACCTTTTTGTAATGGAGACCAAATTCATCAGAGCAGCCTCATCCCATAGAACCTTCCTGAGAGAGCCTCAAAACCTCAGATTTTCTACTGCACGTTGTGCAAGGGAGTCTCCATTGAGCTCTGCTCAATTTTCTTCACTTCTGAGAATTTTTCTACAACTTTTGCCTGTTTTTTCGTCATGTCCGACAAGAAGAAAGCACTTTTTAGAGCCTGTGCTACATGCTCTAAAAAGAGGTTGTTTGTTGAAGACAAACATGAAGACTGCATATACTGCTTATATCCGGATCATAAGGCCACGGACTGAAAGATTTGCAGAACCTTTTCCACCAAGACCTTGCGGGACAGAGAAGGACGCCTGCTGACTTGGCTGCAAAAGATGAAGGACCGCAAGGAAGTTCTGTCTTCTGACAGTGAGGGCTCCTCTTCGGTGGTGTCATCCAGGAAATCGAAGAAGAGGGGTAGGTCTCCCCCTACTACTTCTGATGAGCCCCATGTCAAGGCCTTGCCCGGGACCTCTGATAGGCCTGCTTCCCTAAAATCGCCACACCGCCGTGAAAAGGAGAGGCAGGGACAGCCTGAGGAGTCGCAACCTTCAAAAAAGGCTAAAAAGATTGTCCCTGTGACTTCACCACCCTCTGAGAAGGAAAGAGGGGTGAAAAAGCCTTCCACTACACCTCAGGAGATTGTTTCTGACAGAAAACAGCGTTCGTCGACTGTGAAAACCACAGGTATGTCGACGATTCCTGTAAAAAAAGACTTCTCTGTAAAAATTGGCCTCGTTGACGGGCTCGTCGTCGACGATAAATAAAATAAAAATAAAAGTTGGATTTGTAAAGCGCACGACTGCCCGTAAGCGTCCCGGCGCTGGAGACCGCTGGGGAACCCGTCCAGGCTTTCCCTGTGAGATGGTCCCTTCTGGGTATCTCCAAGGTGAAACCAGGCATCCTCGGCGTCTGTGGGGGGCCATTGTAGAGATGAGGCAAGCTTAATGCCCAGAGTTGCCGAGTGTGATCCCTGGTTAGAGTAGGCGCCGTGGCGAGAATTGTCGAGTCCGCTGACCCTGGTCCACGACCCTGCCGTGTCGGGAATTGAACCCTGGTCCCGGGCCGTTCTCTGCTTCTGGGTCTGCTGCCTCTAACCAGTGAGCCACACCACTCTACTAGCTTCGACGGCATCTACATCGTCTATGACGTTTAAGATGCCTGATGCCTGTTCCTCGTCGTCGAAACTGACTTTTTCCACGTCGACGAGAGTCACGTCGACGGCGATGACAGCGTCGACTATGACCACGTCATCTGAAAGACACGTTAGTATTAGATTCCTTACCTTAGAATATCCCCAGGCGTCAGACTGGATCCGGAAATTTTTGCGTAGCAGTACCCTTGCGCGTCGGTAGGCGTCTTCTGCGGCTCCGGGTCTGTCGTGGGCGCCGTGATGACGTCCTCGGAGTACTTAGACGCCGCCTCCGTGTGCTGACGTCAGTTCTTCTTTTTTTCCGCGCCAGCAGGCGCAGATCTGGAAAAAGCAGTAACGCTAGTCCATTTTTTACTAACTTTTTGGATCATTTTTGATCGTTTCTCGAAGTCTTTCGACTCCGATTGGTGCCGTAGGGATGCCTGGCTTTAAGCACTGCGAGGATTGCGACCGCACGATGTCGGTCATGGATCCTCACCACCTGTGTCTAACTTGTCTAGGCGTCGACCACGACGACAAGGCCTGCTCCGACTGCCGGGCCCTCTCTTCAAAAGCCAGGCGGGAGGGGTCCCGCAGGCGACTCGAACGCCGGCAGTGGGTCCCGTGCCGGGAGAGGTCTCGGTCCACGGGAGGTCTAGGGACAGGTCGCGGGCTCGGAGCCACCACAGTTCCAAGAGTAGGCCGCACTCCTCAGGGTCGAAGTCGTCGTCAGGTAAGAAGCACAAATAAGTCCAAGAGGCGTCCTCGCTCTGCGGACTCCCCCGGACGCTCGCGCGATGCGGCCGGGGAGGGGGGGGGTTCGGGTGACACCACCCACGCGGCTCCGTCGGAGCTCCACACCTTCCGGTCCCTGGGCTAAACGCAACGCCGGAGGAGATCGAGCGCTTCCTCATGACCATGAGGAAACTCTCCTCCGACGGGCTCCGCGGCGCCTTCGGGCCTAGCGGATCCGTCTGGGGCCTCTAGCGGGCCCGGCGCCGCAGGGTACAGCGGCCCCGGCGCCGCGGGACCCCGCTAGACCTTCGGGATCTGGATCGTCGCCGGTGAACCTTACGACCTCCCCGGCGTCGGACCATCAGGTGTCGCCGGCGCCGTCCCCGAAGCCCCCTTCGTTCCTGTTCCGACGTCGGGATGGCCCCGATGGGCGCCGCTCCAGACGTCGTTTGTGGAGTTTCACTTCTATGAACAGGCCCCATTCGTTGAGAACCTGGAGTTTCAGGAGATGGGTGATGAAGGGGATTGAGAGGGGTCTGAGGACCCTCTGACCTGAGTGTCAGTCTCATGAAGACTGGGCAGGAGACCTTGGGGAGGCCAGTGGCCTGGACACCTCTCCAGACACTGGTTTTGTCTTCCCTCCAACCGTGGCTTCGGAGGAGGGGGCAACCTTCAGTGTGGTGCTGATGAGGGCTGCCAAGGCCTTGGGCCTTGAGCTCCCCGTTGCGGCCGTGAGGACTAATCTCCTCACTGAGGTCCTTAAACCGCAGTCAAGCTCGGCCGAGCCTCTGCTGCCCTTTAATGAGGCCTTGACTGACGTTCTTCTGGGCACTTGGTCCAAGCCCGCTACGGGTTCGCCCGTAGATAGGAACGTGGCCAGACGCCACCGCCCAGCCCCGGGCAACCCATGTTTCCTGTCCACCCACCCTACCCCCGAGAGCCTGGCCATCCAGGCCTCCAATTCCCAGACCGCATTCCCGTCGGCACTGCCGGACAGGGAATCCAAGAGGTACGAGCAGTACGGCAAAAAGATCTTCTCGTCCCTTAGTCTGGGACTGCGGTCTTCCAACACCGCATGCCTCTTGGGCCGCTACACCCACTCCCTGTGGGATACGGTTGCGGAAGTGCTGCCAGAGTGTCCGTTGGAGGTACGGGCCAAACTCGGCCAAGCCCTTGTGGAGGGCCGGGATGCAGCCAAATATTTTATACGGTGTGGGCTGGATACCACCGACTCACTGGGTAGAGCGATGGCACGCGGTACGCCAACTTTTCGGCCGATGTCCGAAACACTTTGATAGACATGCCGTTTGATGGCCGTCGCCTCTTTGGCGACCAGGCAGACCATGCGCTCGAGCGCTTTAAGGACTCCAGGGCTACGGCCAAGTCCTTGGGCCTCTCGACCCCGCGCCAGCAATCGGCTGCCTTTCACTCCATTCGTGGCTTCGGAAGGGGTGTACCCACACGTGCTGCCAGCCACGCTCCACAGGGTAATACCCAACGCGGTGGTGGCCGTGGGAACCGCCTTCCCGGCGGTCGGGGACAACGGCGAGGTCAGTCCACACCTTCCCCCACAGCATCCGCCTCAAAACCCTCCTAGTCCGTGTGACGCCAGTGGGGGGCAGGGTTCGCCATCACCACCTCCACTGGCGCACCGTCACTTCGGACAGGTGGGTGCTGCAGATCGTCCGAAGGGGCTACTCCCTCCCCTTCGAGGCGACTCCTCCAGCCATGCCACCGCAGAACCACCGTGTATCGGGGGATCATTTGCGGCTTCTGCAGGAGGAAGTTACGGCCCTCTTGGCCAAGGGGTCCATCGAGCGCGTTCCTGGGCCAGAAGTAGGGTGTGGTTGCTACTCCCACTACTTTCTGGTACCCAAGAAGGGCAAAGGGGGGCCTACGCCCTATCTTAGACCTAAGGAACGTCAACGGTTTCCTCCGGAAGGAGAAGTTCAAGATGCTGACACTGGCTCAGGTCCTAGCTGCCCTGGACCCAGGAGACTGGATGGTAGCGTTGGACTTGCAGGACGCTTATTTCCACATACCCCGTCCTGCCGGCCCACCGGCGCTACCTGCAGTCACGGTTGGCCACAAGCACTTTCAGTATAGTGTGCTCCCCTTCGGCCTTACAAGCGCCCCACGGGTGTTCACGAAAGTGATGGCGGTGGTCGCAGCTCATCTGCGCCGGTTAGGGGTTTCAGTCTTCCCCCTACCTCGACGACTGGTTGAAGGCGGGCTCGTCCCAGACAGTAGTCAGCCACCTCCAGACTACAGCCGATCTCCTGCACCGGCTGGGGTTCTCCATCAATGTGCCAAAGTCACACCTGTGCCCCTCTCAGAAGCTCCTTTTCATAGGAGCGGTTCTCGACTCGGCGCGGTTTCGGGTTTATCCTCCCGAACAGCAGGTCTGGGATATTCAGGCTCTGATTCCCATCTTTCAGCCGTTATCCCGGGTCTCGGTCAGGTTGACACTGCGGCTTCTGGGGCTGATGGCCTCCTGCATCCTACTGGTGCATCCGCCAGGTGGCGGATGCGGGCTCTGCAGTGGGACCTGATGTTTCAGTGGGCCCAGCATCAGGGCAACCTATCCGACCACGTCCTGATCTCGGAGGGCACTGCGAGACAGCTGCAGTGGTGGCTTACGGACCGCGATTGGGTCAGAGGCAGATGCCTCTCCCTGCCCCAATCGGAGCACGTAGTTGTGACGGATGCGTCTCTGCAGGGCTGGGGAGGCCGCATGGGAGAGGCGGAGATCAGAGGCCTCTGGTCTCCGGCGGAGGCCCGGCTCCACATCAACTTGTTGGAGTTACGGGCGATTCGTCTAGCACTGAAAGCATTCCTCCCCTCTGTCCGGGGGAGTGTAGTGCAGGTGTTCACGGACAACACCACCACCATGTGGTACTGCAACAAACAGGGCGGGGTAGGGTCGTGGACCCTTTGCTAGGAGGCTCTGCGCCTCTGGCAGTGGCTGGAACGCCAGGGCGTGACCCTGGTGGCTCAACACCTGGCAGGATCTCTGAACGCCAGGGCGGACGAGCTCAGCCGTCGGTGCATGATGGATCACGAATGGCGTCTGAACTCGGACGTGGCGCAAGGCCTCTTTCAGCGATGGGGAGAGCCTTGGTTAGATCTATTCGCCACCGAAGAGAACGCTCATTGTCATCAGTTCTGCGCATTGGAATTTCCAAGGCGGCACTCGCTCGGAGACGCTTTTCGTCGCGAGTGGAGTTGCGGTCTACTGTACGCCTTTCCGCCTATACCACTTCTGCCCAGAGTGCTGAAGATCAAGCGCGACCGGGCCCAAGTCATCCTTGTGGCTCCGGACTGGGCTCGAAGGTACTGGTATCCAGAGCTACTCAGTATGTCAGTCGGGTGGAGGACCTTCTGTCGCAGCAGCAGGGGACGGTCCTCCACCCGAACCTGTCCAGTCTCCACCTCCATGCTTGGAGATTGAGCGGCAACAGTTGAGGCCATTTGACTTGCCTCCTGAAGTCTGTAATGTCATTCTGGCAGCCAGGCGTCCCTCCACAAAGTCGGTATACGCCTGCAGGTGGAACAGATTTGTGGCATGGTGCACAGCAAAGGCTGTGGATCCTTTTGCTGCCCCTCTTTCTGAGGTTCTTCTCTTCCTTCTTTCACTTGCCCAGCAGGGCTCTGCTCTGGGCACTATCAAGGGCTACCTTTCTGCCCTTTCAGCCTTTCTAAGGCTGCCTGATCAACCTTCTTTGTTCAAGTCCCCTATTGTAAATAGATTTCTAAAAGGCATCACACACACATTCCCTCCTGTTCCGTTTGTAATGCCTCAGTGTGACTTGAACCTGGTTATTACGTTTCTGATGTGCGCTCCCTTTGAGCCACTTCACAACTGTCCTCTTCGCCTTCTTACTCTGAAGACTGCTTTCTTGGTTGCCATCACCTCTGCCAGGTGAGTGAGTGAGCTCCAGGCCCTTTCTTGTACTCCACCTTTCCTTTCTGTCCATCCGGACAAAGTGGTGTTGCGTACTAAGCCTTCTTTCCTGCCCAAGGTTGTCACGGCCTTCCACATCGGGCACTCTATCACCTTGCCAACCTTCTTACCGCCACCGCATCCCTCTAAAGAGGAAGAGCGGCTCCACCGTCTGGACCCAAAACGTGCACTCTCATTCTACTTGGATCGCGCACGCCAGTTCCGGGTGGATGACCAACTCTTTGTTGGTTACGTGGGCGCTAAGAAGGGGAAAGCGGTACACAAGCGGACCATTTCCCGGTGGATCATCTTGTGCATCCAGGCATGTTACTCCTTGGCTAAGAAGGAGCCCCCTGTTGGATTGCGGGCTCATTCCACCCGAGCCACAGCGACTACCACTGCCCTGGGCAGGGGAGTGCCCTTACAAGACATCTGTCAGGCAGCTACGTGGGCATCGCTGCACACGTTTGCAAGACACTACTGCCTGGACAGCCAAGTCTGGAGGGATGGCTTCTTTGGCTGTTCCGTCCTCCAGGACTTTCTTTTGTGATTATTGGTTCGCAGACCCACCACCGGGGTTGGTATTGCTGGGGTATCTATTCTAAGGTAAGGAATCTAATACTAACGTGTCTCTTTCAGATGCACAAGTTACTACTTGTGTAACGATATATCTGTAAGACATTAGTTAGTATTAGATTAATTACCGACCCACCCATCCTCCCCGTTCTGCGAACCAATATCTAGGGTTAGGGTTACCCCCTTTCAAGGCCCTAGTTCAATGGCACCAGTGTTGGTTTTTAACATGGCTCTGCGTTTCTGGTGCGGAAAAGCTGTGTCTAAGAACTGACGTCAGCCCGTGGAGGCGGCGTCTAAGTACTCCGACGTCATCACGGCGCCCATGACGACGCCGACGACTGACGCGGAGCCGCAGACGACGCCTACCGACGCGCAAGGGTACTGCTACGCAAAAATTTCCGGATCCAGTCTGACGCCTGGTGATATTCTAAGGTAAGGAATCTAATACTAACTAATGTCTCTTACAGATATATCGTTACACAAGTAGTAACTTGTGCGACGACGCCGGTGACCATGATCCTGGCTACGAGTTCGACTATTCCGTCGACGACTGGAAAACCTGCAATTTCACATAGAAAGAGACAAATCACACCAGAGATGACATCTCCACGGAGAGTCTCGCAGTTGCCTCCTACCTTACTGCTTGTTGAGGACTCTGAAGACAAGACTGATAGTGCATATGGGCCGGCTTATAGCCCATCTGACTTAAACGTCAAATTACAGGAGGTCAGTTTTGAAGAAGGTGAAATAGAGCAACGACCCTTTCTTCATAAGACTATTATGACCAACAGGAGAGGCCTCGCATGCAGGTTCATTCACAGAAACCTCCACGTCAGTCCCAGCAGGACATGGTAGCGATGCCATCCTCATCTCGGATCTACAATTAATGTTGCAGGACTATCGGAGGCGATTTCCTGCCCAACAGGAGGTTCAACAAGTAAGTCCTCCTTCACCTCCACCTCAGTTCTCTCAATCATTGGCAGACACCCCTTTGCCTTCAAGAGGACAAGATCCAGCGCCCGTGGAACGTCCACAAGAGGTGGTTGCAGTTCAAGATGATACTGATGATGATACTGCCTCATCAGATGTGGATCAGCGAGGGGACCCTGACCAAGATCAGGATGTGGCCTGGAACCAGGATAGCCGTCAAGATCCAGACGTCACAGGACCCGATACCGCAATCTCTCCACCAGCAGATATCGGAGGTTTTCACAACTTAATTGAACGAGCATCCAAGAGATTTGGTCTTCCAGTTACCTCAGTTCAATCTGAATGTTTTTTGTATGACTTCGAAGAACCATTGCGGAAGTCAGTTCGTTCAATCCCCTTCATTGAACATGTTTGGTCAGAAGGCTTAAAAGCTATTCAAAATCCAGCCACGGTCCTCCCAGTACTTCCCAGACTGGAGAAAAAATATAAGGGGCCCCGAGGGCAGCCCGGCATGTCTTCTAGGTCAACCAAAACCGGACTCGGTTATCTCCCAGGCCGAACAGACTAAATCGAAGAATCCGTCCACACCGCTAACGACGCCACCTGATAAAGAGGGGAGGCGTCTGGACAATGTTGGAAAAAGATTCTCCGCGATGGCCAGTCTCCTCGTTAGGGCGGCTAATGCTTTGGCAATTCTGGGGAGATATGATCGCCAGATGTGATATGACCTCTCCCCGTTTGTGGAAGAACTTCAGAATGGGTCTAAGGACGAGGTCCGAAAGATCTTGATGGAAGGAGAGCGTGCCTCTTCTGAGGTAATAGACTGCGCTATGGATATAGCAACTACGGCTTTCCGGGCTCTAGCCGGCTCGGCAGTTTTAAGACGCCAGGGCTGGTTGCGAGCCACGTGGTTTCGACAGGAAGTACGAAACAAAATTCTGGATCTACCCTATGATGGAGAGATGTTTATTTGGTAAACACGTGGATGACGCCCTACAAGGCATAAAGAAAGATACAGATACGGCCAAGTCCTTGGGAACCTTAAAATATTGGAAAGTGCCCTTGAGGGGAGCTAGAGGAAGAGGTTTCTCCTCTTACAGAGGCGGGAATCAGCACCGCTAATCTTCCAACTCTCAACCTGGCCAGTCATACAAACCCCAATATTCAGAGGGGGGTCTTTCTCTCGTCAGCCGCCGAGAGGACGTCCGGGGCAGCAGAGGAGGGATAATACCAAGAGACAATAGCGGCCAGGTGGCTATTTTGACTGTTCCTGTACCCTTGTTAACACCAGTGGGGGGCAGAATTGCCCATTGCCTCAACAGATGAGATCGATTAATTAGAGACCAAGGTGGTGCAGCACTACTGGTGCTTCTGGATTTGTCGGCCGCCTTCGACACGGTTGACCATAAGATTCTGGTCGACCGTGTCGTAAGGATGGGCGTGCAAGGCCTAGCTAAAAATCTTTTAGCATAGTTTCTGGCGGAGAGAACCCAGGCCGTCACTCTGGGTCAATTCAAGTCCGCAGAGTTAACACTGCCATGTGGGGTACCACAAGGTTCATCCCTTAGTCCGACACTTTTCAATATCTGTGTCGGACCTCGCAAAAACCATCAAAGCGCACGGGATGAACCTCACCTCATATGCTGATGACACCCAGCTGATCCTGGCAGTTAGACATGATGGGGAAACAGTAGCAGAAAGTTTCAAAACCGGTATGCTGGCCATCGGACATTGGATGTCAGCAAACTGTTTGAAACTAAACTCCGAGAAAACGGAGGTGGTCACTTTTGGCCATCTCAGTCCCAACTGGTCCCCAACATGGTGGCCTTCATCATTTGGAACCTTGCCAAAACCAGCCACAAAAGTGAGAAATCTGGGCGTCATTTTCGACGACCAATTAAATTTCATGGCCCATGCCAATCAAACGGCCAGCACAGCATTTTTTAAACTACGCTTGATAAGGAAGATTCTCCCTTTCCTTCCAAAAAATGTAGGCAAAACTCTGGTCAGTTCTCTGGTCCTATCAGCATTGGATTACTGTAATGGACTGTTCTCCAATGCCCAAGTTAGGGTCATCAAGAAAATGCAAACAATCCAAAATGCTGCAGCCAGACTCCTTTCAGATACTCCCAGATTCAAGCCAATAGCCGAGACCTTGAGAAGTTTTCACTGGCTCCCTGTTAGGAACAGAATTAAATTTAAAACATTATGTATTGTCTACAAATCGCTACATCATCAAGCACCCCAATTTTTCAGAGACCACCTCGTTCCTTACGCCCCCCCGCGAACACTTCGTTCAACAACACAGAATGATTTGGTGGTACCTCGGACCAAGCTGGTCAACTGGGGAGACCGACGCTTCCTGGTCACTGCCCCAAAGCTGTGGAACACTCTCCCGCAATCTATAAGATCCTGCCCAACCCTCATCTCTTTCAGGAAGAAACTGAAAACTTGGTTATTTAGTCTCTAATAATTTAACAGAGTAGCACAGGACAGCAAACAAATGTACAGCGCCGAGACGCCTGCGGGCAATTGTTCGCGCTTAACAAATGTTAAAAATAAATAAATAAACAGCTGGAAGGTCATAACAGACCAGTGGGTCCTGAACATTATCAAGGAAGGACACACGTTGGAGTTCCACGATCTTCCTCCAAAGAGAGCTCCAGACGCCATTACACCCAAACATCTAAGGCTCCTTCGTCTCGAGGCCCACCAACTCTTCACCAAGGGGGCAATAGAGCCTGTACCTCTCTCCCAAAAGGGGAAAGGGTTCTATTCCAGGTTCTTCCTGGTTCGGAAAACAAAGGAGAAGTGGCGTCCGATTTTAGATCTACGGCAGCTCAACACTTATCTCATCAAGTTGTCCTTCAGGATGGTCACTCTTCAGGACATCCTACGCCTTCTCAATCCAGGGGACTACATGGCAACCCTAGATTTGGAGGATGCTTACTTCCATGTGCCCATTCATCCAGCTCACAGGCAATATCTTCGATTTACAGTAGGCAAGAGCAATTTTCAGTTCAGAGTACTGCCTTTTGGTCTCCGATTTGCACCGCTGATCTTTACAAAAGTACTGGCTCCTGTGGCAGCTTTTCTCAGGAAGCCGCTTTTTGGCCTGCCCTCTTTGGCCTGCCCATATGTTCCTACTCTCCATCTCCGTTCAGTTTCCTTAGATAATTTTGTGGTGCCCAGATTCAAACTTGCTAGGATGGGCTGCCGCTCTTTTTCCTATCTTGGTCCTACTCTCTGGAATGCTCTCCCTCCTGCCATCCGCAAAGAATCGAACTATTTCCATTTCTGCAGTTCCCTGAAGACCTAGTTATTCAATCAGTAATTTTCTTTTCACTCTTACTTTCCTGCTCTGTCCCTGTCCTGGCGCTGGGAAACCCTTTTTGGGTAGCTGTTGCGCCCTACAAATTCAAAAATAAATAAAATAAAAATGGCACCAGTGTCGGTTTCTATCATGGCTCTGCGTTCCTGGCACGGAAAGCTATGTACAGAACTGACATCCGCGTGCGGGCAGCGTCTAAGTACTCCGTCATCCCAGTGATCACGACGATGCCGATGACTGACGCGGAGCCGCAGACAAGCCTAGCTACGCGCAGGGGTACTGCTGACAAACTTTCTGGATCCAGTCTGACGCCTGGGGATATTCTAAGGTAAGGAATCTAACCCTAACTAATGTTTCTTATAGATATATCATTACCGAAGGTAAGTAACTTGTGCATTAATGCTAATGAATGCATGCAGACCTATGCACATTACGGAGTCATGCAACACGCATGGCATGATTTGCTATTGAAATATGTGCACATGTTCTGCTAGGTGCAGTTGCCTAGCGCCTACTTCTCATGTATAAGGCCTCGAAGGACATTTGGATTTTTAGTGCTCCTCAGCGTTGTGATAAGTTATTGTGAAACATATGTAACAAGCAGTGGCATAGCCAACAGGTCTTGCCTTTGGGACCTTATAAGTGTTTAGCCATGCATCAGGTGATGTTGCACCAAGGATATTGTGCTGCATAACGAAATACTTTAGTTCCCAAAAGCAAGATCTATTGGCTATGCCAATGCTTGTTTTTAAATGCAATTCCATGCAAATAGTTGCTTAAAACACCATACAAATGATTTCTCAATTTGTGGTGTTGATTTTCTCTCATGCAGGAGGTGGCAAAGTTGCGTTGTCAGCTGTCAAAAGAAAAACCAGCTGCACAGGGCGGAAGACGGTTGGACCTCTCAAAGTCTTTCCAATACGAAAGCAAGGAAAATGTAGTTCCTAAGACACCTCTAAAAGAAGGTGAGGTTGTAATTTTGTCATGGGTTGGCAAGATTTTTTTTTTTTTACCCTCGACTGCTGCTGCAAATGTAGACGAATGTATTTCAGCTATGTTAAGCTAAAGAAATCAAATCCATTGTTTTTATCGTCTGGCATGGTTGGTGTTTACAGCAATAATCATTTGCTGGATGCTTAGATTTTTAAAAGAGCATGCATTCTAGGAGTCTACTGAGAGAATTGTGAGTAAATCCAATAAAGGAAGTTTCAAAGGTTGAAGCCACTATTGTTTCAAATAATTCCTTTCCGGTGAATATTTGCTTGGTAGACTGCAATGGAGCAGAGGCCAACAAGCTGGCCACAAATTACCCCCGTTTTATACTCTGTCACTGTCCTAATATCGGTTAATAGCATAGACTGGTGCATGATGTGAGGGCCCGAAGGCAACTGCTTTGAAATAGGAAATAAACAGATGTGCGTACTTGAAAGGTATTGTACTGTCACCCGCAATGGCTGGCTAATGGAATCTGACAGGCAAGTTATCGGACGTGCGCGTGTTAGTCGTAGGAACCTGGGTTATCGAGCAGTGTACTGTAGAGGTTTTGAGCTTTAAGTTAACCAGGCTAAAGTACTGACGTCATTTGGGATAGACTTTAAGATTGAGATTTGTTTATTCAAGTGCGTGAATGATCTTTTGCCGCATTTTTTTCTTCCGGTATTGAAAGTGTGGTTAATTGTAAAATCGTGTTTTTATTTTAGCTGCAATCTGGTGGAGTGACGCTCTGATTCTTATTTGTACCATTTCCTCTTTTTGTTGCAGGAAACAGGAAAGTGATGGTTTAATTGTGGCCGACCGTTACCATGCAGAGCAGCCAGCATGAAGCTCCATTAATGAAGACTGCCGATTTTCTTTGTATTTTTGTTACTTTGTTTTAAGTAATGTCTTGAAAGGGTCAATTGTATGGACTAAGGATATCTGATCAATGTATAAAGCAGACTTAGTTTTATGTAATTGTAGCTTATCTTTGTTTGCATTTGTCGAATTTTATTTGTTAGTTTTGTGGCCCTGACTTTTAGCTGACCACCCTCGCCCAAACAGAGTGGCTCTCCTGTGATTGAATCCCAATGTACCCACTTGAAATGCCTATACCCAGTCTTCCTGGGTATTCTCGGGAAGATCTTCATTAGGTCGTTTATCTGTTTAGTCAGTGTTACTGGGACTACAGAGATCCTTTTCAGAGCGTGATCAAGGCAGTGGATTTTATAGGATATTTAACATTTTGAAAGTTTACATTTGTAGCAAGAATTGTTGACACTGCTTACAAGTATGATTATAAAATGACCTTTTCTTGTGTTTTGCACAATTGGTAATCTCACATTCATCAATCAGTCCCTTTCATTTTTCTGGTCAGCGGGTGTATCGCCTATTAACCTGTAATTTAAACTTGACCTTTAAACTTGCAAATACATTTACGTTTCACTTGGGTATGGGAAATAGTTTTACACATGTGATGGAATCACTATTTCCACGTTTATTGCTACGAATAGTGTGCGTTTTTCATACAGATTACAGGTTAATTCAAGCACAAACCATGTCTTTACACAGTTGTATATCCTTGCACAAACCACGGACGGCACCTTATTTTTTCCTTTGTTTTTATTACTCTACAAAAATATTTTTATCACTAATTTTTATGAAATGGATCTTCACTAAAGTTAAAGCTTATTTATTTTCCTGCTGGGGTGGGGAGTGACTAATTGCTTTGGGATTGCGTCCTATATCAAATTAAGGTATACTTGTTGTTTTTCACTCCGTGTCAAAACTGTTGATACAGGCTGTGCACTCCTGATCGGACAATGTTGGGCAAGTGTAAACCCCTCAGTGTGAAAATCTTGCTCTAGGACTGCCTAAACTGAAAATACAATCCTTGATCCACCGAAATCACGGCTCTCGGTGAAAATCAGCTGCCTTCTTAACCGCTTTTACTCTCTATTTCGTTTTCTGAGGAATGGATGTTGACTTTAGTCTTTCTAAATGTTCCTTATACTCTCGGGTAGATAGATGTCTTTCAGTGGATTCAGTTGTCCTCGACGTTAAAATGCAATATCTGTTTACTTACAAAATGTTCCCTGTCCTCCTGCCTCTGACTGCGATCTGGCTTTGGCCCTGTCTCTTTATATTGAGTTCTTGATTGACTGCACGCTATCTACAGAATGTGTGCTCATCTTAGAATCGCTTGACCTGTTGTGGCTTGTGGAGGAGCCTGCAAGCACAAAGTGGCCTACCATCCTTTAATTCCTTGTTAGAGACGTGAGTCCGATATGACCCAGTTTGCTTCTGTTTCCATGGTCTTTACTGGCCCCCTCTGAAGAGAGAATGCAATTGGTAGAAAAGCAGTGTAGCATGTGCTGCTCTGTTGATTTCTCTTGGGCGAGGCGGTATTGCATATACTGTCTCTGCAGAACCCTTTGTTTCTTATCGTGTCTTAAGTGTTCTGCCACAGATTAATCCTGCACGTCTGACTTGTGAGTGCTGGATATCGAGCTGCTTTGCAATGCCACATTTTACATTGCTTGAAACCACCTATTTGACAAAGTGGTAGTGAGCCCCCTTCATGTTCTTGCCGGTTCACATGGTTATTTTCCTTTATCTTTCTGTCATGAATGAATCCTGCTGAATTTTAGCTTTAATAACCATGGTATGTTATTTTACATGTTGAACGTGACAGAAGGATGTAATCTCGTTTTTATATTTGTTGTATGCCTGTAACTGTCCAATTAAATGCTTTTATAATTAATTTATTTAAGATGTATATCATGATTACTGTATGGGATAGCATCTGGAATGCTTGTACATTTTAAGCGAAGTTCAATAAATATTTTTAGATACACTAATTGTTTGCATGTCTGGTACCATTTGAGTCTAACGTGTTGCTTGCTTTCCAGTGTGGTTGTACTGGCGATGCTGTATATGGGTTTGGCTGCTTAAGAAGGTGAACTGAACAATTTTTGGAAAACAATGTAAAACAAGCATTTACAATGCAACGGTCTCGCCTTCGGAAAAGTTAGAGCTTTTGGCATTGTAAATGGCAAACTTTTTATTTGTGTTGGTTTTGAAAACCGATAAATAAATGGCATTGTCATTTAAAATACCTCACAATTTTAAACTTAAATGTTGGTCTATTAAGAGACAGCCGTTCCACTAATGCAAAAATGTAATTACAAAAAGAGGCGTTGGGATTTTAATATCAGTCCCCAAACCCTTAATAGTGTGTACATACTGCTGGAGAACAATAGTTACATCTAAAGTTTAGAGACAAAATTACTACATTAAGGCGCCTAATTCTAGCTCTACGCCTTAGTTCCTTACAGATCTAGAGATGCTAGAGTTCTGGAGTTCCTTTGCAAACATTTGTCACTGAAAATAGCCAAAGTTGTCGATGCAGGGGTGAACCTGTAGAGAGTATAGACGGGCAAGCAGGAGGCAAAAGCTAGTGCTTCCGAGCAAGTAAGGTGACATTAAAGGATGCAGGAATCAGGAACGCTCATTTAATTATTTTATTAACAATCAATAACAGAAAATACATCAACAGCAGTATAAAGAAATAAACAGCAATCGTAGCAGAAAACAGAAGTCACTAGCTTGAAAAGGTGCAATAGGGTTTATAGGATCGAAGGGGGACAGAACGGGATCAGTATACAATACAAGTATACAGTACAATGTACAAACTGTAGTGCCACAAGTGAGGATGGGCCATTAGAGGCAAGATGGGTCTTTTTAAAAACACTCAAGTGTAGAGAAGTACACGGCTTCAAAAGAAAGTCTGTCTAACCAAGGGTGGCAGACTGCGATTTAGGATAATTTACAAGCATCCACGTGACATCAGAGTAACTGGGGTAATTTTTAGAATCCTACAGGTGCCGCTAACACCTTAGGTACATAATCCACCCTGCTCCTTGTACAAGACTAGATATTCACTGGTCCAATGTTATTCAAACAATGTGCAAACGATGAAGTTCCTTGCAGAACGCAGTTTAAAGTTCCAAGCCTCCTTATTTATTACAGAACCGAACTTTCAGGTGACAGTTTAATGCATTCTAGGTATTGTTGGCTTGGGTTGCTTCCAGTGAACTAATTGGACTATTACACCAGATAGCAACTATCTGAAGCTTAAAAACCCCTTTCTGAAAACAGTGACCGTCATGATATTGTGCGAGTTGGCCTCCCTAACAAGGAGACACTATATATCTAAAAATCGCATACTAGTAAACCGCTTCACCTATGCATCTGATACTCTTGTCTATATCTGTTATCTTCAATTAAATAATGGTATTCGCACTATCACATGCACATTTGCTCTTGCTATAAATAATAAGCGTTGGACAAATATACCAAACGATCAGGCACCATAGATTCCACCTTTATGACACCATTACACAGATTCTATTAAATAAAATAAACCACACTACCAATGACAAGCGCGGGGGCAAGGAAACTCGCAATTACCATACATAAAGTAAAGAACCCGAGCATGTTTACGGAAGGCATCCGTTCCACCCGGTATTCCTCCTTATAAATGCAAATGTCACTGCCTATTACCTACACTACCAGACCGTTTAATTGCTCCCTCCCCTCCCGCACCCCACCCCTCAACGTGACATTTACCCCCATTCTAGTTCGCTGACACGTCTCATTTACTGTCACCGCCAACCTCTATTCTACTTTTGTCCGCCCGGTAGCAGCAGTCTCTGGCTCACCTGTGCTGTCCCAGCCGGAGGTGGGAAGCTAGTTCCTCACGCTGATCACGATTTCTGCAAAATTCCCCCCCCCCCCCCCCCCCCGCACAAGATGTCGACCAGCAGCTGTCACCTGTATGCCGGAAGTGGCAGTGGTAAGGATAGTGGACTTCCGATGTCAGCTGTACAATACCATGGATACCAGATACGGAAACGATCTCTCACTAACTAGTATGAAAGGTCGAAAGAAAAGACAGACAACAGTGCGATAAAATTACGGCCATCTTGAACGTAAATAGGCATCGCTATGTTGAGGTGAACTCCTGATGTGTTTAAAAAATATATATATATATAATAATATTTTCTGAAAAGTATAATTATAAGGAATTTCTTTTGTTACGCTATGTTATTGAATTATGTGAATTTAACGAGGACGTAAATGCAAATTCAAATGTCACTCGTGAAAGGGATGGAACTGTGAATACGCTAGCGCTCCATTTTTCAATCCCACCGGCGGTGCGATGTTCGCGCCGCGGGTCACGCACAGCTGTCTGCTCCTCGCCACGCAAGTACAGACTGCTTTAGTGGGAATAAACAGTCATTTATTTGAAACAATTGTAAAATACTTTATGGGAACCAGCGGTGTAATGCATTCAAATAAATGCCATGGCGGGCTGATGGAGAGCTGAGCTGGGGCGTTAAATCACCCTGCTTAGGAATTCAGCGGCTGCGAGCAGACATTAAATCCGCGGTGGCGCTATCCGGCGGCGGCGCTTTGTGACGCCGGCTCTCCGGTGCTACAGCACCCTCTTATCCACTGTGCCTCGCGGCCCTCGTACCCACCGCGCCTCGGCAGCCCGATGTATATATGCGACACGGGACTGTGGAGTGGCGGCCGCTCCCGTTTTTCTTCATCCTCGGTCACTACAACGTAACCTTCTCTTGCCCCAGTATTGGAACTTTCATAGATTCCCATGCTTTGTATCATTCCCCGTCGTCGGAATGGGAGCCTCGGTAAATAAAAAATACCATAGTAAGCACAAAGTGGAAAAAATAGGCCTAGGCCTCATCTCATTTTGTAGCTTATCCACCTTTTTGTAAAAGAGACCAAATTCTTGCAGTAGCCAATCAGAGCAGCCTCACCCCATAGAACCTTCGAGAGCGCCTCAGATTTTCTACCGCACGTTGTGCAAGGGAGTCTCCATTGAGCTCTGCTCAATTTTCTTCACTTCTGAGAATATTTCTACAACTTTTGCCTGTTTTTTCGTTCATGTCTGACAATGAGAAGAAAGCACTTCTTAGAGCCTGTGCTACATGCTCTAAAAAGAGGTTGTTTGTTGAAGACCAACATGAAGACTGCATATACTGCTTATATCCGGATCATAAGGCCACGGACTGCAAGATTTGCAGAACCTTTTCCACCAAGACCTTGCGGGACAGAGAAGGACGCCTGCTGACTTGGCTACAAAAGATGAAGGACCGCAAGGAAGTTCTGTCTTCTGACAGTGAGGACTCCTCTTCGGTGGTGTCATCCAGGAAATCTAATAAGAGGGGTAGGTCTCCCCCTACTACTTCTGATGAGCCCCATGTCAAGGCCTTGCCCGGGACCTCTGATAGGCCTGCTTCCCTAAAATCGCCACACCGCCGTGAAAAGGAGAGGCAGGGACAGCCTGAGGAGTCGCAACCTTCAAAAAAGGCTAAAAAGATTGTCCCTGTGACTTCACCACCCTCTGAGAAGGAAAGAGGGGTGAAAAAGCCTTCCACTACACCTCAGGAGATTGTTTCTGACAGAAAACAGCGTTCGTGGACGGTGAAAACCACAGGTACGTCGATGATTCCTGTCAAAAAAGACTTGTCTTTAAAATTGGCCTAGTCGACGGGCTCGACGATGGCATCTACACCGTCGACGTTTAAGGTGCCTGGTGCCTGTTCCTCGTCGACGAAACTGACTTTTTCCACGTCGACGAGAGTCACGAGGACAACGTCGACGGTGACCATGATCCTGGCTACGAGTTCGACGACGATTCCATCGACTATCAAACTATCGTCGACGATGACCATCTCCCCGTCGACGATGCCTTCGACGACCACAGCTTCTTCGTCAGCGCTTCCGTCGACGACAGTCTTTAAAGATTCATCGGTCGACGACGATTCCGTCGACTACGTCGTCGACGACTGGAAAATCTGCAATTTCACATAAAGAGACTAACACCAGAGATGACCTCTCCACGGAGAGTCTCGCAGTTGCCTCCTACCTTTTGCTTGATGTGGACTCTGAAGACGAGACTGATAGTGCATATGGGCCGGCTTATAGCCGATCTGACTTGCACGTCAAATTACAGGAGGTCAGTTCTGAAGAAGGTGAAATAGAACAACACTATTATCCACAAGACTATTATGACCAACAGGAGAGGCCTCGCATGCATGTTCATTCACAGAAACCTCCACGTCAGTCCCAGCAGGACATGGTAGCGATGCCATCCTCATCTCGGATCTACAATTAATGTTGCAGGACTATCGGAGGCGATTTCCTGCCCAACAGGAGGTTCAACAAGTACGTCCTCCTTCACCTCAGTTCTCTCAATCATTGGCAGACACCCCTTTGCCTTCAAGAGGACAAGATCCAGTGCCCGTGGAACGTCCACAAGAGGTGGTTGCAGTTCAAGATGATACTGATGATGATACTGCCTCATCAGATGTGGATCAGCGAGGGGACCCTGACCAAGATCAGGATGTGGCCTGGAACCAGGATAGCCTTCAAGATCCAGACGTCACAGGACCCGATACCGCAATCTCTCCACCAGCAGATATCGGAGGTTTTCACAACTTAATGGAACGAGCATCCAAGAGATTTGGTCTTCCGGTTACCTCAGTTCAATCTGAATATTTTTTGTATGACTTCAAAGAACCATTCCGGTAGTCAGTTCGTTCAATCCCCATCATGGAACATGTTTGGTCTGAATGCTTAAAAGCTATGCAAAATCCAGCCACGGTCCTCCCAGTACTTCCCAGACTGGAGAAAAAATATAAGGCGCCCGAGGGCAGCCCGGCATGTCTTCTAGGTCAACCAAAACCGGACTCGGTTATCTCCCAGGCCGCACAGACTAAATCTAAGAATCCGTCCACACTGCTAACGACGCCACCTGATAAAGAGGGGAGGCGTCTGGACAATGTTGGAAAAAGATTCTCCGCGATGGCCAGTCTCCTCGTTAGGGCGGCTAATGCTTTGGCGATTATGGGGAGATATGATCGCCAGATGTGGTGTGACCTCTCCCAGTTTGTGGAAGAACTTCAGGATGGGTCTAAGGACGAGGTCAGAAAGATCTTGATGGAAGGAGAGCGTGCCTCTTCTGAGGTAATCGACTGCGCTATGGGTAGAGCAACTATGGCGCTAGCCGGCTCGGCAGTTTTAAGACGCCAGGGCTGGTTGCGAGCCACGTGGTTTCGACAGGAAGTACGAAACAAAATTCTGGATCTACCCTATGATGGAGAGATGTTTATTTGGTAAACACGTGGATGACGCCCTACAAGGCATAAAGAAAGATACAGATACGGCCAAGTCCTTGGGAACCTTACAATAAGTGCCCTTTAGGGGAGCGAGAGGAAGAGGTTTCTCCTCTTACAGAGGCGGGAATCAGTACCGCTACTCTTCCAACTCTCAACCTGGCCAGGCATACAAACTCCAATATTCACAGAGGGGGTCTTTCTCTCGTCAGCTGCCGAGAGGACATCAGGGGCAGCAGAGGGATAATACCAAGAGACAATAGCGGCCAGGTGGCTCTTTCTACTGTTCCTGTACCCTCGTTAACACCAGTGGGGGGCAGGATTGCCCATTGCCTCAACAGCTGGAAGGTCATAACAGACCAGTGGTCCTGAACATCATCAAGGAAGGACACACGTTGGAGTTCCACGATCTTCCTCCAAAGAGAGCTCCAGACGCCATTACACCCAAACATCTAAGGCTCCTTCGTCTCGAGGCCCACCAACTCTTCACCAAGGGGGCAATAGAGCCTGTACCTCTCTCCCAAAAGGGGAAAGGGTTCTATTCCAGGTTCTTCCTGGTTCGGAAAACAAAGGAGAAGTGGCGTCCGATTTTAGATCTACGGCAGCTCAACACTTATCTCATCAAGTTGTCCTTCAGGATGGTCACTCTTCAGGACATCCTACGCCTTCTCAATCCAGGGGACTACATGGCAACCCTAGATTTGGAGGATGCTTACTTCCATGTGCCCATTCATCCAGCTCACAGGCAATATCTTTGAACTGAAAATGGCTCTTGACTACTGTAAATCAGAGTACTGCCTTTTGGTCTCCGGTCTGCACCGCGGATCTTTACAAAAGTACTGGCTCCTGTGGCAGCTTTTCTCAGGAGGCAGTCTTTCGAAGTCTTCCCATATCTGGACGATTGGCTGGTAAAGGCTCCTTCGTTCCAGGAGGCTTCCAGGGCTGTCACGTGCTGCAGTCAACTGTTCGAACAGCTGGGCCTTCGGGTCAACAAGGAAAAATCGATTTTGCGCCCCTCCAAAACAGCAAGGTTTTTGGGTGCAATCCTAGATACAGAGTGCTGCCTGGCTTTTCCTTCGGAAGAGCGCCAGTCCAAACTGATTCTCTCAGCTCGCCTCCTACAGACGAGGAAGTTTGTCAGTTCGCCAATACAAATCGCTTCTCGGATCGATATCATCCTGCATACCATTAATACCTCACTGCAGGCTGCGGATGCTTCCACTGCAGGAACAGTTGGACAAGCAATGGCGTCAGGTGACAGGCTCCTTCGATGACAAGATAGTCATTACTCCGGGAGTGCGAAAGGCAGGCAGCTGGTGGTTGCTAAAAGACAATCTTTCAGTAGGGTTACCGTTCCAACTTCCACCATCTCCCATGGTATTGACAACAGATGCTTCCATGGAGGGATGGGGAGCGGTCCTCCAAGAACTGAAAGTCAGTGGTCATTGGAGCTCAGTCCAAGTCAAGTTCCACATCAATCTGCTGGAACTTATGGCCATTCGTCTAGCCTTACAGGCTTTCCTTCCAAGGATCCACAACCGTGCCGTGCTGGTTCGTACAGACAACACCACGGCCATGCACTACATAAACAAGCAGGTCGGAACGAGATCTTGCACCCTGTCGAAGGAAGCACATAGGCTTTGGAATTGGGTAATCCAACACAATATCACTCTATCAGCGGAACATCTGGCGGGCACACTCAATGCCACAGCAGACGCTTTGAGTCGCCAAAGGAATATCAGCCACGAATGGGAACTGGATCAGACAATTCTGAACGAACTGTTTCATCGTTGGGGGACCCCAACCATCGATCTGTTTGCGACTCCTCAGAACGCCAAATGCCAGTCTTACGCAAGCAGGCTTCACCATCAGGGATCCTTGGGGAATGCGCTTTTGATTGCCTGGTACGGCGCATTTGTTTACGCCTTTCCTCCTATTCCGCTAATCCCGAGACTGATCCGCAAGCTCAAGGCGGAGCCGTGCAAAATGATTCTGATTGCACCAGCATGGCCCAGGCAGTTTTGGTACACAGAGCTGCTTCTTCTCTCACAAGATCAACCGATTCTCCTGCGTCCTGTTCCATCATTGTTAACAATGGCTCACGGGCAGGTTCTGCATCCAGACCTTAAGTCACTTTAATTGACAGCGTCAAGTCAAGTCAAGTCAAGATTTATATAGCGCGCTACATACCCATAGGGTCTCAAGGCGCTTGAGGAAGGGAGGGGAATTACTTGTCGAATATCCAGGTTTTGAGTTGCTTTCTGAATGCTGGGTGGTTCTGAGTGAGGCGAAGGGGAGTGGGAAGAGAGTTCCAAGTTTTAGCTGCCAGGTAGGAGAAGGATCTACCTCCGATGGTGGTTTTGTTGATGCGAGGTACAGTGGCAAGGGCTTGGTTGGAGGATCGTAGCTGACGGGAGGGGGTGTAGAAGGACAGTCGTGTGTTGAGGCATTCGGGTCCAAGTTCGTAAAGTGCTTTGTGTGCGTGGGTTAGGAGGCGGAAAGTAATCCTCTTATTTACGGGGAGCCAGTGGAGGTTTTTCAGGTGACCAGAGATGTGTTCTTTACGCGGGATGTCTAGTATGAGCCTGGCTGAAGCGTTCTGGATGCGTTGGAGTTTTTTCTGGAGTTTTGCGGTGGTACCGGCGTATAGGGTGTTTCCGTAGTCCAGGCGGCTCGTGACCAGTGCGTGGGTGACCGTTTTTCTAGTTTCGGTGGGGATCCAGCGAAATGTTTTTTTGAGCATGCGAACAATGTTGAAACAAGATGATGAGACGGCGTTGACTTGTTTGGTCATCGAGAGTGAGGAGTCCAGGATGACGCCCAGGTTCCGTGCGTGGTTTGTTGGGATTGGTGCTTTACCGAGGGCCTCTGGCCACCAAGAGTCATCCCAGGCGGAGGGAGAGGTGCCTAAGATGAGGACTTCTGTTTTGTCAGAGTTCAGTTTCAGGCGGCTGTGTTTAATCCACTCGGCTACTTTATTCATTCCTTCGTGTAGGTTGGTTTTGGCGGTGTTGGGTTATTTGGTGAGTGAGAGGATCAGTTGAGTGTCGTCAGCGTAGGAGATGATGTTGAGGTTGTGTTGGCGAGCGATGGCCGCAAGGGGGCTCATGTATACGTTGAAGAGGGTGGGGCTGAGTGAAGATCCTTGTGGCACGCCGCAAATGACTTCAGTGGCTTCTGACTTGAATGGTGGGAGGCGGACTCTCTGGGTTCTTCCGGTGAGGGACGAGGTGATCCATTCCAGTGCTTTTCCTTGGATTCCGACGTTTCTGAGGCGCTGTAGGAGGGTGTTATGACAGACTGTGTCGAAGGCCGCGGAGAGGTCGAGGAGGATGAGGGCGACTGTGTCTCCGTTGTCCAGTAGAGTTCGAATGTCGTCTGTTGCAGCTATGAGTGCGGTCTCAGTGCTGTGTTTGGCTCGGAATCCGGACTGTGAGGAGTTGAGGGATTTGTTGGTTTCGAGGAAGGCGGCGAGCTGGTTGTTGACAGCTTTCTCGATGACTTTGGCCGGGAATGGAAGAAGCGAGATGGGGCGGTAGTTTTTGAGTTCGGTGGTGTCAGCTGTGGGTTTTTTCAGAAGGGCGCTGAGTTCTGCGTGTTTCCAGCTTTCCGGAAAGGAGGCGGAGTTGAGGGAACAGTTGATGACATCTCGGAGGTGTGGTGCTATGATGGAGTCTGCTTTGTTGAAGATGTGGTGAGGGCATGGGTCAGTTGGGGATCCTGAGTGGATGGAGTTCATCAGGCGGATGGTGTCCTCAGTGGAGATTGGGTTCCAGTCGTTAAGGATGTTCAAGGGGGGTGACGGTTCTGCAGAAGGTTGGGTGCGTTGGTTTCCGGGTTGGTTGTCGAAGCTGTTGTGGATGTCTGCGATTTTGTTGTGGAAGAAGGAAGCAAGGGAGTCGCAGAGGGCTTGGGAGGGGGTGATGTCGTTGGAGTTGGCTGATGGGTTTGTAAATTCTTTGACGATGTTGAATAACTCCTTGCTGTTGTGGGCGTTGTTGTCTAGTCGGTCTTTGAATGCGGCTTTCTTGGCAGATCGGATAAGTTGGTGGTGTATGCGGGTGGCGTTTTTGAAGGCGTCCCTGGTGCTGGTGTTTGGATCTTTTTTCCAGGTCTTCTCGAGGGAGCGACAGGGTTTCTTCGATTTCTTGAGATCATCGTTGAACCAGGAGGCGTTTTTGCTGCCTAGTTTGATTTGACGTTTTTTCAACGGTGCTAGGCTGTCGGCGCTGTTGGATAGCCATTGGGTGAGGTTAATGGCTGCTTGGTCGGGGTTTGAGGAGAGGGCGGGGGGGTTTAGAAGAAGCGATGAGGAGATCTGGTCGATGGTGATTTTGTTCCAATTTCTTCGCAGGGTGGGTTGAAGATGGTTGTGGATTGTGGTCTTATTGTAGATAAAGTGAACGCAGTTGTGGTCCGTCCAATGAAGAGCTGTGGTGTGACTGAATGAGACATGTTTGCTGGAGGTGAAGATAGGGTCGAGTGTGTGACCTGCGATGTGGGTGGGCGTAGAGACAAGTTGTTTGAGTCCGAGGTCGGCGAGATTGTCCAGAAGGGTGGTGGTGCTGCTGTCATAGCTCTTTTCCAGGTGGAAATTGAGGTCTCCCAAAAGAATGTAGTCCTTGGAGGGGAGGGCGTGTGGGGTGATAAAGTCAATGATGTCGTCGCTGAATTGTGCACGGGGTCCTGGGGGCCGGTAGAGGAGGGTGCCTCTGAGTGTGGTTTTGGGGTCGGTGTGGATCTGGAAGTGGAGGTGTTGGGCGCTGGTAAGGTTGACGTCAGAATTGGTTGAGATGCGGATAGAGTTCTTATGGATGATAGCGATGCCTCCTCCTGTTTGCTTGATGCGGTCCTTACGGATGATCTTGTATCCTTCCGGGATGGCAATGGTGATGTCTGGGGCTGAGGAAGCATTCATCCATGTTTCAGTTAGGAAGGCGACGTCCGGAGAAATGGTGTCAAGGAGATTCCAGAGGTCGATGGCGTGTCTGTGGACCGAGCGGGTGTTGAGCAGGATGCAATTTAGGTGGTTGGCGTTAGGTCTCTGTTTGGTGTTGGTGGATGAGGAGTAGGTTTTGGTGCCGTCGAACTTGCAGGAGTTGCAAGAGAAGGGTCCGTGGGTGTGTCCAGGAGCGGCTTGGACGCAGTTGGGGGAACGGCCGGGGTTAAGGGCTAGTAGGGTGGTGGCATCGTATGTGATGCGAGTGGGCTGGACAGTGCGGGGAACAGGGGGTCTGGCGCTGGGCGCGGTCCAGGCGCGGACGGGCGTAGACGGGCGTAGACGGGCTTACCTTTGGCGCACCTTCGGCGCGGCCGCAGCGCGTGGACGCTGCGCGTAAGTCCATCTGTCCATAAATGGATAGTGGAGGGGGCGGAGCGTGGGAGGGGCCGCTGGGAGGCGGGAGCGAGGTCGAGGGAGGGCTCGGGTCAACCAGGAAAATGGCCGCAACAATAACAACAAGGAGCAATGGGGCGCAATGAGGTCCAAAATATGTTAGATACTGTTGTGGTGGGAGCGGGTTCGAGCGCGGAGACAGAGCAAATAGTGATGCAATCTCGAGTTCACACAGCCTATAATCACGGACAATGAGCAGCCAATAAAATCACAGGTAATGCACAGCGAATATAAAACAGTGCACAGTCAGCTAAAGCGCTATGAAAATATTTAAACAACGTGCGTGCTAGCTGAAAGCCAGATGCAGAGGTCAGCGCTACAGTCAGTCAAAGCGCTATGATAATATTAAACAAACAAACGAGCGCGCTAGCTGAGAGGCAGAAGCAAAGGTCAGCGCTACAGTCAGTCAAAGCGCTATGATAATATTAAACAAACAAACGAGCGCGCTAGGGGGAGATGTCCTGTCCAGGACAAGGGCACTAGGACCCTGGGGCAGCGCAGGGGCGAGGGGACACCGGACACCACATCCGGTCAAGGGGTGGGGAGAGGAACATTCTGGTGCTGGACAGCGTGGCTCCTGAGTTCAGAGAGTTCCAGGGTTTAAATCTTTCAGGAGAATGCAAAGACATTTTGGCTCCGGCCCGAGCGCCTAGTACCAATAAGACCTATCGGGCAAAGTGGAAGAGATTCTGACTTTGGTGTCAGAGACAAGGTCTACATCCATATACTTCTGCACCACATCAACTCTTGCCTTACATCCTTTCTCTTGCAAAATCTCGATTGGCTCATTCTTCTATAAAAGTACATCTAGCGGCCATGTCTAGATTTAGACGATCATCATCTGGTCCTTCCCTTTGGTCTGCAAGGATCATTAAACAATTCCTGAAAGGTTTGTTCAGGGTTTTTCCACCAGTCCGGCCTCCACCGCCAGCCTGGCATCTTAACTTGGTACTGTCACATCTCATGAAGGCCCCATTTGAGCCTAGTCATAGGGCGGACATGAAGTTTGTTTCATGGAAACTGGCTCTTCTCCAGGCTTTCACAATTGAGGAACCTTTTCTGCAATTTAAAAATGATGTTCTCATCCTACGAACAAATCCTAAATTTATTCCTAAAGTCCCTTCAGAATTTCATCTGAATGAGCTGGTGATCTTAAAGTCCTTCTTTCCGCGGCCCTCCACGCCAGTAGAGAGGGCTCTGCATTCTTTGGACATTCACAGATGTCTCAAGTTCTACTTGGAGCGCACAACACTGTTCAGGAAATCTTCCCAGCTTTTTGTTTAATACAATGCTCCACGTAAGGGTTGTCCAATTTCTAAACCCTGCATTTCCCGCTGGATAGCCAGCGCAATCCAGTTTTGCCATCGAGAAGCGGGGAAACCTCTTCAGCGAGCAGTTCGTGCTCATTCTACGAGATCAGTGGCTTCATCGGTAGCTCTCTTCTCAGGTGTCACGATCAAGGGCATCTGTAGAGCGGCGACATGGAGCAGTCTCCACACCTTCACTCGCCACTACTGCTTGGATTCTTCTGTGAAAGAGGATGCGGCAGTGGGCCAGGCGGTCTTGAGGAACCTTTTCCAATAAGTAGGTGAGCTTTCCTTCCTATCCCGCCTTCCTATATTGCATATTTTGTATTACTTGTTGTTGTTCTGCTTTGTGCTGCAAATGTGTTCTGTTTTCTTATCAGGATTACGTATGATATTTACAGATACATATATTACAAAATATGCTTTTCTCTTTACTGCTAGCTATTCTGATACAAAGCATGGGAATCTATGAAAGTTCCAATACTGGGGCAAGAAAACAAGTTACTTACCTGTAACTTTGGTTCCCCAGTATTGGTAACTTTCATAGATTCCCATGCGCCCACCCTCCTCCCCTGGGAAAGCTCAGCCTTATTATCCAATGATGTTGCTGTTCACAACGGCTATGAAAATCTGAGGCTCTGAGGCTCTCTCAGGAAGGTTCTATGGGGTGAGGCTGCTCTGATTGGCCACTGCAAGAATTTGGTCTCTTTTACAAAAAGAGGTGGATAAGCTACAAAATG
The DNA here is from genome assembly GCF_964261635.1 of Lissotriton helveticus. Classification (NCBI taxonomy): domain Eukaryota; kingdom Metazoa; phylum Chordata; class Amphibia; order Caudata; family Salamandridae; genus Lissotriton; species Lissotriton helveticus. The sequence continues at coordinate 897,621,859 of NC_136068.1, read as the reverse complement.
AGATGGGGCCTAAGCCTATTTTTTTCACTTTGTGCTTACTACTATGGTATTTTTTATTTACTGAGGCTCCCATTCAGACGACGGGGAATGATACAAAGCATGGGAATCTATGAAAGTTAGTACTGTAGGAGTGTGGGGAGTACCCACACGGTATCCTAACGGTGCTCCTGAATAGGTATTATGCTCTAAATTTTGCGCAATTTATTCAAGTTCAGTAAGCCACAAATTGTAGTTCAAACGGAGTTTTTATTCCAAAGTCATATATTCAAAGCATATAGACTTAAACAATGTTTTGTGACTTGATGCGGTCACTGGCGGCCTGTAAAGTTGCTTCCGGGTATTTTGTACCTCAGAAGCTGCGAAAAAGGCAAATGTTTTTTCAGAGGGGTAGGATGGCAACCCCTTGACAATGGGAACATAAGCACCTCGTTGTTTATCAAAACTACTGACCAGAACAACGCCCTCCTGTACACCAGTTGCCATCCTACCCCTCTGAAAAAACATTTGCCTTTTTCACAGCTTCTGAAGGCCAAAAGGATTTGCTCTGAACCGGAAGAATATTCTCCAACTGAAAAAATGATCTTACATAAATATAGAGATAGAAAATACCCAGAAGTAACTTTACAGGCCGCCAGTGACCGCATCAAGTCCAAGAACAGAAATGATCTTCTAATTTCCAACATTAAAAAAACTACTGAAAGACCTGTATTTGTGTCTAAATACTCTTCCAAAAGCCCAGCCATAAAAAATATCATTTTGAACAATTGGCAAATGATACAATCCGAACCAGACTTCCAAGGCCTTTTCAACTGTATCCCATTATTCGCATACCAAAGAGCCAAAAATCTCAAATTTGTTGGAAACCAAACCCAAATCACCCAATGTTGTCTTTCATGGTACCTTACCTTGCCACAATTGCAGTCACTGCAACAACATTATCAAAGGATCAGTTACCAACCATCCGTTTTCTGGAAAACCCATCAAATTAAGGACTAATGCCACTTGCGATTCTATGAACTTGGTGTACTTACTCAAGTGCCCATGTGGCTTACCTTATGTCGGAAAAACGGAAAGGAAATTGAAAGTTCGTTTAACCGAACATAAGAGCACGATCAGAAACAAGAACTTGAAATCTTCCCTAGCTGCCCACTTCATTTCATCTCAGGACAACATCAGTCAGCTGAGGTTCCTTGTACTGGAGGTTGTTTCCACGAGATCCGGCGTTGATAATCGAAAAAGACTACTCCAAAGAACTCTTTTGGATTAAACTTTTGGATTCGTGTCACCCGAAGGGTCTCAATGAAAGGATTGAATACAGTTGCTATTTATAGACTATGCCTTTGTTTAGTGTTCTGCCTTTTTCCTAACTGTTGTTTAACTGTCACCATCCCGTACTATACTTTTTTACACTCTTTTGTAATGTACTTTATCTCATCTTTTTAATCTTTTCTATATTTGTTTTTCGTATATTTTCCCTGAAACTACCTTCCTGTTGATTTTCGTAATGTATCTTATTTAATTTTTTTCTATATTCAATTCTAATCTTACATTTCTTCTGATTATTTATATTCACGTTGTTTCCCATTTCAGCTTTTCCGACCATTCACATACCTCACTCTCTCTTCTATGCCCTCAGTCATTATATTCTGTGGTGTAGTTTTGCATTAACTAGTTTGTCCTAAATGGGATTGATTTTCGCAACATTCTCATTTTACCGACTTTCACCCTCACTAACCTGTTCCAAGATGACTGACCCTTTTCATACTCTTACTAACCCGCGCTCTGGGTTTATTTATAATCACGGAGTCCGTTATTTTGCACCCGAGTATTTTCTGTAATACTCTACTCATTTTGAGAAGTCGTCTGGATACTCTATACATTCAATTTAATGCATGCGCTGAACATATTTCATTATTCGACCGGGGAGACTTTGAATAGTCCGCTTTCTATTTGCATGATCTGCTTCTTTAACACACCCTCCCCCGGACTCCTATGTTTCACAACAGAGACCCGCCGTTTTGAGCGTGGTTACTTGACCGTGTGGGTAAGAGTTCTTTTACGTGATATACTTTTCACGTTTAAAATATGTGCACAAACCGGATGTTGGTTTACGATGCTCTTAGAAACTGTTCGTCTTGCTGGCGATCTCTCACGCTATTTTTTGAGCACTTTCGGATCTGTTTTCACTTCGGTTTCTTCAGTATTCCTTTTTGAACTCACATTCCCCCCTGGTTGTGGTTCTTGTTCTGTTTCTCGTTCAGTTTGCTTGCACCCTTATGGATTTATCGCATCTTTTAACCTTATTTACATCATTTGACATTTCCCTACAGGTCCCTCCCTTGACATAATGTGTGGTTCCTTTTTCAGATCACCTACATATCCACTGAGGAAGGGACGTTGTCCCGAAATGCATTGGGATTTGGGATTCTGAAAGATATGTTTGTGAATAATAATTATGATGAATCACCGCTGAACATTCTTTAAGTCTATATGCTTTGAATATATGACTTTGGAATAAAAACTCAGTTTGAACTACAATTTTTGGCTTACTGAACTTGAATAAATTGCGCATAATTTAGAGGATAATACCTATTCTGGAGCACCGTTAGGATTCGGTGTGGGTACTCCCCACACTCCTACAGTACTAGTTTTCACTTCTTGTCCCTCATCTGCCGGAAGGGACATTCCTGCGGCGCCCAGAAACGTCACACCTGTGCCTAGGATTACTGATTGTAAAGTTTCCATAAAGTTCGGTGTGCCACACCACCCCCTTTTTTTTCAAATCTATGAAAGTTACCAATACTGGGGAACCAAAGTTACAGGTAAGTAACTTGTTTTCTTAAAGCAGTCACTGGAACGTTACAAAAAATAAACAGGAGACTTAACAAGTAAGCTACTGCCCGGCCGCCATCTTCTGAGAAATGAGCAAAACAAACCTGTGAAAAACAAAAAATAATAAACCACCGCCGCATGACGATCGCAAAGGGGCGGGATGAGTAAAAATCGTCGGAACTCCCACGAATCTGCTCCGGCAATGACGGACAGATCTCTTTCAATGGCTAGCCTCCATTTATGGAGCTAGCCAATGGAAGAGCAGGCGGGACAAAGCCCCCGTACTGTTCTAACATAAGATTTCGCCTGAGCGAACGCTGCTGCGCATAGGACGCCAGACGAAACCTACAGCAAATTTGCGTGGGTGAATAAAAAAACCCGCGCAGTGCCAGTTGGAGACCTAAATGGGCTATGAAGCAATCTATAATGGATAGAGGTGTGGCGCCGCGGCCAGGGCGACTGACGCTGGAATCTGGGGACCACGGTTCGATCCCAGACTCCGGCGGGCAGGTTAGCCCAGCACCATGTGACTCTGGGCAATAGCTCGCTTAATCTTCCCGACGGCCCCCAGCGCCTAGAGACCCTTACGGGTGATTGTGCGCTTTACAAATGTGGACTTTACTTTACTTTATAATGACGAAACTGGAGTATGATTAGTAATACCACTGTAATTAGTTGTGGGGAAAGCAGTATTTGAGTTTCTCTGTCGTACAGTAAAAGAACACCATTATCAAACTTTACTCCTGCATCTAGTACCCTTACTCCATTCTACTTTCTATGCTTACCAAAAAGGCTTCAACTTTCCAGACACCCATGGGGAAAGTTCAATTTCATTCCAGATGCTTTTTGGCCCTATGCTCAGAAGCCTGCCAGCTATGCACGTCCGGTTTTACAAATGCAGCAGTGTTACTTCCTCCAGACTCATTTAAATGTCCTGGTCTTGTTCTGCGGAACTAGAACTTTGCACTGCAGTCTTGGATCCCTCAGGCTATGCCTCCTTTACAAAGAATACAGAAGTACATACCCAAAGCAGTGGGAGGCATGATCCAGTTCTTCCACCAGTTTGGTGATTTATCAGGTCTGACAGAATTGTCATTTGAATAGTCTTAAAAGGCTATGCCTGCCTTTCCTCCCCACCCATTAACCCTCACACACCAGAACACATTTTAGAAGAGCCATTGTTCATCCTACTACAGGAGGTACACTGGTTAATCCGAGTTTTCTGGATTCTCAGTTTATTCCTGCTGCATGCTTGTCCTGAAAAAGATCTGGGGCTCTGCCCTGTTTTGGACCTCTGACCCATGAATGCCTTTCCTGCGGAAGGATACTTTTAGACTACTCCCGTTGACCCAATGCTTTTCTGCCCTGGACCCGTGAGACTGGATGGTGGCATGAGGTCCCGCAGGCAACACCTTTGGTTCCAGGTAGGCCTGGAGCATTTAAAATTAAACGAGAGGGTTTTAAGTGTACGGGTGCTATAGGCGCTCTAGCTAAATGAACGTAAGTATGAGTTGCTCAATAATACTGGTGCAAGCAAGGAGGGGAGACCCTTGAAAAAACCCCTCAATTAGAGCGCAGAAATTGCACTCACAACTAAAACCCCAAAATCCTGCGCACTCAAAGAAAATCACAGCAACAATGTGTCAGTCAGTTCAAATAAACACAATTGAACATTCTTGTCCAGCGTCGTTTTCTTTGGAGGTTCGTGTGTTACTCCTTTTATTTGATCAGTAGATAGGATAATAAGATACAGCCAGCCGACACGTGTTTCGTTGTAGGGCTGTACATGAACAGACACTACAACTCTTCAGGGCTTCAATGTAGAAATGTAAATCCGTAGGCCTAATTCCGGTGATAATTCCAACCCGGAAGGGTAACCATATGTTGTATATGCACAAAATCGGTCGTCACAGGTTTCCTCAAATGCACACTGTGCAATCCCAATAGTCAATCCTTTGATTATTTATTAACTCGAGTCCGTATCAACTCCAAAATCCAAGAGCTTCGCCTTCGCATTAAACGTAAACACGGGTGCGTGTATTACGTCAACCTTTGGCAGATTCGCCCTCGCGCTACTGGCGTCTCCGACCCGGAAGTGAAGCCTGGAGCATTTTCAGTTTATGCTCCCCATCGACCTCATTAGCACATCCTTTGGTGTTTACTAAAGGAATTGAAGTGGTTGCTACACATTTTCAGAGGTACCTGTTTTTCTTTATCTTGATTACTGGCTGTTGAAGGAGGGCTCAGCAGTCACTCGTAGACCACCTTCAGATGATTACAAACCTGGCCTCATTGGGGTTCTGTAGGAAGATGGCCCGTTATATTGTGGACCAAAACGAGGTACACTGTGTAAAGAGTCAGGCAGCCCTTACTGGTTTAGAGGCAAAAATGACACAAAATGCTTGTTTGTGGTAGTGTGGGCAAGCAGTTTAGCCTTATCAGAGGGCAGTGCTAAGCATGTATTGGGCCCAGAGGCACTACATGAGACCCACTCAAAAATAAATCCAAGACTAACTTAGAAAAATAAGTAGTTTTATATCCATTTTGATACCGAACAGTTCACTTTAATTAGTCTTTATGCAGCACTGGCTTCCCAATGGGAGAAAAGGCGCATGTTGCATAAAGAAATTTACTGTCTGTTTCTAGGTTGTCTCCTTTGGGACTTAGTGTTGTAGGATGCCAAGGTCTAAAGTACTACCTGCAGTTACTAGTTATGTACCCTGGAGAGTCCAGGAGCAGACCTTTAGGAGCACAGGTATCTCTTCCTGGGGAGGGCTGCTGCCCAGAGCTTGCTGGGGAGTGGCAACATGGTAAACCGGACTCTGCTTCTTAGGTACCAGCAGCCGAGTAGCTTTTCTACTCCAAGGGAGATTGCTGGCAATTTGTGAAGAGCCAGGAGAACACGCGGGTTCTTGGTAGTTGTTTAGCTGCAGGGCAAGTCACTGTCACAGGATCGTTGAGACTTGTGCTGGCAGGGTTTGGTGCCAAAAGTCTGCACCAATCTTCAGTTCTTGTTGTATTGTGGCTCTTCTTGGTCCTCTTCTTCTGGATCCATCCAATCCATTCCTGGCATCGGGGTGCCTCCAAAGTACTCAATTTATGGGTGTTACGAGGAGTGAAAGGTAGTAGCCAATGGGCTTCCCTTTAGTGCAACTCCACCCACTATATGACCACTTCCCATGGGAAGTTGGCATAACCCTGACCCAGTGAGCCCAATTACACCAAAAACGAAGATGGTGTGTGTTCACATCAGGTAGCCCACCTTAGTGGGGGGAACAGGCCCCTGGACTAGCTAATTTTCCCACCTGTCCTGGTACCAAATCGGCTCGGGTAGGGAATGGCATTTCCCCTGTCTGGAAGTAGCCTGGGTTGCATCTCAAAGGCGGCAGAGGCCTTTGAAGCCTACTGCCTTGATTTGCTGATTACTTAGCCATCCTGCTTGGAGGAGGTGACAACACCTCAGACTGTAGCAAGCATTGTTTCTGCCCTCTGTTTCTGTCTTGGTTACTGCATTGGGGACCTATAGTCCACACAATGTCAGCTCTGTCTTTCCACCCTTGGAATGAGGTTTTGAGACTAACACGGCTGGGCTTGGCCAGGTGCTCTCCGAGGGGTCAGTAACTCCAGATTCCAGCATCTTGCTGACTTTAGCTCCAATGCTCTCCTTAAATTGATCAGAATGTCAATATATTTTGTTTTTCACAGATGTTTGCCCCATTGTCCACATCATGGGCACACCAGGTTGTCTGACCAGGGGTTATGGAGAAGACCTCGTACTGCTCCAGGAATTGCCTGCAGTCAGCTTGCTGTTGAGCAGAGGGTGTCTAAGAAGACCACTCAATCTACTGACCCATCGTTTAGGCTGCAGGAGATGTCAGGGAGAGGTTCACTCTGCTTCCTGATCCTCATCAGTGACCATGAGCATGGTCACACCAGCCCGGATATACAAAGGCTTCAGGCAGTTGACATGGATGACCCTGTCAGTGGTCCTGCAAGTGCCTAGGCCTACAAAAAGGGTGACCTCCCCTTTCCTCTTACGGTTAGGGTAGGGACTGCTCCACTTGTTATGGAGGCCCCTTGATGCCACAAGCTTCAATACCATAACTTTTGCTCTGGTTGGAACTCAACCAGTGCAGCCTTTTGGTCATACCAAAGCTTCTGGAGGTCTTGGCTGGCCTCAAGGACTTTGGATGCGTTGCCCATGTACTCCGCCATCCTTGAATGTAGGCCAAGCACATAGTCCACAATGTCTTGTATAGGTTCTTTGCGCGTTCTCACCCAGCCTTCCTTAACTAGACAGTGGTCCCCTTACAGGATGCCCAAACAGATTAAAGGGACTAAACCTTACTCCCTTCTGTTAGTGAAAAGCAGGCATGGCAAAAAGACATCCCATCTCCTGAGTTTTCTGGGAGTCCCATGATCATCTCACTCAAAAACAAAACACGTATGTGGAGGGTCCAGGGGAATGTTTTACGACCTGTCTGCTCACTCCCCTGATGTCAACTTACACAACACAAAAAAGACATAAAGGTTGGGCTGATGGGTCTGGTTCTAGCGTATGTCTCAATCGTTTTTTGCACACATCTATCCAACTGTTTTGCAGTGATTAGCATAGTCATACACCAATCCCAGACCTGATCTGCTCTTTTTTGTGTTGTGTAAGTCCCATGATCATGCCTTTTGTGGTTTTATCTGAAAGAAACACGTTGGTTATAGAATTTGAAAGACACGTTAGTTATAGATTCCTTACCTTAGAATTACCCCCAGACGTCAGACTGGATCCGTTGAGTTTTTTCGTCAGCAATACCTCTGTGCGTCAGAAGGTGGTGTCGGTTGGCTCCGCATCGGTCGTTGTCATCGATGTCACCGGGATGATGTCGCAGTAGCTACTTAGACGCCACCCTCGAGCACTGACATCAGTTCTTTCTTTATCCTCGCCAGCCAGCGCAGATCCGGGAAGAGCGGTACCTCCAGTCATTTTTTGACACTCTTGACTTTTGTAGTCGACTTTTTTGACTCATCGACTCCCAAGGTGCACGAGGAATGTTCCGCTTCAAGCCATGAGGTTCCTGTCATCGGATGATGTCTGTGACTGATCCGTACAGTTTCTTTCTTGCCTGGAACGCGACCACGACCCCAAGTTGTGCTCCGACTGCCGGGCGATGGCGCCGAAGGCTTTGCGGGAGCAGTCCCGAAAGCGGCTTGAGCACTGGCAGTCGGCTCAACGCCGTTCGAGGTCGCGAGGTAGATCGAAGGACCAGTCGTGGAGCCACCACCATTCGTCCAAGTCTCCGCACTCTGGGTCGGGTAATTCCAAGCATAAGAAGACGAAGCATCCTCGCTCTTTGACTTCTCCACGTCGGTTGGCTGACCCGACAAGGAACACAGGTGGTGCGGCTCCGAGCAAGGTACCCAAAGAGTCGATTTTGTGTTTTTCTCCCGTTCCTTGACCCGGAGCGACTCCAACCGAGCTTCTTACGTTCTGCGAGGCGATGTAAGCCAACTTTGGGCGGCCCGAACCTGCCAGCGTGCCTTCGGCCCCCGCAGGCTCAGTTGGGGGGCCTAGGCCTATCCGCCGGCAGGTCCGACTCTGCCGCCGCAGGGCCCCCTTGGATCCAGGCCTGGATCCGGATCGGCACCAGTTGACCTGATTACCCCTCCACCAGCGCCGCTTCCTGCGGCACCATTACCGCATTCGCCGGTTGGCCCCCCCCCGGCTGGCGTTGACCCCGGCCTCCATCCTGACGTAGAGCCAAACCGGTGTCATCCGACGCCGGTTCCGGTGCCATCCAATGCCGGTTCTGGTGCCAAGAGGGGTTTTTATGCCTCGGTTCACTCATGGGGCCCCTTTTTGAGCCGAATGGCACCCAAAAGATGAGTAGGAGGACTGGAAGGGGTTAGGTGACCCTCTAGCTGACCAGGTGGACAGTGAAAAGGACTGTAGAGAGGAACTGGGGGATGCCAGTGGTTTGGACACCTCCCCTGACTTTGGCATGAGGTCTGCTCCTACCGTGGCTATGGAGCATGTAGTGTTGTACGCAGGTGAGTTGGGTAGGGTGGCCGAGGCTCTCAAACTCCAGCTTCCTACCGTGGCGGTCAGGACTAACCTGCCAGAGGTGCTTCAACCGGCTGCGAGCTCTTCGGAACCCTTACTACCATTTAATGAGGCCCTCACCGACATCCTTTTGGGCACATGGTCCAGGCCCAACACGGGGCTCCCGTGGACAGGATGATTGCCCGACACCACTGCCCGGTTCCGTACGACCCCACTTTCCTTTCCCAACACCCCGCCCTGGAGATCTTGGTGGTCCAAGCCTCCACTTCCAAAAGCGCCTTTCCTACTGCTACACCAGAAAGGGAATCCAAGAAGCTGGACCATCTTGGAAAGAAATTTCTCTCCTTCGCTAGCTTAGGACTGCGGTCCGTACACACTGCATGTCTCTCGGGCTGTTATTACCACTCAGTGTGGGATACGGTGGCGCAGGTGCTGCCTCAGTGTCTGGAGGAGGCCTGGGCAGTGCACTCCCAGGCTGTTGCAGCTGGGAGGGATGCAGCGAAGTTTGCAACACGTTGCAGGCTGAATAACTCAAACTCTCTGGGCAGAACCATTTTGACGTCCGTAGCGCTTCGTTGCTATGCGTGGATGAGGTAGACTGTTTTTTCAGGGGTTGTCCAGAACACCTTGATGGACATGCCCTTTGATGGCCATAGCCTTTTTGGCGACAAAGCAGACAACGCTCTTGTGCGTTTCAAGCACTCACAGGCTACGGCCAAGACCTTGGGCCTCTCCACCCGCCCTGCCCATTCTGCTCTTCACCCCTTTCATGGCTACATAAGGGGTGCCCTGCTACGTCCCCCCCAGAGCCACCGGCCTCAGCAAGTTACCCAACCTTCTTGCGGCCAGGGACGTGGTAACAAGCGTTGTGGTTCCGGGGGCCAGAAGGCAGGCCAATCCACGAACTCCCCCTCTGCAGCAGCCTCCAAACCTTCCTAGTCCGACCTTTCAGGCCCATCAAATGGCGGCAGGATTCGCCATCACCTCCCCCACTAGCGCACCATTACGTCGGACAGGTGGGTTTTGAAAATAGTCCGAAGGGGCTACTCCCTCCCCATAGATTACCCCTCCAGCCATGCCACCAAGATACCACCGCATGGCCGAGGATCATTTGCCCTTCTCCAGCAGGTAGTTATGGTTCTCTTGGCCAAGCGAGCCATCGAGCACGTTCCTGTCCCAGAAGTAGGTTGTGGTTGTTACTCCCACTACTTTCTGTTCCCCAAGAAAGACAAGGACCTGTGTCCTATCTTGTTTCTCAGGGACGTAAACCGCTTCCTCCGGAAGGAGAAGTTCATGTTGACGCTGGCTCTGGTCTAGTCTGCCCTCGACCCAGAAGACTGGATGGTAGCGTTGGACATTCACAACCCTTATTTTCACATCCCCGTCCTGTCGGCCCACCGGTGTTACCTACATTTCACTGTAGCTCACGAGCATTTTCAATTTACCGTGCTCCACTTTGGCCTTACCTGCGCCCATCGGGTGTTCATGAAAGTGATGCCGGTGGTCGCAGCTCATCTGTGCAGATCAGGGGTTTGTCTTCCCCTATCTCGAAGACTGGCTGTTGAAGGCGGGCTAGTCCCAGGCAATGGTCTCCCACCTTCAGACTACGGCTGACCTCCTATATTCGCTGGGGTTTCTCAATCAATGTGCCGAAGTCACACCTTATTCCCTCTCAGAAGCCCCTCTTCATCGGAGCAGTTCTGGACATGACGCAGTTTCAGGTCTATCCTCCCAAACAGAGTCTGGAATATTCAAGCTAAGGTTCCGATCTTTCAACCTCTATCCCGTGTTTCGGTCAGAATGACTGAGGCTGCTGGGCCTCATGGCCTCTTGCATCCTGCTGGTCGATCATGCCAGGTGACATATGCTGGCTCTGCAGTGGGACCTGAAGTTTCAGTGGATGAGGCATCTGGGGAATCTGTCAGATTGCGTCTGTAGTGTAGTTCCTATATTCCCAATAGGCTCTGCGCATTGGAATAACATAAACAATAGTTTAGACGTGGGACTAGGTCTCTACTGAATATGTTACTTAAATATGAATGCCAGCTAGCTCAGAGGTCACTAGAAACTTTCTCGAGTTAACAGGAAGGAGTTAACTTTCCTGAATAGACAAGAAGGGATTAGTTTTACTACCGCATAAACATGACAACTTTGCTCCCTCCAGAATAAGGAGTATATCTCGCGGAAACAATAGATAACTATTTCACTCAGTCAATCGTGCATACTTAGTTTCACCAGAAGCGCATTGAAATAGTGAGGCGGGCGTTTTCAATAAAAGTGGTTATTTATTGAACAGTCTTCTTTCTCATGCAAGAGAAGTGAGTTGCCACAATTGCAATACTTGTTATAAAGTAAAGTGCGTACAGTAAAAGGAGTATTATGAAATAATACTGTAAAAGCATGGTACAGTTTCTAAGCCATACTGTGTTTAAAATAGATAAAATATATACATATATAAAACAATGACTAAACGTACTCAACTGGTGCTTCTAAGATATGCCTACCCCTATGTACCTAGCCTAAGCCTAGTACGTGGGAAGGAGTATATGAGCTGCAGTTTAAGTTAAGATAGTTTAGCCAAGAATCTGAATCAAGAATTCTCTAAGGATCTAATCAGCTCCAAACCTTGGTTAGAGAATGAAGGGGGTCTTGTATCTCGTTCTCAGGACTCGATCTCCCAGTAACCTGCAAGGGTGACTGGAAACACTGGGGCTGGATTTCGCGGCAGGAGAAAAGACAGCGTCTCTCTCAGTGCGTCAATGGGAGGGTCGGCTTCCTTCGGCTCTTGCCACAGCAGGGCGTCGGGCAATCTGCTCCAAAACCACCGTGTGTGTGCTAGGGCAGCTGTTGGTATATTTATACCTGGAAGGTGCCGAGTTTGACGTAAGGTTGGACATAAGACGTCACTAAGAACTTAGTTCTTTCAGGACTCCAGGAGTTCTTGGACAAATCAAAACAAAAGCAGGGGGGATTTCCCGGGCTGCTGGAGGGTTGGTTTGTTTTAAGAACGCGTTGTACTTTCTAGGAGTCAATGGAAGTAGCCTTGCCGTATTTGGACTGCATTGGCTATGACTAAATATGGATGATTCTTATGCCTTTATAAGGATATGATATGTTATAACCACATAAGGGCATATATCGGGAATATCTAAATAGGGTCCTAGATACGTTCACAACACTTCCAGATCTGAGGGCACTGCTCGACAACTGCAGTGGCGCCTCGTGAACCAGGATTGGGTCAATGGCAGATCCCTCTCCCTTCCCCCAACCAGACCACACTGTAGTGACTGACATTTCCCTTCTGGGATGGGGCACCCACATAGGTGAGGCGGAGATTAGAGGCCAGGCTCCACATCAACCTTCTGGAGCTCTGGGTGCTTCGTCTTGCACTGAAAGCATTCCTTCCCTCTATCTGGGGAAGAGTAGATCAGGTGTTCACGGACAACACCACCATGTGTTACTGTAACAAACAGGGCGGGGTGGGATCGTGGACCCTATGTCAAGAGGCCCTCTGCCTCTGGACATGGCTGGAACATCAGGGCGTTTTCCTGGTGACAACAACTGGCAGGTTCTCTGAACGCCAGGGCGGACAAACTCAGCTGCAGGTGCATGATGGTTCACAAATGGCGTCTTCACTCGGAGGTGGTGCAAGGTCGCTTTCAACAGTGCACGGTCTCTTACAACAGTGGGGAAAGCCTTGGTTAGATCTATTTGCCACCGAAGAGAAGTTGTCAGCAGTTCTGCACATTGGAGTTTTTCAAAGCGGCACTTGGTAGGGAACGCTTTTCGTCACAAGTGGAGTTGTGGTCTGTTGTATGCATTTCCGCCTATACCACCTCTGCCCAGAGTGCTGTAGATCAGGCGCGACGGAACCAAGTCATTCTCATGGCTCCGGATTGGGCACAAGGAGTCTGCTATCCCGAGCTGCTCAACATGGCCATCGATCCTCCGATCAGACTGCCTCTTAAGAAGGATCTACTGTCTCAGCAGCAGGGGACAGTCTTGAGCGGCGGCAGCTGACGTCTTTCAACCTGCCTCCTGAAGTCTGATGTAATCTTGGCAGCCAGGTGTCTCTCCACTAAGACTGTATACGCCTGCCGGTGGAACAAGTTTGTGGCATGGTGCACAGCAAAGGCTGTGGATCCCCTCTGCCCCTCTCTCTGAGGTTTTTTTTTTTCTTCTTTCTCTAGCCCAGCAGGGCTCTGCTCTGGGCATGATTAAGGGCTATCTTTCGGCCATCTCTGCCTTCCTTCGGCTTCCAGATCAGCCTTCCCTTTTCAAGTCCCCGGTTGTAAGTTGCTTCTTAACAGGCATAACTCACCTCTTTCCTCCTATTCCCTTCGTTAGTCCGCAGTGGGACTTGAACTTGTTATTAACTTTTCTAATGTGCGCTCCCTTTCAGCCGCTGTCCTTTAATGCTCTTGACTCTCAAAACTGCGTTTCTTGTGGCCATCACATCTGCCAGATGAGTGAGTAAGCTCCAGGTGCTTTCTTCTAAGCCTCCTTTTCTCTCTATACATCCGGACAAAGTTGTCCTTAGAACTCGTCCATCCTTCCTGACCAAGGGTGTCACTGCCTTCCACATCGGGCAGACTATCACTTTGCCCACCTTCTTTCTGCCTCTGCGTCCTTTGAAAGAGGCAGAGCGGCTCCACCGCCTAGACCCAAAATGTGCGCTTTCTATCTGGATCACACAAAACTATTCCGGGTGGCTGACCAACTCTGTTGGCTCAGTGGGTGCTAAGAAAGGTCGGGCCGTACACAAGCAAAGCATTTCTTGACGGGTCATTTTGTGTATAAATGCATGCTATTCTCTGGCTAAAAAGGAGCCTCCAGTGGGACTACGCACCCATTCCACCAGAGCGACGGCAGCCACTAGTGCCTTGGGAAGAAGAGTGCCTCTAAATTACATCTGTCAGGCAGCTATGTGGGCATCGCTTCTCATGTTTACCAAACACTACTGCTTGGACAGTCCAGTCCGTAGAGACCGTATCTTTGGCCTTTCTGTTCTCCAGGACTTTCTGGTGTGAGCTTGGTTCGCAGATCCACCACCGGGGTTTGTATTGCTGGGGTATCTATTGTAAGGTAAGAAATCTATAACTAACGTGATTCTTTCAGATGAACAAGTTGGTTACCTTTAGTAACGATATATCAGTAAGAAACATTAGTTAGTTATAGATTCCTTACCGCCCCACCCATCCTACCCGTTCTGCAAACTGATTTCTAGGGTTAAGCACATCCCTTCAGGGCCCTATGTGGGTGCACCAGTGGTCAGTGTCTTGCATGGCTCTGCGTTTCAGGAACAGAAAGTTGTGTACAGAACTGACGTCCGCGCACAAGGGTGACTACTAAGTAGCTACCGTAATATCATCCCAGCGACCATGACGCCAACGACGTACGCGGGGTCAACGGATGGCACCTTCCGACGCGCATACGTACTGCTGACAAACTTTCCAGATCCAGTCTGACGCCCAGGGGTAATTCTAAGGTAAGGAAGCTAATTCTAACTACTGTTTCTTACAGATGAATCGTTACCGAAGGTAAGTAACTTGTGCATTAAATCTCTCAGCTAAACCATTGATTTGTTGGATTTGGGTTAGTAAACTTCTAAATCACACCACATTCTTCCACATGGCCTTTTGGTAGCTAGGCATGAAGTTATTCTTTCTGACACCACCTCCTTAGGGAAACCCAGTCTTGGTTTGACTCATGAGGGCTCTGGCAACTGCGGGAGCAGCGAGTCCTAAGGGGTATAGCTTCAGGGTGCCCTGTGGCATGATCCTTCTCCTCCACCACCAACAATATGAATGTTCCCTGGTGCAATTGGAGGGTCCAGGTGTTGGCAACGTCAACCCCTACCCTTTCAAAGAGAAGCCCAACCACTGGGAGGAGTGAAATTAATGGGGCTTTTGGATGATTACCTGCCTTGCCACTGGTTCGGGGCGTCCCAAAACTCCTTTACAATTTGTGACAAGTTTGGACAGTAGAAGTGGGTGACTAGCCTACTCTAAGGCTTGCGCTGGCCAACATGCCCGGCTAGGGCGATGTAATAGGCCAATGAGACTAAAGACTCTATTGCTGAGGCACTGCCAGTCTTAGTGGCACCAGGCTTGAGCTGCTCTGGCATTCGTATACAGGAGTCCCTCCTCCCCATAGGCCCAGTGGGAGCCTCTGGCTTCTCCCTGTTCCTGTGCAGCAGCTTGCGTTTGCAGGCTTTTAAAAGTATAACAGGTCCTCTGTCCTTGACACAGCTCTTCCCTAGAGGGTCCCCCTGGGCCTAGGAGCTCTTCCGTGTAAGGTCCCAAGTTTCTGGGACTTCTTTCCCTCTGGGGCTGAAAGGTCTTCTCCCTGAGGAGAGATGTTCGGTTGCGGCTCTTCAGAAGTTTGTTTACCACACCTTGTTACCGTTTCCTTTGAAGGCTTGGGCCTTTATTCCAGATTCCAACTACTTATTTATTTTTTTACCCTGACCGTTGCTCTGTGCTCTGGCTTTTATGCACACCCATCCGAAAGAGACAATTGGTTATAGATTCCTTATCTGTAGAATTACCCCACAGGCGTCAAACTGGATCCGGAGATTTTTTCGTCAGCAGGATACCTGCGTGTCAAAGTTGCGTTCGGCTCCATGTTAGTCGTTGACCTGTTGGTCGCCGGGATGACATCGCTGTAGCTACTTAGACGCTACCCTTGCTCACTGACGTCCGTTCTTTATTTTTTCGTGATAGCCAGGGCAGATCTGTAGAGCGGTACCTCCAGTCACTTTCTGACTTAACAATTTTTGCGACTTTTGTCAACACCATTTTTGAGTCTTCGACTCCTGGTGCACATAGGGATGCCCGGTTTCAAGGTTTGCGGTTCCTGCCGCAAGTTGCCACGCCACCCCTCAGGGCTGCCTCTGAGTAGCCAACCCAACCCTTTCTTTGGCCCAGCAGAGCTCTGCTCTGGGCACTCTTAAGGGCTATCTCTCAGCTATCTCAGCCTTTCGTTGTCATGTTATGTTATACAGGATTTCTAAAGCGCACGGCTACTCCGAAGAGTGTCCTGGCGCTACAAACAGAAGGAAGGGCTAACAGGACTGTAACAATGGGCTAACAAAAAACAACTGTTGTATGAAAAGAAAAGTTTTCAGTGATTTCCTGAAAGGAAGATCATGTATCTGTCTCCGCTCCAAAGGGCGACTGTTCCATATCTTTGCTGCCTGAAATTGAAATGACCGTCCACCAATTCTGGCAAAAGAAAAGTTGGGGACGCAAGCTAGGTGCAATATTGCAGATCGAAGAGTGCGACGTGGGTGGTAGAATTGTACTCTCTTTCTGAGATACGGGGCCCCCAGCCCGTGGAGAGACTTAAAGGTCAGGACCATAGACTTAAATATGATCCTCTTCCGGATTGGTAGCCAATGGAGAGATTTCAGATGACTAGACACATGCATTCTGGGCACGAGCAAGAAAATGACCCTGGCCGCCGAATTCTGCACAACCTGCAGGCGTGTCAGTAAATAGTCCGGAATTCCCAGGTAAAGTCTATTGACATAGTCCAAGCGAGAGAGAACCAATATCTGAAAGAAACAGGTTAGTATTAGATTCCTTACCCTAGAATATCCCCAGGCGTCAGTCTGGATCCGGAAACTTTTGCATAGCAGTACCCCTGCGTGTCGGTAGGCGTCGTCTGCGGCTCCGCGTCAGCCGTTGGCGCCGGGATGACGTCGCCGGAGTACTTAGATGCCGCACTCGCGCGTTGACGTCAGTTCCTCTTTTTTTCCGCGCCAGCAAGTGCCAATCCGGAAAAAGTGGTACCTTTAGTCATTTTTTGCCTAAACTTTTTTGATCGTTTTGATCTGTTTTTAGAGTCGAACGACTCAATCGGTGCCGGTAGAGATGCCGGGGTTCAAACCCTGTCCCGACTGCAACCGACTGTCGGTTACCGACCCCCCATCGCCGGTGCCTGTATTGCTTAGGGGCCGACCACGATGACAAGTCGTGCCCCGACTGCCGGGCCTTGACGTCGAAAGCTAGGCTGGAGCGGTCCCGTAAGCACCTCGAGCTCTGGCAGTCTGCCCCGCGCCCCTGGAGGTCCCGGTCCAAGAGGAGGTCGAGGGACCGGTTGCGGTGCCGGAGTCATCACAGCTCGGCGAGTCGACACCATTCGTCGGGCTCAAAGTCCTCAGGTAAGAGGCACAAGAAGTCGAAGAAGAGACACCGCTCTTCGGACTCCCCCCGACGCTTGTGCGACGCTGCCCTGGGTTCGGGCGACACAGCCCACGTGGCTCTGCCGGAGCTGCAGACGCCGCGGCCTGCTCCATACCCGCCGGTCCCTGGGCAGAACGCGACGCCGGAGGAGATCAATGCCTTCCTCATGGCCATGAGGTCGCTTGCTCCTCTGTCGGGTTCCGAGGCGCCTTAGGACCCTGCGGTCCCGACTCAGAGCCCAAGCGGGCTGCGTGCTTCGGCCCCGGCGCCGTCGGCTACTTCGCTCCCGATGCTGGAGGGCCCGTCGGATCCGGGTCGCCGCTGGTGGTCCTAACGACCCCTCCGCCGGCATAGACTCCTAGGGTGTCGCCACCAACGCCCGATCGGGTTCAGACGTCGGAACGGCGTCGATTGACTCCGCATTCGATGTCGAGAGAAGTACAATACTTCTATGATCCGGCCCCATCATTTGAACCTGAGTACCAGGAGATGGAGGGCAAGGCGGATTGGGAGGGGTCTGAGGACCCTTTGGCACGGGAGTGCCAGTCTTTTCAGGACTGGGCAGGTGCACTAGGAGGCCAGTGGTTTGGACACTTCGCCAGACACTGGATTTGTCTCTTCTCTTACCGTGGCTACGGAGGAGGGGGCTGCCTACAGTGTGGTGTTGACGAGAGCAGCCAAGGCGTTGTCTCTTGAGCTCCCCGTTTGGGCCATGAGGACTAACCTCACTTCGGAGCCTCTACTGCCGTTCAATGAGACCTTAACTGACGTTCTGTTGGGCACTTGGTCCTGGCCCGCTACAGGTCCCCCTGTAGATAGGAAGGTGGCCAGACACCACCGCCCGGGTGACCCTTGTTTCCTGTCCACCCACCCCACCCCCGAGAGCCTGGTTATCCAGGCCTCTAATTCCAAGACTGCATTCCTGACAGCTCCCCCGGATTGGGAATCCAAAAGGTATGAACAGCACGGAAAAAAGATGTTCTTACTTAGTTTGTGGTTGCGGTCGGTTAACACCGCTTGCCTTTTGGGCCATTCTACCCACTCTCTGTGGGACACAGTCGCGGACGTGCTGCCACAATGCCCGGAGGAGGCCCGGGTTAACCTTGCCCAAGCCCTTGCGGAGGGGCGAGATGCGGCCCTGTATTCCATCCGATGTGGGCTGGTTACCACGGACTTGCTAGGCAGGGCGGTTGCAGCGATGGTGTCGGTTCACCGTCACGCCTGGCTGAGGTCTGCCAATTTTTCCGCTGATGTCCAGAACACCCTTATGGACATGCAGTTTGATGGCCGTCGCCTCTTTGGCGACAAGGTAGACAGTGCGCTTGAGCGCTTTACGGACTCCAGGGCTACGGCCAAGTCCTTGGCGACAAGGCAGACAGTGCGCTTGAGCGCTTTACGGACTCCAGGGCTACGGCCAAGTCCTTGGGCCTGTTGGCCCCATGCCAACCAACTGCTGCCTTTCGCTCCTTTTGTGGCCAAGGAAGGGGCACCACCACACGTCCTGCCAGCCACGGGCCGCAGACTAACATCCAGCGTGGTGGCGGACGTGGTAACTGCCGTGGCGGTGCCAGGGGACAATGGGGAGGCCAGTCCACATCCATCCCCGCAGCATCCGCCTCAAAGCCTTCCTAGTCCGAGCTTTCAGGCCCATTAAACGTCAGAGGGGTGCTGGGTTTGCCATCACCTCCTCCACTGGCGCGACATCTCATCGGACAGGTGGGTGCTGCAAATCGTCCGAAGGGGCTTCTCCCTCCCCTTCGAGGTGACCCCTCCAGCCATGCCACCGCAATACCACCGCGTGTCTGGGGATCACTTGCAACTTATGCAAGAGGAAGTTACGGCCCTCTTGGCCAAGGGGGCCATCAAGCGCGTTCCTGGGCCAGAAGTAGGGTGTGGTGGTTACTCCCACTACTTTTAGGTTCCCAAGAAGGGCCAAGGGGGCCTACTCCCTATCTTGGACCTGCGGAAAGTCAACGGCTTCCTCTGGAAGGAGAAGTTCAAGATGCTGACTCTGGCTCGAGTCTTAGCTGCCCTAGACCCGGGAGACTGGATGGTAGCGTTGGACATGCAGGACGCTTATTTTCACATCCCTGTCCTGCCGGCCCACCGGCGCTACCTGCGGTTCATGGTAGGCCACGAGCACTTTCAGTTTACCATGCGCCCCTTCGGCCTTACCAGCGCCCCTCGGGTGTTCACGAAAGTGATGGCGGTGGTCGCAGCCCATCTGCACAGATAGGGGTGTCAGTCTTCCCCTATCTCGACGACTGGTTGTTGAAGGCGGGCTTGTCCCAGACAGTCGTCAGCCACCTCCAGACTACGGCAGACTTCCTGCTCCTGCTGGGGTTCTCCATCAATGTGCCGAAGTCACACCTGTGTCCCTCTCAGAAGCTGCTCTTCATCGGAGCGGTTCTGGACTCGGTGCAGTTTCGAGTTTATACTCCCAAACAGCGGGTTTGGGATATTCAGGCTCTGATTACGATCTTTCAACCTTTATCCCGAGTCTCGGTAAGGTTGACGCTGCGGCTTCTGGGGCTGATGGCCTCCTACATCCTTCTGGTGCATCACGCCTGGTGGCGGATGTGGGCTCTGCAGTGGGACCTGAAGTTTCAGTGGGCCCAGCATCAGGGCAACTTGTCCGACCATGTCTTGATCCCGGAGGGCACTGCAAGACAGTTGCAGTGGTGGCTCACGGACCGCGATTGGGTAAGCGGCAGATCCCTCTCCCTACCCCAACACGTAGTTGTGATTGACGAGTCCCTCCTGGGCAGGGGGGGGGGCACATGGGAGAGGCGGAGATCAGAGGCCTCTGGTCTCCGGCGGAGTCCCAGCTCCACATCAACCTTCTGGAGCTGCGGGTGATCCGGCTTGCACTGAAAGCATTTCTCCCCTCTGTCCGGGGGAGTGTAGTGCAGGTGTTCACGGACAACACCACCGCCATGTGGTACTCCAACAAACAGGGTGGGGTGGGGTCGTGGACCCTATGCCAGGAGGCTCTGCGCTTCTGGCAATGGCTGGAACATCTGGGTGTGACCCTGGTAGTTCAACACCTGGCAGGTTCCCTGAACGCCAGGGCGGACGAACTCCGCTGTCGGTGCATGATGGATCACGAATGGTGTCTGAACTCGGACGTGGTGCAAGGTCTCTTTCAGCAGTGGGGAGAGCCTTGGTTGGATCTATTAACCAAAGAAGAGAATGCGCAATGTCATCAGTTCTGCACGTTGGAATTTCCAAGGCGGCACTCGCTCAGAGACGCTTTTCATTGCGAGTGGAGCTGCGGTCTGTTGTACGCCTTTCTGCCTATACCACTGCCCAGAGTGCTGAAGATCAGGCGCGACCGGGCCCAAGTCATCCTTGTGGCTCCGAACTGGGCATGAAGATACTGGTATTCCGAGCTACTCACCAGGTCAGTTGATCCCTCGATTCGTCTGCCTCTTCAGGCGGACCTTCTGTCGCAGCAGCAGGGGACGGGTCCTCCACCCGAACCTGTCCAGCCTCCATCTCCATATGTGGAGATTGAGCGGCAACAGTTGAGGCCATTTGACTTGCCTCCTGAAGTCTGCGATGTGATTTTGGCAGCCAGGTGTCCCTCCACAAAATCGGTATACGCCTGTAGGTGGAACAAATTTGTGGCATGGTGCACAGCAAAGGCTGTGAATCCACTCTCTGCCCCCCCTTTCTAAGGTTCTCCTCTTTCTTCTTTCTCTTGCCCAGCAGGGCTCTGCTCTGGGCACTCTTAAGCGCTACCTCTCTGCTATTTCCGCCTTCTTAAGGCTCTCTGATCAGCCCTCTCTTCAAGTCCCCAGTTGTAAATAGGTTCTTGAAGGTCATCACTCATGTTTCCCCCTGTTCCTTTCGTGATGCCTCAGTGGGACTTGAATCTTGTTCTGACTTGTCTGATGTGCGCTCCTTTCGAGCCACTTCATAACTGTCCTCTTTGTCTCCTCACTCTTAAGACTGCATTCCTGGTTGCCATAACCTCTACCAGGAGAGTGAGTGAGCTCCAGGCTCTTTCTTCACAACCTCCTTTCCTTTCTGTCCATCCGTACAAACATGTGTTGCGGACGCGACCCTCTTTCCTGCCCAAGGTAGTCACAGCATTCCACATCGGGCAGTCCACCTTGCCCACCACCTTTCCGCCTCCGCATCCCTCGAAAGAGGGAGGCTCCACCGTCTGGACCCAAAACGTGCGCGCTCATACTATCTGGATCGCACACGCCAGTTCCGGGTGGATGACAAACTCTTTGTTGGTTACGTTGGCGCTAAGAAGGGATGGGTGGTGCACAAACGGACCATTTCTCGATGGGTCGTTTTGTGCATCAAGGCTGGTTATTCACTGGCTAAAAAGGAGCCTCCTGTGGGGTTGCGTGCCCATTCCACTCTGGCCACGGCGGCTACTACTGCCCTGGGTTGGGGCGTCCCCTTGCAGGACATGTGTCAGGCAGCCACGCGGGCCTCGCTGCACACGTTCGCAAGACACTACTGCCTGGACAGCCAAGTCCGGAGAGATGGCTTTTTCGGCTGTTCTGTTCTCCAGGACTTTCTGGTTTGATCTTGGTTCGCAGACCCACCACCGGGGTTGGTATTGCTGGGGTATCTATTCTAACGTAAGGAATCTAATACTAACATGTTTCTTTCAGATGCTCAAGATACTTACCTTCGGTAACGATATATCTAAGAAACAGTAGGTAGTATTAGATTCCTTACCGCCCCACCCATGCTCCCCGTTCTGCGAATCGATATCTAGGGTTAAGGTCATCCCTTTTCAGGGCCCTAGTTTCATGGCACCAGTGTTGGTTTTTATCATGGCTCTGCGTTTCTGGCACGGAAAAGCTGTGTATAAGAACTGACGTGAGGGCCGCGTCTAAGTACTCCGGTGACGTCATCCCGGCGCCGACGACTGACGCGGAGCCGCAGACGACGCCTACCGACGCGCAGGGGCACTGCTACACAAAAGTTTCCGGCTCCAGACTGACGCCTGGGGATATTCTAAGGTAAGGAATTTAATACAAACTACTGATTCTTACAGATATATCGTTACCGAAGGTAAGTAACTTTTGCGCCTGGACTACAATTTTTCTAGGCATTATAGTGAGGAGGGGCAGAAATTATCTAAGCATTTTCAGCACTCCAAAGCAAGAACCTGCGACGAATGTACTTGGGAGTTCATGGATAGATTGTCGTCCATTCTTACTCCCAAATTCTTAACTGACTTTACCGAGGCTAGGGCGGGGGACATATCCTGTCGCCACCAATTTCGCCATATGGTATCAGGGGAAGACCGAAAAGGACAATTTCAGACTTGTCGGGGTTACATTTTAGTTGGTGAAGTTGAAAACAAGAAAATACTTCTGAGACACGCCTTTATGGTTTCACCATTTAGATCTGACTTTATATCACATGTAAAGAGCAATTGAGTATCGTCCGCGTACAAGACTATTTTGGCTCAATAAGTTTCAGCCAGATCTGCTAAAGGAGACATATACAGGTTAAACAGTGTGGGACTAAGAATAGATCCCTGCGGGACCCCCACTTTAAGTGATGGAATTGATGCTGAAAAGGGGGGGACCAAACTGTTTGCCCCCAATTTTCTAAAAACGAGGTAAACCACTGAAGTACCTTGTTCTGATACCCGCACACCGTCGGTCTACTAAGGAGCTGTTCATGGGGTACGGTATCGAAGTACGCAGAAAGGTCTAACAAAATCAATGCAGCCTTCCCTCCCTGACCTAGAGTCTCCTTGATGACTTCAGAGACCTCTGGGAATGCGGGCTCGGTACTAAAGTTGGATCTAAACCTGGATTGGCTTTGAGAGGGAAGTGCATGAGTGGTAGACCCCTTGGCAGAGAGGAATGAAAGACGCTTGACCTTCACATTCTGGCCTTGGTGTCTCTAAAAAAAAGTATCCTGTATCAGTTTTATTTTCTCGTTAAAGAAAGAGGCTAAATGATTAGTCCAAGGTTCAGGGGGGGTAAATATGCTAGCTGTTGCACAGGGGGCTAAAAACTCTAACTGTTTTAAAAATGTCCTTACTCTGGTTCGCAGACCGATATTTTAGTAGAGGAAGAGTTTTTTCCCTTCAATTTCCTTATGACATTCTTTTAGTGCAGATTTGTATATAGTTTTGGTGGTGGGATCAACATTTCTATGCCAAGCCCTCTCCAAGCGTTTACACTCACTCTTACTGGTCCTTAATGCGACGGTGAACCAGGGTGCTGAGGCCCGTAAAACTTTGCAAGCTCGTCTGCCCGTAGTTGGAGCCAGTTTTCAAGTACATCTGCATCCTCCTCCTCCATCTAACTGTGGAAGGGAATGGGGTGAGTAATTAAGATCTTGTGGAGAGTCAGCTGTTATTTGACTAAACTGCCTATAACTCCGGGACGAAGGTCTACCCTGAGTTTTACTGGGGTTAGATACCTTTCTAAACAAACTCTATCAATGCATGGTCGGTCCATACTAACGGGACTGGATCTAAAAATACAATTTTAACCGTGGAAAAGATCTGATCCAGAATATGGCCTCATGAGTTTTTTGAAAAATAGATGGTAGCATATTGAAGAGATCCAGGGACTCATACAATCTCCTCGGCTCAGTCCTTGTCCATATGAATGTTAAAATCGCAGAGGACTAGGTAGTAGCTAAAGAAGAGACAGCATTGCTAATGGTGTCAAGAAATTCACCTGTGGGGCCGGGGGGTCTATATAACAGGATGCCTGCTACCGATTGTTGTGCCGATACCCTGATGTGAAAGCCCAGGCTCTCGGCGCCAGTTATTTCAGCTGTGGCTACCATAGTACAGGAGAAGTGATGTTTAAAAATAATAGCAATGCCGCCCCTGATGCCAAGTGCCCGGTCTTTCCTAAGCATACGGAAGTCCGGGGGGATGGCCATGGCAATAGTGGGATTAGAAGTTTCTCTGAACCAAGTTTCAGATTCTTGGGCCCAGGAGGGCTCTGCTCTGGGCACTCTTAAGGGCTATCTCTCAGCTATCTCAGCCTTTCTTAGGCTTTCAGTGGGACTTTAACTTGGTTCTTACTTTTCTTATGTGCGGAGCCACCACATAACTGTCCTCTCAGGCTTCTCACTTTAAAGACGGCCTTTCTGATTGCCATCACTTCTGCTCGCAGAGTGAGTGAGCTCCAGGCTTTCTTTGAACCCTCAGTTTCAGGCAGTTCATCCGGACAAGGTTTTCCTTCAAACTCGACCCTCTTTTCTTCCTAAAGTGGTTATTTTCCAAATTGGTCAAACCATCACTTTGCCCATCTTCTTTCGGCCTCTGCATTCTACTAAGGTGGAAGAGGCTCAACCGTCTGGATCCAAAACGTGCACTTTCCTTTTATTTGGATCACACCAAGCAATTCCGGGTGGATGACCAGCTCTTTGTTGGCTACATGGGTGGCAAAAAAGGTTGAGCCGTGCACAAATGGACCATCTCTACGTGGGTCTTTTTATGCATTAAAGCTTGCTACTCTTTAGCAAAGGAGCCTTCAGTGAGATTGCTTGACCATTTCACCAGGGTGACGGAAGCTACCACTGCTTTGGGACGAGGAGTCCCCCTAAATGACATCTGTCAGGCAGCTATATGGGCATCTCTGCACACATTCACAAAACACTACTGCCTGGACAGCCAAGTCTGGAGAGATGGCTTTTTTTTGGCCTTTCTGTTCTCTAGGACTTTCTGGTGTGAACTTGGTTCGCAGACGCACCTCTGGGGTTGGTATTGCTGGGGCATCTGTTCTACAGGTAAGGAATCTATAACTAATTGTCTTTCAGATGAACAAGTTACTTACCTTCTGTAACGATATATCTGTAAGACATAGATTAGTTATAGATTCCTTACCGCCCCACCCACTCTCCCTGTTCTGCGAACTGACGTCTATGGTCAGGGAATCCCTTTCAGGGCCCTAGTTTTGTGCACCAGTGCTCCGTGTTTTGCATGGCTCTGCGCTTCTGGCGTGGAATGTCGTGTAAAAAAAAAACTGAGTGCGCGAGGGCGGCGTCTAAGTAGCTACCGCGACGTCATTCCGGCGACCATGCCACCAACGACTAACGCGGAACTGACCAACGCCACCTTTCGATTCACAGGGGTACTGCTGATGAGAAAATTCTCTGGATCCAGTCTGATGCCTGGGAATAATTCTACAGGTAAGGAATCTATAACTAATCTGTCAATTACATATATTTTATTACCGAAGGTAAGTAACATTTTCTTCAGGGATTCCCAGCATGGCTCTTGGGGAATGATATGGAGTCCTCCGCATGGGCTATGGTAGAGCTAAAATCCAAGGCAGACATTCAACAGGAATTGCAAAGGACATGATCACCTTTTGGCCAGTATCCCCTCCCCAAGGACACCTTAGCCATATAATGAAACTTGGTCACATTATCTGCATTGGTGACTGGATAAGTTTGTCTGGTCGGGTACTGTTCTGGAGGTACCCGTTATTCAAGTCACCATGGTGACACGTGCACCTTTATCTCTGTTCTTCCACTCTGATCCTGTTACTATGTGGCGTGTGACTGTATTTCTGCAGATTACTGTGCCAGACAGCCAGGGCAGATACATCCACCCCACCCTCTGAGACTAAAGTGGCTTCAGTGTGCTCTCTGACCTGGTCAGGGCACACCAAGGATCCCATTTGGAGACACCACCCCAGTGGTAACTGTAGGTGCACTAGAGGAAACCTTTTTAGAACAGATACGGTCTCTAGTTTGTTGCATATTTGCTTTTCAATTAAAGCACCAAGCCTTCCTGGGACCCCAGTTCTTACCCTGGTACCCACACTTGGTCTGTGTATTGTCTGGCCCCTCTCCTGAACAGGTTTTTGGGGGCTTTTAGAAGATGATTTGCTTTGATCTTTAGAGTAGCCACCATCTTTGAATCACAGAGAGGGACTAGGGCTTGACCGGTCCAGCATACATGACCCTAAGTATGAATGGCAAAAACAAAGGTATGCAGTTCCAAGGGGAAGTAGGAAAGGGGATAAGATGGGGTAGAGTCCCAGGTGCCAGAAGGTTTAAAGGACAACTGGGAATTCACTCCTATTGGGAGCAAGGGCCCTCACACACCCCAAAAGGTGTCATGCTTCATCATCGGGCAGCTCCTCATGGGGCTGGCGCTGCAATGCCCAATGGGCCCCACGAGGGAGCTCTTGAACGGAGGTATTTTCACTCCTATGCCCCTTTATAATAGCTATAGGGATCCCAGAGGAATCCTTTATGGACTTGGTTCCCATGCTATAGTATAAACAAGGCCTGTAAAGTCGACTAGAGAGGGGGGGATTACAACCTCCTGAGCTAAAAATGGTGTATGTGCAGTGAAGGTTAACCTGTTAAATACCTCTTGGAGTCCAAGGTATCTTGCATTTCGTCAGGACTAAGGGATCCTAGTCTACTCAAGTGGGGACGGTATAGGTGTGTTTATGGAGTGCTATACCCTAAAATTTGGACTTGTGATGTAGTCCAACATAAACGGGTATACAAAGTACCTCTGGTTACACCTTGAAGGGGGAGCTAATGGTCATCTCGTGATATCCGGGACGCTCAGTGGCGAGAGAAGGAGCTGCAAGTGGTGCTCTTCAGGGTACAGGACCTAACCCACGTCCGGTCGTCAGTTTGTTTTCACCATTTTTCCCATGGCCCCATGGCAGTGGGCTTAGCAACTCTTTTCTTTTGGTCACCCCCCCCACCCCCCCATCCATGAGACTTTTTGGACACCCTAGATTTTATCCAATGGTTTGCTGCCTTTGCAATTTCTTCGAGAGATTAGACCTAGGCTTACCAAATACTGATGCAATTTTTCAAAAACCATTACTGAGCAGATGCTCTTTCATATCCAAAAGACTATTAGTTATGGTTTCCTCGCCTTCAAATTACCCCCAGGCATCAGACTGGATCCGGAGAGATTTTTTCTTCACTAGTACCCCTGCACGTTGGTCGACTTCGCATTCGTCGTGGTCGCCAAATTGACATTGCAGTATCTACTTAGACGCCGCCCCTGTGTGCTGATGTCCGTTCTTTCACTTTCCATGCAAGCCAACTCAGATCCAGAAAGCTGTACCTCAAGTCACTTGTTTACTATTTTTGACTACTTCTGTGACACTTTGTCGACATCTTTTCGAGCCGTCACGACACCTGGTGCACAGGGATGTCATCTTGGTGGACCGGCTTCCAGCCTTGTGGCTCCTGCCACAAACTGATGTCTGTGACGGACCCCCATCTCATGTGCCTATTGTGTCTGGAACACGACCGCAACCCGAAGTTGTGCTCCGACTGCCGGGCAATGGCCCTGAAGTCTTTGAGGGAGTGATCCCGAAACCTTCTAGAGTCCCGGCAGTTGGCTATGTGCCGATCGAGGTACCTTTCGAGAGGGAGGTCGCATTCTCCCCGTCCGTCAGCCAATGCGACATGGATTGCAGAGGGTACTCGCCTGGTTCCGTCCGGGTAGCCTGTTCGGTCTGCTCCGAGCCTCCCTCCCTTCCCGGGAGCCAGGGCGACCCCTCCCCAACTTTGGAGCTTTTACAAAGACCTCCACTTGCTCTTTGGGTAGCCCAACTCTGCTGGCGCTCCTTCGGGCCCTGCGGACTCGGCTGGGGGTTATAGGCCTTCGATGCCTGCGTCTTTGGCTCCAGCGCTGCAGGGCCCCTAAGGATCCAGGCCTGGACACGCCATCTCTGGCGCCGAATCCATTGGCCACACCTCCACCCCGTCTGACGCCGGTTGTGTCCCCAACCAACGTCTACCCCCAGCCTCCCCCTCGATGTGAACACGGAACCGGACTGACATCAACCGATGGCGGGACTGGTGTGCATGGGTACTTTTGTACCCCTGTTCTCCCCTAGTGTTCCCTCTTACCCCGAGTGGCTACCAGAGGAGGGTGAGGAGGACTGGGAGGGGGTTGGTCGACCCTCTGGCAGACCAGTTAGAAGAACCAGACTCTAAAGAGGAGTTGGATGAGCCTGTGGTCTGGACAACTCCCCAGACCTTGGCGTGCTATCTCCTCCTACCGTGGCTATGGAGGAGGGTGCATCATACACCGTGGTGTTGCGTATGGAGTCTAAAGCCTAAACCTTGAGCTTCCTATGGCGGCAGTTAGGACTAACCTTCTGACAAGGTGCTTCAACCGTCAGCGGCCTCTTCGGAGCCCCTGATGCCGTTCAATATGGCCCTCATGGACATCCTTTTGGGGACCTGGTCCAAGCCCAACATAGGGACTCCTGTGGATAGGATGATTGCCCAAGGCCAGCGCCCAGACCCGGGCAACCACATTTTCCTCTTCCAACACCCGACCCCGAGAGCTTGGTGGGCCATGCCTCAACTTCCAAGGGCGCATTCCCTACTGCACCTTCAGCTTAGGACTGCGTTCAGTGAACACTGCATGTCCCTTGGGTTGTTAATCCCATTCTGCGTGGGACACGCTGCCACTGTGCCTGGAGGAGACCCGGTCTGTGCTCTCTCGTGCCGTTGCCGAAGGGAGAGACTCAGCGAAGTTCGCCATACGATGTGAGCTGGACACCACCTACTCGCTGGGCAGGATGATTTCAGCGTCAGTAGCTTTGAGATGCTATGCCTTGCTGAGGTCCACTGGCTTTTCAGGTGATGTCCAAGCTACACTTTAGGACATGCCCTTTGATGGCAGTTGCTTGTTTGGTGACAAAGCAGACAATGCGCTTGAGCGTTTTAAGGACTCCAGGGCAACTGTCAGGTTTTGTGGGCCTCGCTTCTACCTCTCGCCCCACACAGTCTGCATTTCGCCCCTTTTGTGGCTATGGAAGGGGTGCCCCGCCACGTTCCGTCCAGAGCCACAGCCTGCGCAAGCTGTCCAGCCTCTACGCGGCCGGGGAAGTGGGACCCACCGCCGTTGGTCTGGGGCCAGCGGGCGGGCCAGTCCACCAGCGTCCCCTCTGCAGCAGGCTCCAAGCCCTTCTAGTCTGACCTTTCATGGCCACCATTTGCCAGTGAGCAGCAGGATTTGCCATCACTACTGCCACTGGCTCAACATCACGTCAGACCCGTGGGTTTTGCAGGTAGTCTGAAGGGGCTACTCCCTCCCCTTCGAGACTACCCCTTCATCCATCCCACCTCAATTCCATCGCATCTCGGAGGATTACTTGGCCATTCTCTGCCAGGAAGTTAAGGCTCTTGGCCAAGGGAGCCATCGAGCGAGTTCCTGCCCCAGAAGTAGGTTGTGTTTGTTCCCAATACTTTCTGGTTCCCAAGATGGACAAGGGCCTGTGACCTATCTTGGATCTCAGGAACATCAACAGCTTCCTACCAAAGAAGTTCAAAATGTTAACACTGGCTCAGGTCCTTTCTGCCCTCAACCCTGGAGACTGGATGGTAGCGTTGGACTTGCAGGACGCTTATTTTCACATGCCGGCGTTCTCTACGGTTCACAGTAGGACACGAGCACTATCTGAAAAACACGTTAGTGATCAATTCCTTACGTTAGAATATTCCCAGGTGTCAGACACGTGCGTCGTTGGCATCGTACTCGCCGAGATGACCTCCCTGGAGCTACTTACGGGCCCACGCGCTATGAAGTCAGTTCTGTTTCTTTTTCCGTGCCAGCAAGTACAGATACGGAGAGAGCGGTACCCCGTCACTTGTTGACTAAATGTTTGTTATAATTTGGAAGTAAACTTGCCTCTGGTCATAGGGATGCCCAGTTTCAAGCTTTGCAAGACCTGTCTGCGCACGATGTCGCTGACTGGCCCGCACGTGAGTGTCTCTTCTGCCTGGGGTGCAACCACAACACCGAGTTGTGCTCCCACTGCTGGTCTGAAAACTTTGCGGGAGCGGTCCTAAAAGTGGCTGGAGGCCCTCGAGTCGGCCCCACGTCGTTCCAGGCCCTGGTCCCACGGGAGGTGTAGGGCCCGGTCGCGGAAAAAGCATCATTCTAAGTCTTCACACTCTGAGTCAGGTAAGACGAAGCACAAAAAGTTTAAGAAGCGTCGCCACTCTTCGTCCTCGCCGGTCGTGGGACGCGGCTGAGGGGGCAGGTGGCACAGCCCCTGCGGCTCCAACAGAGCCTGAGCAGTTACCGATGGTTTACCCACCTTTCCCGGGTCCATCTGCGACTCTGGCCGAATTGCAAGAGTTCGTATCTGCAATGGCACGTATCTTCGGCCCGTGCGGCCCCGTCTGAATGCCTTCAGGCCCCGTGGGCCCCACTGTTCTGCGTTCCTCGACGTCTCCGGCCCCAACATCGACGCCCAAAGGTCTCTATGGCTCCGGCTGTGGTTCCCCTTTCTGGCCGGTGGACCCAGTCGACGCCGATGACTGGCGATCGATGCCGGCATCAACTTTTCCGACGTCGACACATCGCCGGGGGGGTGTCTCCTGACACCGATGGGGTATTTCTATCCTTTCATTCAACCACGTCCTCGCCCACTTGAGTAGGAGGGTGAGTACTGGGAAGGGTTTGAAACTCTCTCGCGGCACAGTGAGAGTCTGTCCCCGACTGGGATGACGATGCGGAGGCCGGTGTCCTGGATTACACTCCAGCGCCTGGTTCGCCATCTCCTTCTACCACTATGGAGGAGAGTGGTACCTTTTCAATGGTGCTGCGTAGGGCGGCCGAGGCTCTTAATCTCGAACTCCCTACAGTGGCTGTTAGGACCAACCTCCTGACAGAAGTTCTTCGGCCAGCTTCTTCTACAGAACTACTGTTGCCGTTTAATGATGCCCTCACTGATGTGCTTCTCTGCACTTGGTCCAGGCCCAGCACAGGTGCTCCTGTGGACAAGGGTGTGGGCTGACGCCATCGCCCGCCTTCCTCACCCAGCACCCTACACCTGAGAGTTTGGTGGTTCAAGCTTCAACGTCCCAGAGCGCATTCCCTTCTGCTCCGGCAGACGAGGAGTCCAAGAAACGAGCAGTTTGGTAAGAAGATTTATTCTTCTTCAAGTTCCGGACTGCGGTCTGTGAACACTGTCCATCTCTTGGGCTGCTATTCCCATTCTGTTTGGGATGCGGTTGCGCAGGTGCTGCCTCAGTGTCCACAGGGGGCTCGGACAGTTCTATCCTGCACTCTTGTGGAGGGGAGAGATGCGGCCAAGTTCACGATCCGTTGTGGTCCTGATACCGCCGATTCCCTGGGTAGAGCGATTTCCACAACAGTGGCGCTACACCGTCATGCCTGGTTGAGGACGACTGGCTTTTCTGCGGATGTCCAAAATACATTGATGGACATGCCCTTTGATGGCATTCGCCTTTTAGGTGATAAGGCGGATTCCATATTGGAACGTTTCAAGGACGGCCAAGTCCTTGGGCCTTTCGGCCACACGTACTTCTTCCTCTTCTACCTTTCGTTCCTTTCGTAGCTCTGGAAGGGCGTCCAAACGCGCTTGTTTTAGACCAGGCCTTCGCAGCAATAGTCCCAGCGCAGCCGCGGACGTGGGACTCACTGCCAGTGTCTCCACACCTTCCTAGTCCGGTGTTTCAGACCCACCAGACGCCAGTGGGTGGCAGGATTCGTCATCACCTCCCTCACTGGCGCAACATTACATCCAACAGGTGGGTTCTGGAAATTGTTCGAAGGGGCTACCCCCCCCTCCCCTTCAAGTCTACCCCCAGCAATGCCACCACAGTTCCACTGCATGTCTGAGATCATTTGGCACTTCTCCAGCAGGAAGTTACGGCCCTCTTGGCCAAGGGGGCCATAGAGCGCGTTCCGACGCCAGAAGTAGGACGTGGTTGTTCCTACTCTACAGGACGCTTATTTTCATATTCCCATCCTGCCCGCCCATCGGCTTTACCTGCGGTTCACGGTGGGCCAGGAGCATTTTCAGTTCACAGTGCTCCCCTTTGGCCTTACCAGTGCCCCTCGGGTGTTCACGAAAGTGATGGCTGTGGTCGCATCTCATCTGCTCAGATCAGGGGTTTGTCTTCCCCTATCTTGATGACTAGTTGTTCAAAGCGGGCTCGCCCCAGACAGTCTTCTCCCACCTCCAGACTACGGCCGACCTCCTGCATTTGCTGGTGTTCTCCATCAATATGTCGCACCTGATTCCCTCCCAGAAGCTCCTCTTCATCGGAGCGGTTCTAGACACAGCGCCGATTCGTGTTTATCCTCCGTAATTGCGAGTCCAGGACATTCGGGCTACGAATCCGATCTTTCAGCCCTTGTCCTGGGTTTTGGTCAGGACGACCTTGAGGCTGCCAGGACTCATGTCCTCCTGCGTCCTGCTGGCCAACCATGCCAGATGGCATATGCGGGCTCTGCAAGGGGACCTGAAGTACCAGTGGGCACAGCACCAGGGGAAACTGTCCGACTACGTCCAGATCTCGGAGAGCACTGCTCCGCAATTGCAGTGGTGTCTCTCGAATCAACATTGGGTCAGCGGCAGATCCCTCTCCCTTCCCCAACCGGAGCACACAGTGGTGACTGCTACGTCCCTCCTAGGATAGGTGGCCTCATGGGAGAGGCGGAGGTCAGAGGCATCTGGTCTCCGGCTGAGTCCCGGCTCCATATCAACCTTCTGGAGCTTCAGGCAATCCTTCTTGCACTGAAGGCATTCCTTCCCTCTGTCAGGCAAAGGTGGTGCAGGTGTTCACGGACAACACCACCGCCATGTGGTATTGCAACAAACAGGGCAGGGTGGGTTTGTGGACCCTATATCAGGATGCTTTGCGCCTCTGGACATGGCTGGAGCGTCACAGCATTTCCTTGACGGTTCAACACCTGGCGGGTTCTTTGAAGGCCAGGGTGGACTAACTCAGCTGCCTGTGTCTGATGGATCACAAATAGCGTCTTCACTCTGAGGTGGTGCAAGGTCTCTCTCAACAGTGGGGAGAGCCTTGGTTAGATCTATTCACCACAGAAGAGAACGCGCAATGTCCGCAGTTCTGCGAGTTGGAATTCCCAAGGCGGCACTTGATCGGCAATGCTTTTTGTCACGAGTGGAGCTGCTGTTTATTGTACGCCTTTCTGCCTATACCTCTTTTACCCAGAGTGCTGAAGAAAATCGGGCACCACAGGCCCAAGTCATCCGTGTGGCGCTGGACTGGTCTCGAAGAGTTTGGTATCCCGAGCTACTCAGTATGAGCCTGGATCCCCCGATCTGACTGCCTCTGCAGGAGGATCTTCAGTCGCAGCAGCAGGGGACGGTTCTCCACCCAAACCTGCCCAGCCTCCATCTACATGCATGGCGATTGAGCGGAGACAGTTGATTCCATTTGACTTGCCTCCCGAAGTCTGTCATGTCATTCTGGCAGCTAGGTGTCCCTCCACTAAATCAATACATGCCTGCAGGTGGAACAAATTTGTGGCATGGTACATAGCCAAGACTATTGATCCCCTTTCTGGCCCTCCTTCTGAGGTTCTTTTGTTCCTTCTTTCTCTGGCCCAGCAGGGCTCTGCTCTGGG
This sequence comes from Lissotriton helveticus, assembly GCF_964261635.1. Classification (NCBI taxonomy): domain Eukaryota; kingdom Metazoa; phylum Chordata; class Amphibia; order Caudata; family Salamandridae; genus Lissotriton; species Lissotriton helveticus. The sequence continues at coordinate 897,588,417 of NC_136068.1, read as the reverse complement.
CACTATCGAGGGCTATCTTTCAGCCATTTCACCCTTTTTGAGGCTTCCAGATCAGCCTAGTCTTCAAGTCACCTGTTGTACAGAGATTCGTAAAAGGCATTTCACATATGTTCCCTCCTGTTCCTTTCATAATGCCTCAGTGAGACTTGAATCTTGTTTTAACTTACCTCATGTGTGCTCCCGTTGAGCTGCTTCACAATTGTCCTTTACGTCTTCTGACTTTGAAAACTGCCTTCCTGGTGGCTATCACCTCTGCCAGGAGAGTAAGTGAGCTTCAGGCTCTTTCTTGTAAGCCTCCTTTTCTGTCGGTTCATCCGCACAAGGTTGTGCTTCGCACTCGCCCTTCCTTCTTGCCAAAGGTTGTCACTGCCTTCCACATAGGGCAGACTATCACCTTGCCCACTTTCTTTCCACCTCCGCACCCTTCCAGAGAGGAAGAGAGGCTCCACCGTCTGGACTCTAAATGTGCGCTCTCCTTTTACCTGAATTGCACACAAGAATTCCGGGTGGATGACCAGCTCTTTGTTGGCTAAGCAGGTGCCAAGAAAGGCTCGGCTGTTCACAAGAGGACTATCTCCTGTTGGGTCGTCTTGTGTATCAAGGCCTGGCACATGGGCTTCGCTGCACACTTTTACAAAGCGTTACTGCCGTGACAGTCCAGTCCGGAGAGACGGCTTCTTTGGCCGTTCTGTTCTCCAGGACTTTCTGGTGTGATTTTGGTTTGCAGACCCACCACCGGGGTTGGTATTGCTGGGGTATCTATTCTAAGGTAAGGAATCTATCACGAACGTGTTTATTTCAGATGAACAAGTTACTTACCTTCTGTAACGATATATCTGTAAGAAACATCAGTTAGTGATAGATTCCTTACCGCCCCACCCATCCTCCCCCGTTCTGCAAACTGATTTCTAGGCTTTCGGGCACTAGTTTCTATGCACCAGTGGTCAGTATCTCACATGGCTTTGCATTCTGTTGCGGAAAGGTATGTACAGAACTGGCTTCCGCGCGTCTAAGTAGCTCCAGTAACGTCATCTCGGCGAGTACGATGACGACGCACGCGGAGCCGTACAACGAAGCCTATAGACGCGCAAGGGTACTGCTGACGAAAGCTTTCCGGATCCAGTCTGACGCCTGGGGATATTCTAAGGTAAGGAATCTATTACTAACTAATGTTTCTTACAGATATATTGTTACCAAAGGTAAGTAACTTGTTCTTCAGTTTACTGTGCTCCCCTTTGGCCTTGCCAGCACCCCCTCGAGTGTTCACTGAGGTTATGGCAGTGGTCACAGCTCATCTGAGTAAATCAGGGGTTCCAGTCTTCCCCCTATCTCGACGATTGGCTGTTAATGGTTGGCTCGCCCCAGGCTGTTGTTTCCCACCTCCAGACTATGGCAGATCTCCTGCATTCGCTAGGGTTCACCATCAATGTGCAGAAGTCACACCTGATTCCCCCTCAGAAGCTCCTTTTCATCGGAGCGGTTCTGGACAAAGCTCAGTTTCGGGCTTATCCTCCCGAGCATTGAGTCTGGGATGTTCGGGCCATGAGTCTGATCTTTCAGCCTCTATCCCGGGTTTTGGTCAGAATGACTGAGGCTTCTGGGCCTCATGGTCTCCTGCATCCTGCTGGTCGATCATGCAAGGTGACCTATGCCGGCTCTACAGTGGGACCTGAAGTTCCAGTTGGCGCAGCATCAGGGCAATCTGTCAGATTGCATCCAGATCTCGGTAGGCACTGCTCACCAATTGCAGTGGTGGCTAACATACCCGGATTGGTTCAACGGCAGGTCCCTCTCCCTTCTCCAGCCAGAGTTCAGTGTTGGTAGATGCATTACTTCTGGAGCGGCTCAAAAGAAACAATTGATGGACGGGATGCTGGACAATGCAAACATTCACCCCCAGTCACAAGGATCTGGGCTTAATCCATCATTCTTTTGCTCACCATACCACCCCAGTTTAGACCCAGCCATTTGCAAATCAGTCTTGACCCTGTGCCTTGTAGGAACAGTCCAGCCTGAACTGCTATGCCAGGTCCCCACTGGATTCAAGCTAGCCTAGCTGATGAAGGGTGACATACCCTGAAACCGGTCCCAGGATGCTTGTTTTCGGTCCTGGGAGGACCTGGCTTGGCAGTTCGGTCTGGACTGTTCCCATGAAGCACAGGGTCAAGACTGATTTGCATATGGCTGGATCCAAACTGGTGTGGCGTAGTGGGCAAAAGAATGAGGGATTTAACCCAGATATTTTGATTTAGGGAGAATGTTTGCATTGTCAACATTACGTCCATTATTTGTTGCTGTTACTTCTGGAGTAGGACGGCCATATCGGAGAGGCGGAGATCAAAGGCTTCTGGTCTCTGGTGGAATCCAGGCTCCACATTAACGTTCTTAGGCGATCTGTCTTGCACTGAAGGCTTTCCTTCCTTCTGTCAAAGGGCGGGTGGGGTTGGGGACCCTATGTCAGGAGGCACTTCGTCTCTGGAGGTGGCTGGAACATCAAGGCATGTTCCTGGTGGTTCAACACCGGTCAGGTTCTCTAAACGCCACGGCGGACGAACTCAGACGCCGGTGCAGGATGGATCACGAGTGGCGTCTTCAGTCGGAGGTGATGCAAGGTCTCTTTCAACAGTGTGGAGAGCCTTGGTTAGATCTATTTGCCACTGAAGAGAACGCGTAATGTCAGCCATTCTGCGCATTGGAATTTCAAAGGCTGCACTCGCTAGGCAATGCTTTTCGCCTATACCACTTCTGCCCAGAGTGCTGAAGATAAAGCATGATCGTACCCAAGTCATTCTTGTGGCCCTGGATTGGGCACAAAGAGTCTTGTATCCCAAGCTTCTGCACATGGCCATCAAACCTCCAGTCAGACTGCCCCTTCGGGAAGATCTTCTGTCGCAGCAACAGGTCCTCTACCCGAACGGGTCCAGCCTCCACCTCCTTACGTGGAGATTGAGTGACGACAGTTAACAGCTTTCGACCTTCCTCCCGAAGTCTGTAACGTTATCTTGTTACCAAAGGGGGGTATTACCCAAACCGTCACTGGGACCTGGGTGCTAGTGGATACATATATAGAGGGGTCCCGGAGGTATAGCGTATCAAATAGGGGTACGCAATTAGTAGATAGAAACCTTTATAATTGCAAATTTCAACTTGTTTAATGAAGCACAATTGTCAGTTAATCACAATATGCTATTAAATTCATTCAAATAATTAGGCTAAAAATTGAATCAGCCCCACAAACAAGGGAGAGGAAGAAGAATAAGGTGTGGAATGAAAAGGAATAAAAGTGATTCACGATCAAGAACACAATTTCATATTCAGAACAAAACATTCATAATTAATAGAAAAAAAGGCTAACTTATTCACACCAAGAGTACAGTTAAACTAATACAAAAATCATTCTACGATCACAATTGTAAATATTTAAATAATGGATAGTGCTGGATGAAAAAACAGGTAGAGCCGTCGACGTTTCGACCCCTACATGGGAGGTTCACTTGAGCCCTTAAACGGGGTCTTCATCAGGACAGAGAGAAAGATGGCGGGGCCAGATAATTCTACAAAGTAAGAGAGGAATTTTATAATTCAAATAAAGAGTGAATTTAAAATTAGTGAGTGCACTAAATAAAAGACTGTTATTTACCATGGTGAATCGGGCCAGCCGGCTCCGATGTTCAAGAATCTGGATGACCACCTTCAATGTGGTCTGTGACAGGTGGATGGACCAACTAGAGAGGAGTAGAATGGTACCAAGAATCAATAGGTAACCTGAGTCATCTTCACTAGTACAAGAGAACTTTATCAGAATATATAACTCACATGTGGTATTAAGCTTGGAGCTGGAGTTGGTCCGCCAATGCAACGGGAGTGGAAATTAGTATAAACTTCAGCGTGGCCTTCATGAGTGGAGACATAGGAGGGGAAAAGGGTTTTAGGAAACAATCCAACAAGACCACTACTTGGTATGTATTTCGATTACTCGAAGAGACTTACAATTGTCAGGTAGTCACATAAGGTATCAAAAATCCCCTTAAAGGTTCCGGGCATTGGTGCAGGTCATCTTACGTGTGGCTTCCACTAAGGGAGCAAAGGGAGGGTGGTCTTAATATACAATTGGGCACGAACTTAGATCGTGTATTACCATCAGTAAAAAACAGGTTCATACCAAGGACTTACATTGAATAGCCAAAGGGCATCGAATATAGCCGCCTCAGAGCCGTAGCATAAAATGCGCTTCAATTTGGGTCTGAATCCGTGGTATCTAGGGAGGTTAAATGTACCGATGTTACTAAGGATTATGCTCGGAGAGGCTCCCAAAAAAATAATAAAATAAAATAAATATAAGCAAGGTCAAACCGCCGAAGTTGTATGTTACTTACATAACGTGGTTCCGCAGCCGCGGTCTCACTACTCCACAGTGTTCGTTACTGAATGAACGCGAAACGAAATTACTTCTGCGTTTGACCACGTGATTAGTTGAAAGTGAGGAAATACTATTACGCAACTCGGGCTGTGTTTAACAATTGCTGGTATCTACTGAAATTAAAATGATTAGTATGTTACGCAACTCGAGGCAGTGTTAACAATTGCTGGTATTTACTGAAATGAAAATGATTGATCGAGTAGTTGGTATTACTACTTGTTTATGCAAATCATTTAATTTCAGTAGATACCAGCAATTGTTAAACACAGCCCAGAGTTGCGTAATAGTATTAGTAATAGTATTTCCTCACTTTCAACTAATCACGTGGTCAAACGCGGAAGTAATTTCGTTTCGCGTTCATTCAGTAACGAACACTGTGGAGTTGTGAGACCGCGGCTGCGGCACCACGTTATGTAAGTAACATACAACTTCGGCGGTTTGACCTTGCTTATATTTATTTTATTTTATTATTTTTTTGGCAGCCTCTCCGAGCATAATCCTTAGTAACATCGGTACATTTAATCTCCCTAGATACCACTGATTCAGACCCAAATTGAAGCGCATTTTATGCCCAATTGTATATTAAGACCACCCTCCCTTTGCTCCCTTAGTGGAAGCCACACGTAAGATGACCTGCACCAATGCCCGGAACCTTTAAGGGGATTTTTGATACCTTATGTGACTACCTGACAATTGTAAGTCTCTTCGAGTAATCGAAATACATACCAAGTAGTGGTCTTGTTGGATTGTTTACTAAAACCCTTTTCCCCTCCTATGTCTCCACTCATGAAGGCCACGCTGAAGTTTATACTAAATTCCACTCCCGTTGCATTGGCGGACCAACTCCAGCTCCAAGCTTAATACCACATGTGAGTTATATATTCTGATAAAGTTCTCTTGTACTAGTGAAGATGACTCAGGTTACCTATTGATTCTTGGTACCATTCTACTCCTCTCTAGTTGGTCCATCCACCTGTCACAGACCACATTGAAGGTGGTCATCCAGATTCTTGAACATCGGAGCCGGCTGGCCCGATTCACCATGGTAAATAACAGTCTTTTATTTAGTGCACTCACTAATTTTAAATTCACTCTTTATTTGAATTATAAAATTCCTCTCTTACTTTGTAGAATTATCTGGCCCCGCCATCTTTCTCTCTGTCCTGATGAAGACCCCGTTTAAGGGCTCAAGTGAACCTCCCATGTAGGGGTCGAAACATCGACGGCTCTACCTGTTTTTTCATCCGGCACTATCCATGATTTAAATATTTACAATTGTGACCGTAGAATGATTTTTGTATTAGTTTAACTGTACTCTTGGTGTGAATAAGTTACAGCCTTTTTTTCTATTAATTATGAATGTTTTGTTCTGAATATGAAATTGTGTTCTTGTCTGTGAATCACTTTTATTCCTTTTCATTCCACACCTTATTCTTCCTCTCCCTTGTTTGTGGGGCTGATTCAATTTTTAGCCTAATTATTTGAATGAATTTAATAGCATATTGTGATTAACTGACAATTGTGCTTCATTAAACAAGTTGAAATTTGCAATTATAAAGGTTTCTATCTACTAATTGCGTACCCCTCTTTGATACTCTGTAACGTTATCTTGGCAGCCAGGCGTCCCTCCACCATAACGGTACACGCCTGTAGATGGAAGGCTGTGGATCCCCTTTTTGCCCTCCTCTCAGAGGTTCTCCTCTTCATTCTTTGGCCCAACAGGGCTCTTCTCTGGGCACTCTAAAAGGCTATCTTTCAGCCATTTCGGCCTTTCTTCGGCTTCCTGATCAGCCATCTCTTTTCTAGTCCCCTAACGTAAATCGCTTTCTTAAGGGCATTACTCTAGTTTCCTCCCATTCCTTTCGTAATGCCCCAGTGGGACTTGATCCTGGTTCTGACCTACCTTATGTGCGCTCCTTTTAAGCCGCTACATAACTGTCCTCTCAGACTTTTGACACTTAAAACTGCCTTTTTGGTTGCCATCACCTCTGCTTGCAGGCTGAGTGAGCTTCATGCTCTTTCTTTCAAACCTCCTTTCCTGGCTGTTCATCCGGACAAAGTTGTGCTTCGCAATAGGCCTTCTTTCCTCCCCAAAGTGGTTACCTCTTTCCACATAGGACACATCATTACTTTGCCTACCTTCTTCCTGCCTCTGCATCCTTGGAAGAGTTGGAGAGGCTCCACCATCTGGATCCAAAACACACACTTTCATTCTATCTGGATTGCATTAAGCAATTCTGGGTGGATGACCAGCTATTTGTTGACTATGTGGGCGCCAAGAAAGGTCAGGCTGTGCAAAAGCGGACCATCTCTCGATGGGTCGTTCTCTGCATCAAAATCTGTTGTTCCTTGGCAAAGTAGGAACCTCCAGTGGGGCGCATCCATTCCACAAGGGTGAAGGCAGCCACTACTGCTTTGGGACGTGGAAACCCTCTTCATGACATCTGCCAGGCAGCCACGTGGCCTTCATTGCACACATTCTCCAAACATTACTGCCTGGAGAGACTGTTTCTTTGACTTCAGTTCTTCAGGACTCTCTGGTGTAAACTTAGTTCGCAGACCCATCTCTGGGGATGGTATTGGTGGGGTATCTATTCTAAGGTGAGGAATCCATCACTAATAGTCTATTTCAGAAAATCAAGCTACTTACCTTCGGTAACAATATATCTGTAAGACATATTGGTTATGGATTCCTCACCGCCCCGCCCATCCTCCCCATTCTGCGAACTGACTTCTAGGTTAAGGGACTCCATTTCAGGGCCTTAGTTTTTGCGGACCAGTGGTCAGTGTCTTGCATGGCTCTGCGCTTCTGATGTGGAATGTAGTGTAAAGAACTGACTACAGCGCACAGGGGTGGCATCTAAGTAGATGCCGCAGCGTCATTCCGGCGACAATGATGACCGCGAAGTCAATCAACGCCGCCTACCGACGCGCAGGGGTACTGCTAAAGAAAAATTTCTCCAGATCCAGTCTGACGCCTGGGTGTAATTCTATGGTGAGGAATCGATAGCTAATGCATGTATCTTACAGATATACCGTTACCGAAGGTAAGTAACTTGTTCACGGAGATTATAAAGCCCATCATCATATTGCACCTTGTTACTTTTTAACCATTCACCTGGTGTCTTGACTGAAATCAACACAATCTACCCAGGATTCGCTTGATGTTTTGAGTCTCTCAACCTAATTCTGTACTCGGTGAGTCAAAAGCTCTCAATTAGGGTATCCTTCATGAGGTCACAGGACTCGCCATCTGTCTCATTAAGTGTCAGTTTATTCCTGCAATTTCCTGAAAACAGCGCCCAGACTAGAGCCCCAAAACTTCTGGTTGAGTTTCGTCATCCTGAAAGCTATCTCAGAGGCTGTAAACTACTTGTTGAGATCACCTTTTACTTATTTGGGGACAATCCCTTTGGGGATTTGGGGGTCAAAAGCTTCATCTTTCTCACTGTTTAAATTTTTGCTGCCACCAGAGATGGGTTCTAGGCAAATCTCAGCTCTTTTTCTATGGCTAAGTGTTTAGCTTCTAGAGCTATTCTCCTAGCTAATTTTTGAAGATCAGGAATTTCCTCTTCTATTTCATCTGGGGTGCTACCAGAGGTCAATCTATTTTGTTTTTTCAGACTTAACTGTCTAGGATACTTGTTTGTAAAAATTCAAATGCAATTGAACTGGGGGACTTAACGTTCAAATTAGAAAAGTTCAAAAAATGGGCAAGATTTTTTTTTTTTTTAACTAGTGTCAAATGTGGATTTACTTTGTGGAGTTACATATTGACCAAGTGGTATCGGCATATGCGAAGTAGTGTATCCCACTGCTGAGGCATCACTGTAGGAAGCTGGCTCTATAGTGGACTAAAATGAGGTGCACTGTAGAAAGAGTCCAGGCAACCCTTATTGGTTTACAGAGGCAAAAATTACCACACTAAATGCTCTATTATGGCAGTGTGGGCGAGTAGTTTGGGTTTATCAGAGGGTGGTGCTAAGCATTTATAGTACTCCAAGGCAATAAATGATGAAGTATTGTTATTTATATTTTGATAGCAAGAACTTTGTTATCCAGTAAATACTTCCTGGCGGGCTGGCCGTGGAGCATCAACACGGCAAACCAAACTGTTTCTTCAGTGCCTGTGGACTGTAGGGGAGCAGCTCCTCTATTCCAAGGGAGATTGCTGGTAATTTACAATGGGCTGGCAGTGTGCCAGGGTTCTTGTTATTTGCTCAGCTGCAGGCGGAGTCACTCGGTCACGATTTTGAAGAACTGTGCAGGCAGGGTTTTGGTGTGAAAAGTCCACAGCAGTATTCAGTTCACATTGTCTCGTGGCTTTTTTGACCTCTTCTTCTGGATCTGTCAAATCTAAGTTCCTGGCATCAGGGGTGATTCCTAAATGCTCAATTCTGATGAATAGATCTGCCTGTGGATAACTCACGTTATGAATATCCCCTGCGCCAACATTCCACAAAATATTTCCTCGCTCTGTGCCGACGAAGTAGTCACAGAGCTCTGCACGCGGCTCTGCATGACCGGAGCCATGGGACTCTCCATACTTCGTTTGGATACTTTGTATTTTTGATTGTATCTCTTCCTTTCTTTGTAGCATGTCTGCTCGGAGGAAGTCGCGGTTTAAACCTTGCTGGGAATGCGGTAAACGTATGTCAATTACTGACCCGCATGAGGATTGCCTTTGGTGTTTGTCTTCAGACCATGACGTCGAGGGATGCTTTTCGTACAGGAAGATGAATCCTAAGGCGTTAAAGGAGCGAGAAGCCAAACATTACATGGCCAAAGCAAGAAAAGGAAAAAGGAGTCGAAAAAGGTCAAAATCTAGTTCTTGGATGTCGCATGACTCCAAGAAGAAGAGGAGACCTACTTCTCGACACCGATCTTCGAAGTCGGTGGTGTCGATGTCGCCTTCTCCTGCTCCTCGACGTTGAGAAAATGACTTTCTTGTTCACCTTCAGTGTCTCCTCAGGTGACTCCGGCTCATTCTCCTTCCTATAAGGGGACTCCAGAGCAGGCAACTACGCCGAGATTCTCACAGTTGAATCTGGTTGATGATGTTCCCTCTGCTCTGGCTGAGCCACCTGTGGCTCCAGCTGCTCCGTCTCCAGAGGTACCTCGTTTGGATCCAGGACCGGCTTCTTACCGACAGTTTCCAGAACTGGGTTCTGATCCCTCGCATTTTTTAAATGCAATATATGGTGTTTTCACCAGGGCCTCCTACCCCTCTGGAGCACCTTTGGGTCCCATGGGTCCATTGGGATATAATTTGGGTGTGCCTCACCAGTATCCTCAGGCCCCCTTTATGCCGTTCATGCCAGCAACGTCTTCCTGGTCTTTTCCGGCTCCGAGGATGTCGATGTCCTATGGGCAGTCTCCCACTCCATCCCGTGAAGCTTCTCGGATTCAAACGGTGCCGATAATGGAGCCACCTCCGACACCACTTCCGGAGCCGTTGACGCCGCGTGTGGCGCCGACGCCGCAGCAGAAGATGCGTTTGAGGAGAGAGGCGCAGAGGTTATTAGAAGAGGAGCAGTACCGGGATGAAGAGAGGGAGGAAGGAGAGGTGTATGACACAGAAGATGTGTCAAGCCCACTTGCTCCCTCTAAGGATGTTGCTCCATATCACACAGTTATTAGGAAGGTTGCAGAACTTTTAGACTTGCAGCTTCCTGTGGCGGAGAATACGCCTAATCTTCTCACTTAAGTGCTTCATTCTCTTTCTGTGGTTGAGCCACCCTTGCCTTTTAATGATACTCTTACTGAGGCTATACTTGATGTGTGGCGCAATCCTTTCGGCAGCTGCAGTCTCAAGAAGGTAAAGGCCTGCTCCTGGAGATCCGTTTTTCTTTCTTCTCATCCTTCTCCTGAAAGTCTGGTTGTGCAGGCTTCATGCTCGAAGCAGTCATCGGGAGCGTTTTTGCAGGCTCCGGCAGACGGAGACTCTAAGAAGTTGGAACAGTCTGCGAAAATAGTCTTTTCTTCAGCCAGTATGGCATTAAAGTCTACCAACGCCACTTGTCTCTTGGGCAGGTACATTCATGCTTTGATGGACTCCTCAAAACAGCTTCTCCCTAAGTTATCTGAGGAGTACAAGGGGAACCTGAGTGAGGTGTTGGTGGATGATCAAGCGGCAGCTCGCCAGGTTATCCAGTCTGGCCTGGATACCTCAGATTCTGTTGCCAGAGTCATGGGCTCATCTATTGCGACAATGAGACACTCATGGTTGAAATATTCGGGGTTCTCTCCTGACGTGCAGGCTGCTCTGATTGATTTGCCACTTGATGGTTCCAAGCTTTTTGGTGAAAAGGCAGACTCTGCCCTGCAGAAATGTAAGGACAGTAAGGCAACTGCAAGGTCTTTGGGTCTACAGACTCAATCAAGGGGCTCTGGATATAAAAGATAATGTGGCTTTGGGAAGTCTTCCTTTCGTGGGTCCAGGCAGCCTCAGCAACAGCAGCAAAACCCCTTGTATAAGAGCTACAGGGGTAAAGGCAGAGGTCGCCTTCGTGGGGCCGGACGTTCTTCCTCTTCCTCCTCTACCTCCCCACCCCTCCTGGTAATGCAGGAAAGCAGCCCTAGATCTGCCATCCTGGATCATGTGGGTCCTTTGGGAGGCCGGCTTACCCATTTTCTACAAGATTGGAAATTAATCACTACGGACCTTTGGGTTTTAGATCTTGTGGAAAATGGGTACGCCCTTCCCTTCAGGGAATTTCCTCCTTCTTACCCTCCTTGCCAGGGGTTTTTATAGAGGATAATTTGCTTCTCCTTCAGAAGGAGGTTCTTACCCTCTTACTGAAAGGTGCAATAGAGGTGGTTCCAGAGCGGGAAAAGGGTTGGGGATGCTACTCCTGGTATTTCCTGATTCCCAAGAAGGATGGCAGGTTACGGCCTATCCTGGACCTCAGTCTTTTGAATCTGTTTCTCAAGCAGAAGAGGTTAAATATGCTCACCCTAGCGCAGGTTCTTTAGGCTCTGCAGCAGGAGGACTGGATGGTGTCCATCGACTTACAGGATGAGTATTTTCACATCCCAATCCTGAAGTCGCACAGGAAGTATCTCCATTTTACGGTTGGGTCGCAACATTATCCGTTTGCGGTTCTTCCGTTTGGTCTTACTACCACACCTCGAGTCTCCACCAAGGTGATGGCAGTAGTGGCTGCTCATCTCAGGAGGTCGGGATCCCTGTTTTCCCCTACCTGGACGACTGGCTACTGAAAACAGTCGCCAGAGATGGTTTGTCGTCATCTGCAGGTTACAACCCAGCTGTTGTACAAATTGGGTTTTTCGATAAATGTACCCAAGTCTTACCTGGTGCCCTCACAGCACAACCTGTTCATAGGGGCAGTACTGGATACCACTGTGTGTCGAGCTTTCCCACCTCCGCAAAGGATTCTCGACATTCAGGAAATTATTCCTCTGTTTTACAATGGAGCGGTTGTTCCAGTTCTGAAAGTCCTTCGCCTGCTCTGTCTGTTCGCTTCCTGCATCCTGTTGGTCAACCATGCATGCTGGAACATGAGGGTGTTCCAGTGGTGTCTCCACAGGCAGTGGTATCAGCTCAACGGAGATCTCAAGGAGTCTGTAAGGATCTCCAGAGAAGCTGCAGCTGATCTGTCTTGGTGGAGCGGGTAGGGCAATCTGTCAAGGAACGCCCTTCCATCTTCCTCCATCAGTGGCCACAGTGATAACGGATTCCTCTACCCTAGGGTGGGTTGCTCATCTGTGGGATCTGGAGATCAAGGGTCTTTGGTCTCCAGAGGAAAGGGTGCTTCACATCAACCTTCTAGAATTGCGGGCCATTCGTTTGGCGCTCAAGGCCTTTCTCCCTTCCCTTCGCGGTCCATCGGTTCAAGTCCTGACGGACAACACTGCTGCGATGTGGTATGTTAACAAGCAGGGAGGAGTAGGGTCCTACCGTCTTTGCAGAGAGACGTTGCGTCTCTGGACCTGGGCTCAGGACCATCAGATTTACTCAAAGGCAAATCATCTGGCAGGGGTGCTGAACGTGCATGCGGACAGTCTCAGTCGACAGTTCCCCGCCGACCACGAGTGGTGGCTTCATCCGGAGGTAGTTCGAAACATCTTCCAGGCGTGGGGACCTCCTCGGGTGGACCGGTTTGCCACTCTTGAACGCGCACTGCCCGTTATTCTGAAGTCTCCAGTTTCTGAGGCAGGGAGTGTTGGGGGACACTTTTCAGTTGAGTTGGAGCTCGCAACTCCTTTACGCATTTCCTCCCATACCCTTGATTCCTCCGGTTCTGAGGAAAATTTGCCAAGACCGGGCCCAAGTCATATTGGTTGCCCCAGATTGGCCAAGAAGGGTGTGGTACACAGACCTTCTTCACCTCTCTTCGCACACTCCGCTCTGTCTCCCTCTCCGGGCAGACCTCCTCTCTCAGATGGAGGGGCAGGTTCTACACCCCCACTTCCAGAGCCTGCACCTTCATGCCTGGAGATTGAACAGGGCAACCTGAATTCTTTTTTTCTCCCACCTGACGTGGTGGATGTAATTTTATCAGCCAGGCGACACTCAACCAAGTCTATCTACTCCTACAGGTGGTCGAAATTTGTTAGATGGTGTGGAGGGAAATCTATAGATCCTCTGAAAGCGCATCTTTCTGATGTTCTTTGTTTTTCACTTCGTTTGGCTCAGCAGGGTTGTACTGTGGCCACTGTTAAAGGACATTTGTCTGCTTTTCTTTATTTGCCCGATCAGCCTTCTCTCTTTAAGTCTCCAATAGTCTTAAGGTTCATTAAGGGGCTTGCTAACATGTTTCCGCCCACTCCTTTCATTATGTCCCAGTCTGATTTAAATCTGGTGTTAACTTTTTCAAGGGGTTCCACTTTTGAAACTATGCATAGTTGTCCTTTGAGACTACTGGCTTTCAAAACACTTTCTAGTGGCTATCGCCTCGGCTAGGTGGGTGATTGAGCTTCAGGCTTTGAGTTCAAAACCTCCATTTCTGACCATACATGCTGAAAGGATGGTACTCAGGACCAGGGCTGCTTTTCTGCCTAAGGTGGTAACTCCCTTCTATCTGGGACAGTCCATTACCCTCCCTACTTTCTATCCTCCACCTCACCCTTCCAAGGAGGAGGAGAGGCTTCATCGTTTGGATCCAAAGAGGGCGATTAGTTTCTATTTGGATATAACAAAGGACTTCCATCAAGATGATCAGCTCTTTGTTGGATATGCTGGACGCATGAAGGGCAAGGCAGTGCACAAGCGCCCTTTATCCAGATGGCTCATCTTGTGCATCAAGATATGCTACTCCCTGGCTGGTAAGGAGCCTCCTGTAGACATTGGAGCTCATTCTACTAGGGCTAAATTATCTACTTCTGCTTTGTCCTGGCGTGTTCCTGTTTTGGACATCTGTAAAGCCGCAACTTGGGCCTCCCTCCACTTTTTCGCGAAGCATTACTGCTTAGATTCCGAGGTGAGGTTGGACTGACATTTTGCGTGCTCTGTCTTACTAGACTTTTTAGTATAGAAGGGTGGACACCCTCCTCCGGATATTGGACTGCTGTGGGATTCTATTCATAAGTCGAGGAATCCACAGGCAGATGTATCCATCAGAAGAACAAGTTACTTCCTTCGGTAACGCTTTTTCTGGTGGATACAGTATCTGCCTGTGGATTCCTCACTGACCCACCCTCCTTCCCGTTGTCCACCCTTTTGTACCTTAAAAGTGGAGGTATTAGTTATTTGATATATTTTTGTGTACTCAAGACTTTATTACCTCTATTTGTTGACTTGTTTGAAATGTAAGCTTTCTTATTTCATTATACACGGACTGTATTTGTGTGAATTCTGTATACTATGTATGCATTGTCTCTATGGTCGGACTGCCCGTTGTGCCTCGGCACGGAAAAAAGGGGTGGACCTGATGTCATCACGCAGACGTTTGCTTCTTATGGCTCTGGTGACGTCAAGCGGAGCCATGATGCTGTGACGACCTCGTCGGCGCGGAGAGCTAGGAAAAATGTCAGCGGAATGCTGGAGCAGGGGATATTCATACGGTGAGGAACCCACAGGCAGATACTGTATCCACCAGAAAAAAAACGTTACCGAAGGTAAGTCACTTGTTCTTTAGGGGCGCTAAGGTGTACATCAGGTAGCCAATGGGCTACTTACCTTTAGGGCGACTACACCCCCTATATGACCACTTCCTGTGGGAAGCGGGCATAACCCTGACCCAGTGAGCCTAATTCCACCAAAAACAAGATGGTGGAATTCTAGATTTAGTCTTCACATCAGGCAGCCCACTTTACGGAGGACCTAGCCTGATACTGAATGTGCCTCCTGACTAGCTCCTGCCTGACCTGGTGCCAAATGGGCCCTGGGCAGGGAGTTGCATTTCCTTTGACTGGGAGAAGCCTGGGTGTGTCACTTCAAAGGGGGCAGAGGCATTTGAAGCCTCCTGCCTTGTTATGCAGATTACTTAGCCATTCTGCCTGGAGGAGGTGACAACACCTGAGCAGGCATTGTTTCTGCCCTCGGGCTGGGGCTCTCACCTGCAGGAGGTCAGATACCTGTCTGTGGTGGCAGGCTGGTCTACAAAGGTCAGCCAGCATACTAGTAGTCTGTAGGTATTCAGGGGACACCTCTAAGGTACCCTCTGGGTGCATGTATTAATAAATCTATCACTGTGGGGTGATTAATAGTAGATGCTTTATACCAAACATCTTTTGTTTCAGTAATGCCATCATGTGGCTGGGTAACTCATAATTATCAGTGTCCAGCAAATGTACTTACAATGGCATCCTTCTTCACTTGTAATATCTAAGAATCAACTTGGACATCACAGGGGCATATCTGCTCACGCTGGCATGTTCACACATGTAGTATAGTACCCCCTGGCTTAGGGCTGTAAGGCTTGTTGTAGGGGTGACTTGCATATATTGCATGCAGTGTCTGCAGGCATGGCACACAGGCGGTGACAGGTCTTCACTTTTCTCTGCTCATTGTCTCGCAGCCTGCAATAGCAGTCTGTAGAAGTGTGCTGAGATGTCATTTAGGGTGGCATAATACATGCTGCAGCCTTTAGGGGTCCTCTTTCGCCTCCATGTACTAGGTTCCTGGGGTACTTTTTACTAGGAACTTAATTGAGGTGTTAATGGTATTGCCAATTGAGGGGAACTATTGTACAGTTTTATGGAAAGATCTGGCACTGGGGACCCGGAAAGCAGGAACGCAGTGCACTTCTCTCAAAATTGCTTAAACGAGGCAATAAAGGTGGAGGGGGAGTGACTGTCAAAAAGGGCACTTTCCTACAGTCATCATAGCGGTGAAAACCAGTGCTTGTTGGACACCGTTCTGTTGGGGTTGAGGACTATTCATCTGGGTCTCAATGTATATGTGCAGTCTTTAATGTGCAGTCTGGTGCTGGTTCTCTGATAACACAACTGTAAGATGTTTTTCAACAAGCAGACTTGGGATCCTGTGCTAAGAGGCTGTTGCTCTGGAGTTGGTTAGGACCTCGGAGCATTTCCTGGCAGGGTCCCTGGAAGCCAGAGTGGAGGAGCTGAGCAGGTGGCATCTGACGGATCACCAATGGCTGTACAACCTGAGGTGGCACGGACCCTCTAACAGTGGGTAAAATTCTGACAATCTTTTTGTCAATTTTGAACAGGAAAATGTCAAACGGTTGGCGCATTGTAGTTTCTACAAAAACACTTAACAAGATCCATTCCAGCTGGTATGGAACACTGGACCGTATGTCTTCCTGCCTCGCCTACTGAGAGTTCTGAACATAAGGTGCGATTGGGCCATGGTCTTCCTTGTGGGTCTGGGCCTGTGCATCTGTACTCCGGTAAGGCTGCCACTTCAGAATATTCTATTGCATCAACAGGGCAGTTCTTTCCCAATATGCATAATCTATATATGCCTGGAGATTGACAGCAACTGACTATTTGATCTGCCACCTGAGCTGATTGATGTCATCCTCGATGCCAGGCACCCTTTTGTGAAATAGATGTATGTTGGGACCATTTTGTGTCCTCAAGTAGTGCATGCAAAATGAAGCCTTTATCTAGGTAGCGGGCTCTTTTTATGGTGGACGATAAAGAGATACTGTGTAAAGAGTCCAAGCAATCCCCCAAAGAATTAGAGCCACAAATGACACCCCAAATACTCTCCATTGTGGTAGTTTGCTTGAGAAGTTAGGCATATCAGAGGGTAGTGCTGAACATTATTGAATAGACCAAGACAGTAAATGAGACTCTCACTCCATAAAAAGATCCAAAACCAATTTATAAAAATACGTTTTTTATATCAATTTAGATACCAAGATCATTGGCATCAGATAAGAACTTTTCAAGCTATGAATTTTTCTACAAGTTTTAAAAGTTGACAGTGTTATCCTATGGAGAAAGAATGTACTGCATTCGGGCACTTAGCAGCGACTTACAGTACTGTTCTCTGGGACTTTAGTTGAGTATGGGGCAATGTCCAAGGTCATATCATCGGGTCACCTCGGGAGGCAGGTGTCAGGGCGTCATACCTTTCACCTCATTTGGGAACTCTCTAGTTGGATAGAGGCTGCAAGCTGGGACTAGTCCCAGGGAACTCACAGGTGCTCAACACTTGAGATACTCTGGCACATGTGGACACCTTTTGTCCACTTCTCCTCGGGCTGCGTGGCTTGGGTGCTGTGCTGTCTTTTGGTGTTGTTTTCAGTGCTGGAGTCTCTTGTGGTTGGAGGGGGCCTCGGGAAGGAGGCTGCAGGCAGAGACTAAGTCAAGTCTGGGTAAACCCAAGGATGAGTTTCACTCTTGTGGGTCTGGGAACTTCATTGGCAACGTCGCTTCCCTTGGACTCTGGCTCTGGAGTATAGGTGCTTTGGGGTGTCAGGTGGAAGCAGTCGCAGGCTCCCTCTTTGGTTCTGCTGCAGAGGGGCAAACAGGACAGCTGGGCCACTCTATGTGAGTCTCACTGTCCCTGAAGTCCCTTGACGTACAGGCCAGTCTTTCTCAGCCTTGGTGTCTTGACAGGACACAATAAGCCTTGGCTTCTGCAAGGTGTTCAGTACCTAGGTATTGGAGTTGTGTGGCTCCGGTCAGTCCTGGCGTCCCCACACATGGAGGGAGGACAGATCTGACGTGTATGAGCACTTCTACCTCATCCTGGGCGGTTGCTGCGTCACTAGTCCCTGCAGACAGCAGGTCATGTACTGGGCATTGCTTCTTAGGTGACTACGGCTGCAGGAGAGTAGCTCTCCTACTCCAAGGGAGTTTCTTTGGTGATTAGCAAAGCACTGGCAGGCCTCTGGGTTCCTGGATGTCTGGACAGCGGCAGGATGATTCAGTTGCTCCATGAGGGTTGGGTGAAGCAAGCAGGCAGGCTGGCGGGGTTGGCGCCAAATCAATCGTGCTCCTTGGTTCTCGAGTCAGCAATAGTCTTTGTCCACATTTTTTGTCGGTCAAAACCTGAAGTCCTGGTTTCAGGGGCCCCCCAAATACTCAATTTAGGGGCATTAAGGGGAGTGAGTGGTAGCAGCCAATGGGCTACTTACCCCTAGATGACCACTTCCTTTGGGGAGTGGGCATCACCCTGTACCAGAATGCCTAAATGCACCACACACAAGATGGTGAAATACCTAATTTTGTGTTAACTTCACACTGGTCACCCTAGAAGTGTTTCCAGCTTTGCAGTGTAACACTCCACCTGAATAGCAGATTGTCCCGCCAGTTTTGGTGCCAAATGGGCCCAGGGCAGGAGGTGACATTCCACTGTTTGGAGATTACTTGGGTCGCATATGAAAGGCGGAAGAGGCCTTTGAAGCCTCCTCCCTTGATATGCTGATGTAGCATCCTGGAGGAGGAGGAGGAGGCATTGTTCTTGACTTCCTAAGAGCAAAGGCTTGCATCCCTGGGGGGGGGGTCAGAAAGCTTTCTGTGGTGGCAGGCTGGACAGGACCAGTCAGAACACCAGAGGGCTGGTTGGTTATAGGGAGTTGATCTAAAGTTTCTTATGGGTGCATGTATTAACAAAGCAAACACTGGAATCAGTATGGGGTTATTAATACGAATTGTTTGATACCAAACAGCATAGGTTTCAGTGAAACCATTATGTCGCTGGGAAACTAGGTTTGTCCAGTATATACCTTAAGATGGTTTCCCTGTTCACTTGTACTGTCATTTATTGAACTGGCAAGCACAGTGGCATATCTTCTCATGCGGATATATCCTCAAATGTAATATAATGCACCCTGCCTAACGGCTGTACGTCCTGATGTAGGGATGACTTACAATTACTACATGCAGTGTTAGGGGTCATGGCACATGGGTGACTTTTGTGTTTTCACTTTTTGGATCACCTTGCCACGCAGCCTGCAGTGGTAGTCTGTATGAGTTTGTTGCTGGGTCCCTTAGAGTGGCACAAGATATGCCGCAGCTCTTTTGACCCTCATTAGTAACTGTACCAGAGTACCAATTACTAGGGACTTACAGAGGTGTTAAAGGCCTGGTCACTTGGGGAATCAAGTGAGCAGTTGTCTTGTTTTGGTGGAAGATCACTGGCACTAGGGACGTGGTTAGCAGGAACCCAGTGCACTCCAGTCAGTTGCATCAAATACCAGGCAACAAATGCGGGGACTACTTCAACAAAACCCCAGATTCCTACACTTTACAAGCAAAGTCGCCAGCTTTGGAGGCGTGGCTAGCTGCACATGAGGGTAAGCTCATTTGCTAACGCACCAGTACCATCACAACCCTTCTTAAGAATCCTGCCACCTATGATGCTGATCAGGTGGTTGTTAGCGCAAGTGAGGCATGCGTACTACCCCCTTGCCACCGTGATAGCTTCCGGAAAATTCCACTACAGGTGGGCTGATATGTGAGATGGGCCACACGGTTTGGGCTGCAGTCTGATACGAGATAAATGCTGGGGCCTAAAGTTGTAGTGCAACCTGCAAAAAATGTGTGCTGGAACCCCCCCCTGTGCTTGGCTGTGTGAGTCCAGCCACTCAGGGGCGTGGTGGCAGCAGGGAGGGGCAATGGATGTGCCAGCAGGAAGGCACAACAGCAGACTGGTTACTTTGAGAGCTCTGACTTTGAGCGACAGCTGGAGGTTCCGGGGACCCCTCAAGTGGTGCCTGAGAGCGAGAGCTATTCTGTCCTTGCAGGGGGAATACCACATCAACCCGGGAGTGGCACCACTGACAATCCCACCTGGGGGTCTGTGTGGGCTCCTGTGCCATATTCTGCAGCTGAACCCAAGCAATGAGTAATGATGCGGAGGTGTGGCCTTTTGAGGGGCATGTCATTCTCCCGTGCCTCATTGCTGAGGATCTGGGCCCTCTCCCCATTTCCATTTACCTGCTCCTCTTCATGCCTGTGTGGTAGGGGCCCGCTTATCCCACACCCTCTTCCTAGTTTAGCACTGGCCCCCTCTCTTGGGGGTAGCAGTGGTGTGAACTGGGGCACAGGCTTTGAAGATAAATTAACAGTCCCCTGGCCTTCCAACTTACTTGTGATAGCTGTGGGAAGTCCAAGATCGGATTCTGACTCGAGGTGGACTGGCTGACTGGGGCCTACGGGGTAGTGCTTGAAGTTTGCTGCCGTTTGGCACTTCACTGAATGAGAAGTGTGCACCACACTGTTTGTGTCCCCCGTTGCTAGGGGTACGTACTGCAGGCCGGTGATTGTCCAAAGGCGGTGAGAGGCTTCAAAAGGCGGCAAAAAAGGCGGTGAATGCATCAGAAGACGGATCTCAAAGGAAGAAAAGCAAAAGTGAAGGGGCTGAACAGACCAAGCATCACTAAGTGGAGAAAGGAGAATTTAAAAAAAAGAGCACAGAACAAATTGATTCAAATCAATCAGAATCAAGGGGGAGGTCGGGGGGGGGTCAGGTGTTGTCATATACCTAGTCCTAAACCGTATATTTAATACAGTTAATTCAGTCCGGTTTCCCCCTGGCCTGCATGACATAAGCTCCTTTGAAATGGGCACACTCACAAGCTGTGAGCACAAAAAGGGTGCCTGGAAAATTGATAGTGTAACTTTAAAAGCAGCTTCTAATGCAGTGGAAGTGGTAAAAACTCAAATTCCGCCAAACACACCAGGAAGGACTCCAGAACCAAACAGAAGTGCCAAAGGACTGAAGAAAAGTCAACCTATACAGACACTCGATATGGCAGGAGCTGCCGGAAACACGGGAATTGTGGCTCAGGCAGGGTCTGCAGAAGTACAGACTCCCACAGGACTCAACCAAGGGAATGGGAAGGGAGGTCTACAAGCGACGGACGAACCATCCGTAAATCCGGGTGTCTTAGAGAGCATGGAACGCCCAGAGCGCTTGGAGGATTTACAAGACCAGCAAAACCAGCAAGGCCAACAAGGCACACCGTACACTCAAACTGCGCATATCTCTGAAGGAAACAAGGGCAGAATTAAAGGTCCTGAAATAAGAGGATCCAAAGCTAAGGAGAATAATGCAGAGAAAAATACAGGACATGAAGGACATGAAAGAATCAAGACTAAAGACAATCACAGGGAAAAAAAACGTCAAAAGGAAAAGGCAAAAACGAAACGGAAAGAGAGCACCGATGAGAAGAGGAGAGATACAGAGGATACTGCTGATAATGCTGATATGGATTTATTGGTCAAGAAAGCACGAAGGCTACAAACGATAAAAAATTTGAAAGCGGCTGCAAAAAATACTGGGCCGTCAACAATCTCTCAGCCCAGAATCTCGACTATTTTTAGTCCATTACCCAAAGAAGGGTCAGTTAATCCTGACAGGAGCGCTAAACAATCTCACAATCAGATTAGTGATCCTACAAGAACCAGCGAGGATCACAATGCGGCAATGGGTGTGGGTATGGAGCAAACCAACCCGGTGGGAAGAACTGCCCAAAGTCCGGACCCCAGAAGCCTTAAAGTAGAGCCCACCTTGAGCAAAGAAGGAACAAGCACAACATTAGTGGCAAATATCTCAATAACTGGGCAAAACGACCAAATTAAAGAAAGAGGTGATCACCCACCGGGAGCAACAAGCCAAGAGTATACCTCCTCCTCCTCAAACGCTATGCCAACATCCTCAATCTGGTTACCGAGGAGGAATCTGACTCCGACATATACGAAACCGGGATGTCCATTTCAAGTGAATCTAGTGGATTAACGGACACAAGTGAAACGAGGGCAGGCATATTCGATAACGCAACCGAGGGGATCTAGGCCCCAATGACTCTCGAAACTCTGGCAAAACTGGGCAAGGGACAAATTCCCGGAAAAAATTGGGGGAAAAAAGGCCCAAACGATCAAAGCACAGTAATCTCACAAATGAGGAGACTACAGATCCAGGCACTAATACTGATAACGTCAAAGAAAGAACAAACTCCACACGGAAAAGTCCATCAACTATATCGTCCACTGAACCCTCGCTGAGTGAAGTACTGAAATCCATCAAGAACTTCCATAAGGACGTAAAAAAAGATAGCCAAAGAAACCACGCTGCTATTGAAAAACTACAAGGTGCAATCAAGAAAGTCGGAAATATCTGTACCGAGATTTCTGACAGAATGGCCTCAGTTGAAGAGCGCCCAGAAAATTTGGAAACTGACGTTACAGAGTTGCGTAATCGGAAAAGGAGCATGATGGGATCATAAAAGATCTCGTGTTAAAAGTGGAGGATCATGAAAATAGATCAAGAAGGAATAATCTGAGGTTTCTCGGAATCCCCGAAGGGTTTGTGGGAAACGATGCAAGAGGATCCATGGTCAACCTCTTCAAATCTGCCTTCCCGGAACTTGCGGCCTGGGACATGGAGAGGGAAATACAGCGGGCTCACCGATTCCCTCTGATGCTACCTAAACACCCTCAGAAATCACAGCAATATCCCAGAGCTATGCTAATTAACTTTGGAAACTTCCTCCTCCGAGAATCAGTATATGATCTAGCCAGACCAACAACTCAAAGGGAACATAAAGGGTTTAAATTCTTTGTTAGACCTGACTTTGCGCACTCCACTGTAGAAAGAAGATGGAAGATGCAACAACTATTTACACCCTTCGAAAAAATTGGTGCTACTGTCTTCCTCCAAAACCCAGCGAGACTAAAAATAATATATAAGGGCACAACGAGAAGCTTCACCAGCGAAATACAATCTCAGGATTATCTAAAAGAACTATCAGAGTCTGGGACAAGAAATTCTGGAACAATGGCAAAAAAAATAGAAAGAAAATGAACAATAAGCAATACGTAAATGTGAAACTCTAATCTGAAGTGCTTGAAAATACGGGGGGTTATATGAAGATACAACAAAAAAAAAAGGTGCGGGAGTATGAAATGCTGCAATACGCATATACAGGGCCAGGACACACCAGGGGGGCTAAGGCGGGCGGATCGCATGGACGCCTACACCTGGGTACTCTGGCACCTAGGGCGCCTCATTGGAAGGAAAGGGGGTAGGGGGGCGGGGGGTATAGTGGGGGCGGGGAAGAGCTGGGGAGGGGGGACTGTAAGATAGGAGGGGGGGAGAAAAGGGCCGAGAACTCCTATAAGGGACATATGACATACTTAGAGATCAGTAAGAAAGAAAGACTAAGAAAAATAGATTGTTTCTGGAGATGGTCCATGAACTACTCTGATGGCTAAGATCAATATATTGTCCATCAATATATGCGGCCTTTACGATTTAAAGAAGAGACAGAAAGCATCGGAGAGTCTTAAAGCTTCCGGGGCAAATGTCGTTTGCCTACAGGAGACACATATTGAGGGGTCGCAGCAAGATTTACTAAAAACACCAGGATATCGCCTCATAGTATCTACAACGCAGGGGACACGGACCAGGGGGGGTGCTATTTTATCAAAAGGTGGGGGGGCTACAATTTCCACGTGCGTTATCAGATACACTAGGACGATTTGCAATAGTAGAATGCCACTATAACAACGGGGAAGACAAGCTAACAATATGTACTATATATGGCAATACCAGCGACGATCCAGATGTATTGATTAAGGTTTCTAATGAACTAGCACATTGGCCTCTCCCGTTAATTATATGTGGAGATCTTAATATTCACCTGCCTAGCGAATGGTCCACAGAAGAAGGTTTTAAATTCCAGGGTAGGAAGCGAAAAGTTTTTTATGCCTTAAAAGACATGTGCTTGCTTCATGGGTTACTAGACGGCTGGTCAGCAAAACACCCAGGGGACCCTGGCTACACCTATTATTCACACCCTCACTCAAGACATGTTAGATTAGATTACATGCTTTGTCTAATTCCTTGAGACCAATTTATCAAATTGAGAGGTTACCCAGATATCTCTCAGACCATAACCCGTTGGTGCTTAGCCTTACGAATGTATCAGAGAGATCCAATATAAAAACATGGACATTTGAAAGGGCATTATTACATAATGATGCTTATTGTCAGCAAATGAGAACCTGGATCCCTGCTTTCTTAGAAGATAACGTAGGTTCTACCTCGATTGACATGGTATGGGATGCTCTGAAGGCTTGTGTCAGGGGTGAAACAATGAAATTTTCCTTTAAATACAACAAAATACAAAAACTAAAAATGGCTTTGCTAGAACTAGATCTGCGAAGAGCAGAAGAGGAATTGATTAAAGCGGTAAAGGAAGGAAGGCCGATAGACAATGCGATGCGCAACGTGGCTATCGCTAAAAACTATATTTCAGAAATATCAGTTGAGAGGGCAATTGCTAGAGCCAGCATCAATAGGGAAAAAACATATGAACTGAGCGAAAAAGTGGGACATCAATTAGCTATCAGAACACGAGAAGAGACCTCGTTTGCACTAATAAAAGAAATCAGGGACTCCGATTTGGGGCTAAGATCTGAACCTGCTGAAATAAGAATGGCCTTCCAGAAGTTTTATAGGAAACTATACCACGAAGACAACAACGAATGTGGCGACCCTAAAATCTACCTGGATTTATTCACTCCCAAGTGCCTTGGAACTGAAGACCAGGAACTTTTAGATGGGTCAATCTCTTGGGAGGAAAAATTACTTGCAATAAAGGGCCTGGCTAAGGGAAAAGCAGCAGGTATGGATGGGATGCCGATCGAATTTTACATCAAATTCGCTCCACAACTGAGTACTATATAACATCACTTTTTCAATATATTTTTCAGGGGATGTCAAAGAAATGGGCTCTTATCGCCCCATTACTTTGATCAATGGGGACTCGAAAATCTATTAAAAAATACTGGCATCACGGCAAGCACCTATTATCCATAAAATAGTCTCTGAACGGCAACATGGGTTCGTTCCTGGACGATCTACTATTGATCACATACAAAGAGCTATATCCCTCTTTGACTACACGGGAGTGACAGGAGACCCTATGGCGCTTATAATGCTGGACGCAGAAAAAGCGTTTGATAGGATCTCCTGGAAATACTTATGGAGAGCCATGACTAAGTGTGGGATCGGAGTAAAATATATAATAGCAATTAAACGGCTTTATGTAAATCCTAGTGCCCGCGTTTTGATTAATGGGGTTATTTCTGAAAGCTTCGCCATTACTAGGGGTACAAGACAGGGCTGTCCTTGCTCGCCCCTCCTGTTTGCCATCTATATTGATGCATTTATACACAGCCTAGAAAAAAATGCCTTAATTCCCTCAATTAAAGTACGGAATTTAGAAACTAAATGTATGACATATGCAGATGATATAGCTATAGTTACAGGTGACCCTAACAACGCTATAACATTGATAGAAAAGGAAGCGCATGATTTCGGGTATGTTTCAGGATATAAATTAAACTAGTAAAACTCAGATAGTACTGAATAATAAAATCACGATGAACGACCCGAGAATATTTGATAAGGCGACATATTTAGGGGTCAGTATTAGCGCTAAACATGAAAACATAGTCAATGATAATATTGAACCCCTAATATACCGCACCAAGAAAGAACTACTGCGGTTACATAATCTGCATCTAACAATTGGGGGTAGAACTAATGTTGTCAAGATGTTATTTTTTCCAAAGTTTCTTTATTTATTTCGAGCTATATGCTTAGAATTTTCCCCACAAATTTTTAAAAACATAGACACTATGTTTTCTCGTTTTTTATGGGGATATAATAGACCACGCAGAGCACTTAAATGGATTACTCTACCCCGAGAGCGAGGTGGCTGGTCATTACCCAATTTCAAATTATATTATTGGGCTACAGTGCTAAAATACAGTGTTAATTTACTTATGGCTAACCCGGATGGTCACAACATACCTACCCCGCAAGAACTTATCCTGGGTGATGGAAGCGCTGGTTGTCTATGGCGCCACATTAATGATGATTATTTAAAAAAAGTGAAATTTAAGACAATCTCTAGTGTCTATAAAGTATGGGGCAATGTAAAAAAATTAGTAGGCTTAGGTCGGTATTCCTTCTATATCCCTGTGTCACAGAATACGGATCTTCCCAAAATATTCCAGGATGTATTTGTGCAGAGATGGGTTGAATCAGGTGTTACGCAACTGGGGTGCTTATTTTCTACTCACAGACTCAAATAATTTGACGAATTGAAAACAAATTTCAATTTGACGAATCGAGACTTTTTTAAATTCCTCCAGGTACGGGATTTTATATCAAAGAAGGGGGGTGGCCGTATCAAATTTCTACCCTCTCAAATCATTGAGAAACTAAGATTAGCTAAAACTCCGAGGATTGGCGAGATATATGCTGGATTAAATTCATTACTACCCGATGATATGGATAAACATGGGGTGGCATGGCAGACTAGGTTGGGGGTCTGTCCTCAAATCTCCATTAATGCTTACGAAATGTCACTCACCTGCTTAATGTCCATGAAACTCCAGGCACAATTCTTTAAAACTTTCTTCTCACTATATTATACTCCTGGAAAACTAGCTAAATGGGGAACGGGGAAAGGAACAACCTGTCCACGATGCGCATCTCCCGCAGCAGATTTAACTCATATGTTCGCCTCATGCCCAAATCTAGTCAATGTATTAACAGAAGTTTCCGACTTTATCTCGAGCATCGCACATTGTAGGGTTAATATCACTAATGAAGAAGTCTTGCTGGGTATATCCAGCACCGCCCGACCTCATGAAATACAAGGGCTGATTTTCGTAGCTATGGCAGTCTTCAGGCTGTGCGTCGCATCAGCATGGATAGATCCGCTACCCCCATCATTTTTAGAATGGAGAACTCAACTGCTTGCGACTTGCAGCCTGGAGGTTGCAATCTATAGAAATAAAGGGAGGGTTAAGCGGAATCGGGGCATGAAGATCTGGGCACCACTGCTAGCATGGATTCAGGATGCCTAACTGTTGTAATAATACATATGGGCCATTTGCTGTAATTTTGAAACATCTCTAATCGATTGTTATCTTTTCGATCTTAAAATTGTCTAAAATTATTGTTTATGGTGTAAATAAAAAGTGTTGGATACCTGTTCTCCGGGGCGGGGTGGTGTGTACTATTAAACTTGGAAACTCTAATAAAAATTGGTAAAAAAAAAAAAGAGAAGTGTGCACCACTCTGAGGTCTATAGTTGAGGTATTCAATAGACGAGCCCCTTCACAATGGGGTGTGCATACACATGTGGGCCTCTGCAGACATTGACCCTTCAGATATATTGGAATAGTCTTCCCTGCTCAGATACAGAACATTCAGTGCAGCAGAGCTTCTGATAGAGACTTCTAACTGAAGATTCCTCACCTTTTTTGCATACTTCCCCAGGCTCCAACTGGATCTGGAAACTTTTAAGCGAACCTCGGCATGACGTGTGGCTTCTCACTAATGCGGTTTCGCTCCAGAAATGACATGCGGCGCCAAGGTGGGAGGCACACCTGCACACTGACTTATGATGGACTTTTAGCCGCAGATTCCTCACCTTTTAAGTGTTCCCCAGGCATCCGACTGAATCTGGAAATTTCCATAGTACTTCTTTGGCTGTGTGATTCCATAATAAAACTGTTCCGCTCCAGAAGTGATTTGTGGGCATACATTGGCACCACTCCTGTGCACTGACATCTGTTCCATCCTTTCGACATCACCAGACACTGACCCAGAGCATCTCTCCTCTCTGAGGGACACCTTATCTCGATTAGTGTTTAAAATTTTCCAGTGTGCAAGAGATGTCACCTCAGACGCCCAGCTTTAAAACATTTAAGGACTGTCACAAGCAGAGGTCTATGGCTTATCCCTCACCAGACGTGCCTGTGATGTCTGGAATGGAGCCACGACTCAGACCTGCAGAGACTGCACGTTAATGAATCTGAAGAGCATCGTGAACGCAAGGCAACCTTTGTGGCAAGGCACATGACGAATGCAGCGTAGGGACTGCTCCAAGTCCCTCAAGTCCAAGGCTCAACATCTGTTCAATTCCTGGAGTTAACTGAGCCTCTCTAAAGGCTGGTCTTTTTTGTGCTCTAAGTCAGTTGGTAAGCACATTAAACATGAAGTCTATACAGAGTTCCCCTCCTTCACACCAGTACCACTCCCTTGATTAAGCGTGTGGGCAGCGCGAACAGTCTCTCCGGTCAAAGTTGGCTGAGTTTGGAACCAGCTCCGCAGCTGGTTCCGGCACAACTGGAGTTTCCAGGGCCTTCTGCCACATCTCACAAGATTGAAGATGGCCTTGCCGCTATGCTCCAAATAATCAAATCTGAATCCTTCTGGTGCCTCTTCGGGGCCCACAGTTGAATGCTTGCCACCTGGGCTACTGCTCCCAAGCTTGCCATTAGAACCAGCTGAATCATCTGTGCTGCTTCTCCCCTTCCAAGCCCAGCTATGTCAACTTCACCACATAAAGAGGTGGCCCCAATTGTCTTCTGCAGCACCAAATTAACGCTGTTCTAACCTCGACCAGTATCTCACTCGAATCTGAATGTGGCACCCATTTCTAAACTCATTACCATAAGGCAGACTTCATTCTTTGCATTACTTTTTTGAGATTCTCTAGTAGGCTATGATGAAGCAAGGTGAAGAACAAGATTTTGTTCAAACTTGTGAATTTAATCTCCCATAACAATAATTAAATTAATAAGCTTGTGGTGAAATTACTAATCAACTTAGTTTAAGAATGCAATCATCAATACACGTGGGATAAACTAATGTGCTTTATGTTGCAAACGCAAAGAAAAAAATAATAAACTAGCCTTGTCTATTGTCTTTGTCAGTATTAAATGCGGCTGTTTAACTAATGGCATGTGCTTATTTTGTGTGCTTATGTTATGTCTTTTCTGTGACGAAAGCTCATGGAGTTCGTGCAGTTCAAAAAGGAAAAGTAATTATAATGCTGCCTGATTGTGCTTTTGCTAGGTAACATAATTAACAGAATTATTTAGTAAAGGGGGTGGGTAACAGAATGGGTCGCAATTCTTTAATTAATTGATATCTTGTGTTTTTTTAATAATAGTTTCCAAAGTGAGGCCTAAAGGTGGTTCAGAAAACATGGCTGACAGAGCTGCAGATGCTAAAGCTTGTCCAGAGTGAAGCCTTTGCACATGCGTAGCTGTGAAGATTTTTACTGCACTGTCATCGTTAATTGAAAAGCAGTTCTTTGGTTGAGTTGAACGTGCTCATGAAGAAAAGGCTCAAGGACAGAAACTTAAAGTGTCTGCCAAGGCTAGGAAGTAAAATGTTCAAAACTCGAGGAAAAGTAACTTTCTTGAGGAAGATGAAAGTTGTGGAAGTGAAAGACAATGGGGCTTATGTGAAGCCTGGACTTGGTCAAGAATCGGAGATGACCTAACACATTTTATCATGGACTGACACAGGACAGCCAATGAAAAGCTCGGATTTGCTTAAAAGAATGTACAATGTAGAAAGTTTAGCTCGAAAGAAAGGTATAAAACCTGACACCATGAGCAGGAAAAAGCTGCTCACTGCTTTCCGATTCCTGAATGACGTGACATGCTGTTGGACCTTTGGCGCATGTAAGGACAGCAGATTTTAAATGATTTTTCCTTTCTAGGTGAAGTGAGAAATAGTCAGGGAAATAGATTTAGGGAATGGAAACTGTTATTCTGCTAATATTTCATGATTCAGAGCTTGCTTTGAAAATTTCAGTTTATTAATTCATTTCCTTATTAAAATGCTGCGTTCTTATTTGCTTATAAAATAAAGATTCCAAAACGCAAATGCTATTTTCTTTATGAAGAATAAAGTTAATAAAATTAGATTTGAAAAGACAAGCTGGTCTTGTTTATTCATGGTCTAGTTTCCATCACTTGATCCAATCGCCTTAGTGGTCTGATTAATAAATAATAAATGTTTAAAACCATGGTGAAAATAGATAAACTGCAGTTGTATATAATAATGTAAATAATATGTGAGTAGTTTTGATTAATCACACCACCTGATTCAGTTGCTCAAAAATTGTCTCATTGGTGTTATGGGCCTTTATATGTGTTACATGATTAATGGTGAATATTGAGATGATAGGTAGCGTTTATGAGACAGTTTTTCAAACAGAGCGCTGGATCAATTACTTGGTAGCAGAGTTACGGTTTCTGTGGTAACTAGCATGTTACATGGGATTAATGTCTAAAACATGTTAAGTTTGTTCAGTTGTTATATGTAGTCGAAAGGTTTTTTCCAGCAGTGTGAAAATTCCTGGTTTGTGCCGGCATGAGAAGTGTGACAGGTAAAGTTACACAGTGCATTTGTTCTGTTTCAAAATAGTGGTATCGCCGTATATCACAAGTGTTGTGGTCATACAGCACAAGTTTAGGGATTTTAGGTGTGTAAGGTAGAATGCAGAGTGAGGATTGTCTATGAAATCGTAGCTTTCGAGTATAGGGCCTCCTGTCCTGTTTTAAAACTCACTGTGAAAAGAGTAGTAGAATTTATCTAAGCTTGAGTGAAGGGTAAGGAAGCGTCGTCTATCTTACTGGCGAGTGAGGATTTCTATATGTGGGTTAAAGCCCTACTAAAGATTTATATATGCATGGTTAGGGATTTTTCAGTATGAATGTGCGTAAATAAATTTGTAATCTACGATCGGAACTCTTAATTGTCTCTAAGGAGGTGTAAAATATATCTGTATGTGCATTTAGAGAGAAACGAGTTCGTTATTACCTGCTAGAAGGGTAAAGTAGCCTTACTTTATCAACGAATTTAAATATTCTATGAAAATAGTGTCGTCTATTTCACGTGAAAAGAATACTTGAATGTTTGGGAAAGCTATCTCTTTACTTCAGCGAAACAGACAAATGGTTTGTTTTTGTGGAGTTAACTGAATTCAATTGAAAGATTTGTAAATATGGCGCTTTGAAAAAATTTTGTAAAGGAGGTGTTAGTTTAAGGAGTGGAGTGAGGGACAGAGCAGCTGCAGCGGTAGCATACGTCACAAGTGTCACGCTGTGATTGGCTAACATACGTCACAGTATTCGCGCACATATTGGTTCATGTGACTAAGGCAAGCTTACAGCTGATTGGCTCATCCTGAAAAACAGTAATTATATTGGTTGAGCAAAATAGTGACGAAGCTTAACTTGATTGGTTTGTTGGTAAGTTTCGCGCACGGATTGGTTGGTGTTGTGGAATAACAAGGAAGTTGTTACGATCTTTACCGAAGGAAGGGAAATTGTTTAAAAACATGGATTACTATTACATAAAGGAGAAAAAGAAGCTTTCATGGTTTCAGAGATTGGAAAACAAAATTAAACCTGACAAGAAAATTTTAACGCGGGTGGAAGATTACTTCATAAGTACAAAACACCTGCAGCTTATATGTTTGGTGAATATGGTTATCATACTTGTCTTTGGATTGAGAATTGGATGAAGTATACTGAAAATGATGGTGTATTAGCATGGCTGGAAGATGGATCATTTAACATAGCAGTTTTGAAAAATTTAAGAGAAAAAATGATGAAACTCGTACCAAAGCCTAGACCTACTCAATTTGAAGCTTTAGTTGAATGGGAAGATGAAATGTTCGAATTAGAACGAGAGAGTAGAGGAATGTTAAGGGGAACCGGATTAGGTCTTGGTAGAGAAACACATGAGGATAGAATGCGACGATGGAGAAGTTCAGACATGTGTGAAGGCTTGTACCCAGTGAGACTAATTGATGAGGTAACTGGACAAAAGAGTGCCCAAAAGAAAAAGAAAAATAGAGTGTAAAGGGATTCAGAAGATGCGGTATTAGAAGAAATTTATACTAGAAGACCGCCACCTTATCAACCAGTTTGTTCTTGGACTTCTCCAGGTGCCCCTCCAAGAGAAATTATTGATGAGACATCTCCTAAAACAAATCCGAATTATAGACAAACACCTGAAAGAGTAGAAACAAGACGTAATTCAAATATATCGGGAGAAAATAGAAATTATACTGAAACTCCAGTTCAAAGAAATGAAACAGAAAGAAATGAGGAATTACCAAATACCTCAGAATATATTCGTTCAACGAATGAATTAATACAGCAGTTAACTAAAAGCATGGAAGCAGTAACAGTACCTGTAACGATTGGACCTGTTCTTCCAGTATTTGATCAAAAAGAAATTAGGAATTCAGCTTCAACTGTTCCATTAAATTCAGAAATACAGAAGGTGACTGAAAAATTGCATTCAGATTTGTCTGAAATACATCGAGAGAAAATAATGATGCCTGATTTAACTTTTAATCAAAGTTTGTCAAGTAAAACTCCATCTGGTGCAGAATCTGACTCTGGAACTCCGGAAAAAAGGCTGAGTAAAATAGATTTAATACAAACCCCAGAATGTAAATTACTTGATGTTGCAAAAATGAAAGCAGATTTAAAGGAATTAATAATTGGAACGATTGGAACTGACAGATTGAAGGCATATCAGGATGATGAATTATTTATTTGCAAAAGCATAAAATGGAAAACAAATATGATCAATTAGAGGATATGGCTTTTGAATTAGAAGTAGATTTAAGTAAGCAGAAGAATTTGCAGAAAACTTATAGGGTGGATTTCTCTGAAAAAGATATTGAAAATATGAATACCACAGGAAGAATAACTCGTATAAAAGACTTAATTGTGATTTTGAGAAAATGGGGTGAATTAAGTAAATAGAGAACGAAATGGGCAAAGAAAAGAGATGAGGACAGAACAAGTTTAGCTTTTCCTATCAGAGAAAAGGAAAATGTAGTAAATGAGTTTCCAATGAGAGAAATATCAGGAGGAGGGTATGTGCATGTCCCATGGACAAGACAGGACATTTTACTGTTTACAAATGATTTTCCTCGATAAAGAGAAAAACCTGTAGAATGGTATCGACAGGTAGACCGATTTGTGAAAGTTTCAAAAGTTTTGTGGGTTGATCTTGATGGATTCTTTGACATAGTTGTCCCATCAGATCTATGGACAGAATGTAAAACTACTATAGATTGGCCTAGAGAAGAATACCCTTGACATAAAGTAACAGGTGCTCCTTCACCAGAGGTAATGAGAAAGTACGAACAGGTAATTGTGTTTTTGAAAAACAAGATTCCCCCAAAAGAGATAGATTGGGTTAAAATAGATAGAACAACCCAAGAGCCAAAAGAATCAGTACATTCATTTTATGAAAGATTACTGCTGGTATTTAAACAATACAGTGGTTATGAACATTTAAGTGAAAAAGACATGAGCCATTTTATATACAGATTTGTATATGGCTTGAGACCTGAAATTAGTGAAATGGTAAGAACTGGAATAGTTGGTTGGCAGTCGAACACAGTAGATGATATCTTGAGAAAAGCAAAATACTGTAGTGATGAAATAGATGCTAAACAAAAGAAGTTAAAAGAAAAGGCTATGTGGGCACAGGTAAAAGTGGCTGAACAACAAATAGCAACTTTAGGAAATAAAAATGTTGATCAGAATCAAGGAAAATATAAAGGTAATTATAATAAACATCCAGTCCCGCTTGGACTCGAACAACGCACTATACTTGGGGGCCCCCGAGATGACCCTCCGGAAGCTGCAGGTGGTACAAAACTGCGCAGCACGTACCATACTCCAGATTCCGCGATCCCAGTCCGTCAGACAGGGACTGAAAAGCCTACACTGGCTGCCCGTGAAACAGAGAGTGGCATTCAAGGCTCTGTGCATCTTGCACCGTGCTTTTTGGAAGACCGGATCGGCAATTAATAACAGCCTTGTCACCCCCTACCACCCTAACAGGAACCTCCGGTCTACGGGTGCTTTTCTGGCAGTGGTACCCAGAGTGAAGAGAGCCAGGTCCGGGGGTAGGCTTTTCTCACTGAACGCCGCCAAGCTTTGGAATGCCCTCCCCCTCGCTCTTCGATCCACACCCGACCTGCTTACATTTCGTAAGAAATTGAAAACAACACTTTTTGTTAAACCCCTCTAGTTCTTCCCTCTGCTCCGTCACGTCTCTATCTGAACTCAGCGCTTGGACGCCCCTGGGCAGCAACTGCGCTTAACAAATCGATAAATAATAATAAAATAATAATAATAAACCAAAATTAATGGGAAATATAAAAGATTTAAAACAGAAACTCCCATGTTTTAATTGTGGCGAAATTGGACACTGGAAGTGTGAATGCAAGAATCCGCCCAGGAATTATTTTAAAAATGCATCATTAAATCCACAGATGCAGAATGAGATAAATCAGCAGCAACAGCTACAGCGACAGGTAGTGATTCAGCAAAGTCATTTACCACAACCGCCATTGCCAAACTGTGTAAATGTGCAGAGATACAGTGCAGAAACAGGATTCAGCCAAGGTGAACAGGTAAACAGATCGCCAAGAGTGAGTGTGTCGAATGTGTCTCAACAATATTGGTTGAAAGAAGATGGAGGGAGTGAATCTGAAGAATACTTCTGACGGTGCCTGAGAGAGGAGGAAGAGTGTGTGCTTGGAGCCACTCTTGAAGTAGATCAATCTGGTCCATTTGTAAATGGTAAAGTGAATGATGTAGAAATTACTTTCCTAGTGGATACAGGTGCTACCCGTTCTACTGCTAGATCAGTGGAAATAGAAAACCTTCCTCTCTCTAGAGATAAAATCCAAGTAGTAGGTGTAGCTAATCAGCAAATAAAAACAGATTTAGCTGAACCAGTTGAAGTTGAAATAGGTAAATTTAAAGACATGCATAGATTTGTAGTTTGTGATAGCAGTCCAGTAAATCTATTAGGTAGGGATATCTTGTGTAAAATGAATTGTGCAATATATTGCTCACCGGATGGTATAGAGCTTCAAACTCCAGAAGAAGATGGGCTTTACAAATGAACTATGTCAATGGGGGAGGCAGAAGAAAGTAAATTATTTCCTGTGTTTGATAAGAATAATCTACCTGAAGAATTAAAAGACACAGTGAATGTAAAAATTTGGGATTTCACTGGAGATGAAATGGGTTTGATGAAAAATGTAGACCCAGTAAAAATATCAGTAAAACAAGGAGCAGATTATCCAAACATTCCTCAGTATAAAATGAAAGCAGAAGTGATTGAAGGTGTTACCCCTGTAATAGATAAGTTCATAAAACAAGGTGTTCTAAAAGAAATTGAGAGTAGTCCATGTAATTCACCAATTATGGGAACTAAAAAGCCAAATGGAACTTTCAGGATTGTTCAAGACCTGAGAAAGGTTAATAAAATTGTTGTTCCATTTTGCCCAATTGTACCAAATCCAGCGTTAATTTTATATCAGATTCCGCATGATGCAGAATGGTATACGGTTATTGATTTGTGTAATGCATTCTTTACTGTTCCATTGCATCCAGAAAGCCAACAAATGTTTGCGTTCCGGTTCAAAGAGCGTATTCTAGCATGGTGTCGAATCCCTCAAGGGTACACTGAAAGTCCATCTATTTTTAATCAATTGCTAAAGAAATCATTGGAAAATCTTGATTTACCTGGAAAATCTACGTTAGTGCAGTATATTGAGGACCTTCTTGTGGCTGCAAAAACAAGATATAATTGTGTAACAGATACCATTACTCTTTTAAATCATCTGTCAGATGAGGGACATAAAGTATCTCCTGCAAAATTACAGTTTTGCAAACAAGAAGTAAAATATCTTGGTCACAGAATTGCAAAGGGAGTCAGACAAGTGAGAACAGAAAGAATAAAAATTATTCAAGCAATGCAACCTCCAAAAACACAGACACAGGTTAGAATGTTTCTAGGAATGGTAGGTTATTGTCGTCAATGGATTAGTGGATTTTCAGTAATTGCAAAGCCACTGCAGAGATTGACAAAAGCAGACATAAAAGACCAGATTAGCATAACAAATACTGAATTAGAAGCTTTTGAACAGTTGAAGAAAAGTTTGTGTGAAGCTCCAGCATTGGGAATGCCTGATTATGAAAAAGAATTTGAGCTGTATTGCAGTGAAAGAGAAGGATGTGCATTATCAGTTCTGATTCAAAGACATGGAAGACTGAGAAAGCCAATAGCATATTTCTCAGCTGTTCTTGACCCTGTTGCAAAAGCATTGCCAGGTTGCTTAAAAGCAGTAGCTGCAACAAGTGTAAGTTTGGAACAAAGTGAAGGAATAATAATGGGATTTCCTGAAAGAGTATATGTACCACACTCAGTTGAAATTCTCCTCACTAGAAGCAGAACACAACATTTGACAAATAATAGGCTAACAAAATATGAAAAGGTTATTCTTGGCTCGGACAATGTTTCAATTGCGAGATGTGTGAATTTAAATCCTTCCACATTACTACCTGACAGTACTGAAACAGAAATCAGGGATGAGGTTGATCATGAATGCCTGGATGTATTAGAATATTGCACTAAACCAAGACAGGACATAAAAGATGTCCCATTAACTGAATCAGATTATGTTTTATTTGTTGATGGTTCATACTTAAGAACAGATGAAGGTGTTCTGAGTGCAGCATATTCGGTATGTACAGTTGCAGATGTAATTGAAGCTTCCTGTCTCAAAGGAATTCGTTCAGCTCAAATAGCAGAATTGATTGCTTTGATTCGTGCATGTGAATTGGGAAAAGAGTTAAAAATTACCATAGTGACTGATAGTCAATATGGTTATGGTGTAGTCCAGGACTATGGCCAGCTCTGGTCTCAAAGAGGTTATTTAACTTCTGCGGGATCACCAATAAGAAATGCTCAGTTGAATAAAAGATTGATTGATGGAATTCAGCTACCACAGAAAATTGCAGTGGTAAAGTGCACAGCACATAAAAAAGGTGAGGATTACATAACAAAAGGAAACTCATATGCTGACTCAATAGCAAAATTCTGTGCAAAACATAATGTGTCCATTAATCGGGAAAAAGAAAATGAACATGTTTTGAACTTACTTATGCTAACATCTGTAGTTGAGACTTGGCAGGGAGTAAAACAGTTGCAAGATGAGGCAAATGATGAGGAGAAAAACACATGGTTAAAAGCAGGATGCAGACAGAGAGAAGAAGATGAGGTTTGGGTTTACAAAGATGACAGACTAGTAATGCCAGATAGTATGATTTCTGACATGGCACGCATGTACCATGGTCCAGGACATATTGGTAGAGATTCAATGATTAGATTATTCAGACAAAATTGGTACAATCCAAAATTCAGAATAATTGCAGAGTCCTTTTGTCAAAGGTGTCTTATCTGTCAACAGATCAACCCAAACAGAAAAACTGTTGTGAGCATGGGAACAATAGGACGGGAGGGTGGTCCATTTACCAGAATACAGCTTGACTTCATTGACATGCCACCACACAACAAACTCAGATCTGTCTTGGTGATAATCTGTCTGTTTTCGAGATGGGTAGAAGCATTCCCAACACGTCACAATGATTCAATTACTGTCGCAAAATTGCTTTTGAGAGAATTCATACCAAGGTATGGATTTCCAGTGACGGTCGAGACAGATCGTGGCACACATTTTGAAAACATTGCTAAAAATGATTTGTGAAGCACTGGATATAAAGCAAAAATTACATTGTGCTTACAGACCAGAAGCATCCGGTGTTGTTGAGCAAGTGAATGGTACAATAAAAAACAGAATAGCAAAGATGTGCTTAGCAACAGGAATGAAGTGGACAGATGCACTTCCACTTGTTTTGATGTCTTTGAGAAGTATTCCAGATAGAAAAACAGGATTGAGTCCTAATGAGATACTAATGGGTATGGTCATGAGGCAAGCATTTGTTCCAGTTGATAAACTGTTGAGCATTAATGATAGCGTCATTATGGATTACTGCAAAAATCTGATGTGGTGACTTCTGTGTTCCATCAGGTGGGAACTGAAGTAATTACAAAAGAGAAAGAACAAGCTCATGATCTGTTACCAGGAGACTGGGTAAGGACAAAAGTACTTCGAAGAAGAAACTGCCTAGTACCAAGGTGGCAGAAGGCAAGACAGGTGATATTAGTCACAACAAATGCCGTAAAGTGTAGGGGATTGAAGAGATGGATTCATGCTAGCCACACCATACGTGTGCCTGCACCTTAGAATCCTGACGAAGGTGAAACAACAGCTGATTCAGATTCAGAAGAAGAACCTGAAAGAAATCCAGATCCTGAAGATTGACAAGAAAGTCGACATCTGGAAAATTCAAATGTGAATGAAGAAAATGAAGAAATTGT
This sequence comes from Lissotriton helveticus, assembly GCF_964261635.1. Lineage (NCBI taxonomy): Eukaryota > Metazoa > Chordata > Amphibia > Caudata > Salamandridae > Lissotriton > Lissotriton helveticus. Next base: position 897,550,510 of record NC_136068.1, on the reverse strand, counting down.
GATACAAGACTCTGAAGAAAATGATGAAAATCTGCTAGATCAAGAGGCAGAAAAGGAAACTGAACAAGAAGTGATTCAAGATCAGGAGAGTATTGAAAAGCAGTTTGGAAGCTCTGGAAGAAGGAACGGAAATTCTGAAACTGGTGAATTGGAAGTAATTGAGGAAGAAGAAGAAGAAATTCCAAGTACCAGCTATAAGGATGATGTTCCTAACAGAGTGAAACTGCCGAGTAAAGAAGTACCTGAATCTAAAGAAGAATCTGATACAATCAAACTGATTATTAATAAATCAGCTGATAACACAAAGTGAAACAGATGAAAGTGGAGATGAATCGAAAGTGAAAAGATCAAGGAAAAGAGCTTGGAGAGTGGAGTATAAATTAGCGGAACCGAAAAGGAAATTAACAAGAAAAGGAGATAATTGGCCAAATGAAAACAAAGGCCTAAAATTTAAATTAGTAAATAAAACAAAAGAGCAGGTGAATGAGATCACAAGTCAAAAAGAAGAAGACTCAAATAAGAAAAAACAAGCAGGAAAGAAAATAGAAGTGATTAACAGCAGAGCAAAAAGAGTAATAAAGCCAAATCAGAAGTACAAATCACCTGAGTGGACCTATATTATAATTCCACCAGTAGTAGAAGTAAATAATAGTCAAGAAAATTTTGATGATGTAAGTGATAATGATTGATTTTGTTCATTAGGTGACACAAGGTTGAAGAAATTGTGTTAGGTGACACAAGGTCGAAGAAATTGTGTTAGCTAGAAAACACATTGATGTATGACATAAGGTCGAAGAAAAGCTGTTATAAAATAAAGTTATCTGTAAAAAAAAAAGAGGGGAGTATATTTAGTAATTTTTCATTTTTCATTTTTTTTCAAGGCGTTTTGAAAGTAAGGATGCCTTCTTTTAATAATAATTCAAGATGCTCAATTTTCAAAAGATGTTGCAAATTGTCTTCAATATGTGTAATCTTGATAATTTTAGTTTGGTTAATTTTAGCTGTCATTTTTCCTTTTGGAATGGATAAAGAGATGTATAAAACTAACATGACTAGTAAAGTTGTGGTTAATCATGATAAAGTTGATAAGACTGATAAAATTATTGTACATAAACCAGAGATTCATCAAGATAGATCTGTGGGAGATTTTTCTAGTAATACCTTTTCCAGACTTTTATCTGAATATGTTAAGGTGATGGACGCAAAAGACTGCTACATTTGTGTGAAGTTACCTACTTCTTTGTCTGAAGGTGTTACGTATAATATGCTTCCTCTTACTTATGGCATAACATGTAGTGTAATAGCTAGTTTGTTTTTATCAAACTGGACGTTTGGAATATTATTATTCAGATTTTGATGAGATTTTTGCAAATTTAAAAGTTGAAGATAGCTTGAATAAAGTGAAATATGCTAAACAGATGAGGGAATTTTTCCTAGTGACTAGTGAACTCACTTACGAGTATGCTTTTAGAAAAAATTTAACATGTAAATTGACAACAGAGGAAAAGACGCTCTTAAATATGGTGGAAGAGAGAAGGGCAATTTACAAACAAAATGAGATGCTGAAACAAACAAAGTCTACATTTTGGCAGATGGCAGATGAAAAGCTCAATGGTAGAAATGAAAATGTTGCAATTCACATAGAGAAACCTGTTAGTGGAAAATTTAGTATAAGAAGAGATAATACTTTGTTTGATAATTATTTTGTAGGTGCAAGTCAATGTGAAGACACTTATCGTATTATAGGGGGTTGGGTATTTAAAGGAGGCAAAGATCCAATTTTTCCTGGAATTTATTTTGTTTGTGGGAATAAGGCTTATTACAATCTCCCAGACCATTGGTATGGGACATGTTATGTAGGTTTAGTTTTTCCTAAAAATGTTCATGTAGATAGAAAGCGTGCTTTCAATTGACAATTGATGGCATCCTTTAGGGCACACCTGGGTAGAGGGGTGTAATACCTCCTGATCTTTCTTTTCCAAAAAGATGAAATTACTTCAATCAAGTTCAATTTTTTGTTTTAATCCAAGTGGATATGTTGCTTCACATATTCAGTACAATTCATCATTTTGTTATTCATAATTTCCTCCCGGTCCGATGCATTTCGGGCTGCTGCCTTTCTTCTGGGAGCATCTGAAAGACGACATATAATACCCATATGTATTCATTCATGAAATGCGTTAAAACATCATGACAAGTTCACAAATGTAATAAAGGGTTAAATCAAACATAATACATGTGCCGGTCTGTGGTGAGAGTTATTCATGCATGTTTAACTAGTGGGTGCAGAAACTATCGTGTGAGGATTATGTCTGTCCAATGTGGTAGGTAAAAAATGTCACGAGAATGAAACTAAAGACCGAGAGAATTAGTGATATTTGTAATCGCGCTTTAAACAAAACAAGCTAATGTGAATAACAGCTCAATGAAGTTATGTTTACGATTCAAATGGTGGTTAAAATGTGTGATGGGAAGGGGTAACGTACAATGCCTTTTGAGGTTCAAAAAGGATCAACTGAATAAAGCTTAACACTGTGAGCGTGTCAGATCTAATGGGCGTAACGGCTCTGACAAGCTGCATGGGATTGAAGGGATCGTTGAATGATGTGCCCATCCGCTTAGGTAATGTTAGTTCAAAGTGGATAAACAAATGTCTTTAATATCCCAAGTAGCCGCCTTTGATAAAGAAGTTACTCAGGAAGGTCATATAAGCGCTACGCAGTACATAAACTGCTGAGTTTACTTACAGTTAGCTGTTGAATAACATGCAGTCAAGGTTCCAAAGTGCTTTGCTGATGTGAATGAAACGCGCGAGAGGACACGATTCAATAAAGTAGAACTAAAGTCCCGTTCACGTGACCGGAACCATGGGGATAGAAATGGGACTATCTCTCTGGTGGAATGAAGTAGTAAAGTAAAAAATGGATAAAGCTATGTGTAATGTTCAGTCAGTGATATAATCCTGATAAACGAGGATACGAAGCATGTGCATTAAGTAAACCGTTTAAACAAAAAGACAAAAAACAATACATTTTAACAAAAACAAATTCATGAATTCTTCGGGTTTTTTGAACTGCAAGGAAACTGTCCAGAACTATAAAGCCATAAGGGTCAGAATTAATTAGCCAATTACAGATAGCACAAAAATTCAATTCGTTCATTTAAACCATATGGTTTCATGGACTGAAGTCTGTAAATCAGAAGTTTTCCCTCTGAAGAAGAAATTTATTGTTCTCTCGTCCTTCCATTTTTGTGATCACTTCCAAAATCATATATTTCAATTGGGAGACAGAATGATTAATTTCATTAAAATGGATTGCTACTGTAGATTTTTGGTTCTTAGTACGATTGTTGGACTTGTGTTCATTCAAGCCTACCTTGATCTTTCTCTCCGTCTTACCAATGTAAGTTTTGCCGCAAGGGCACTTCAAAAGATATATCACATTACTGGTATCGCATGTTGCTGTTACATTAGTCGCCAATTCATATCCTTTCATTGGATGTGTGATTTTGTTGCCCAAAATGATGTTATGACAATTGTTGCAATTGTTGCAAGGTCTGGTTCCACGAGCTTGTACGTTGGTTATCCTTTTTTGTTTCAAAATTTCTCCTAAGTTCTTCCCTCTAGTGTAAGCGAGCAAGGGTGGAGGCTTAAACATATCTTTAAAATCCGTTTCTATTTGTAGTAACGGCCAATGTTTCAAGACAATGTTCCTAAAGGTGGTACTCACATTAGAAGATTTAGAAACAACTACCATCCTGTCAGTTTTGGATTTTGTTGTGGGCTTAAACAAAATTTCTTTGCGATCCAATAGTTTAACTTGGTTTTTGGCAGTCTCCAATAATTCATTCGGATATCCTCTTGAGCGGAATCTCTCCGTCATTTCATCCAAGCGAGTCTCCATTGTGGTTTGGTCTGACGTGATGCGCTTGACTCTCAACAATTGAGATTTAGATAAATGTTTTTTCAGAGAAGCCTGATGAAAGCTGGTGAAATGTAAAACATTGTTTCTGTCTGTCGGCTTACGAAATAGGTCAGTGATGATGTCATTGTCTTTTAATGTGATTTTCACATCCAAAAAGGTAATAGATTCTCTGTTTATGTTCCAAGTGAATTTTATGCGTTCATCAACAATGTTTAAGTTGGCCAATGCTTCTTCTAAGCTTTCTCTGGTATTTTTCCAAACGATAAATAAACCGTCCATACATCTTAATGTTGTCACTCCAATTGGGGTTAGACCATATGTTCCTCTGCTCAAATTCACCCATGTAGATATTCGCGTAGACAGGAGCTGCGCAATTCCCCATACTCGTGCCTACCAATTGCAGATACCAGTCATCCTGATGTTTAAAATAGCTCTGGTAAAGTGTAAACATCACTAGTGTGATAGAAATACAAAGGGTTCGTTTGAAATGAGCAATCACCTGAATAGATTTAGAAGGGAAAACTTTACAGAAATAATGGGAGACATATTTGGTGCATTAATACCTATGGTAGGAATAACCCTGAATGCAAACAAAATCAGAAAAATTTCTACAATTGTTGATAGATTGTCAACAGATACTGCAAGTGGATTTCAATTAGTGAATACAGAGCTTATTGCTATGAGAACTATGGTAATGCAAAATCATCTTGCTCTTGACATTTTGCTGGCAAAAGAGGGTGGAGTCTGTGGAATTTTGCATGTTCAAAATTGTTGTACTTACATACCTGACAAAAGTCAGAATATAGAAATGTATATAAAAAATATTACTGAATTACATAATGAAGTTGAACCTTTAGAAGACAAAACGTTTTTCAGAATGTTTAAGTAAAAGATTTGCAGCAATTAAACACTGGTTTCATGAGATTGGTAATTCAATTATAGGTAAAATAGTTTTTCCTTTAATAGTCATAGCTATAGTGATACTTTTGTTAAAAATTAGTTGCATGATACACAAGAGAAGAAAATATGTAATAGAAAAGAAAAGAATTTGCAAACTAAGAAAAGAAAAAGAAATAGAATTAGAAGAGTTTCGGAGAACTCAATATGAAAAATGCAGAAAAACAGATGAATCTAAGGTTTAGAAATACTAATATTAAGAAAGTCCAAAACATGTTCAAGGGTTGAAAATTTATAAATTTTGGGTATTATTTGGTGATTTAGAAATCACCAGATGAGGGAGTTGATAAAGCAAGGGGAAGAACAAGATTTTGTTCAAACTTGTGAAGTTAATCTCCCATAAAAATAATTAAATTAATAAGCTTGTGGTGAAATTACTAATCAACTTAGTTTAAGAATGCAATCATCAATACACGTGGGATAAACTAATGTGCTTTATGTTGCAAACGCAAAGAAAAAAATAATAAACTAGCCTTGTCTATTGTCTTTGTCAGTATTAAATGCGGCTGTTTAACTAATGGCATGTGCTTATTTTGTGTGCTTATGTTATGTATTTTCTGTGACGAAAGCTCATGGAGTTCGTGCAGTTCAAAAAGGAAAAGTAATTATAATGCTGCCTGATTGTGCTTTTGCTAGGTAACATAATTAACAGAATTATTTAGTAAAGGGGGTGGGTAACAGAATGGGTCTCAATTCTTTAATTAATTGAGGTCTTGTGTTTGTTTAATAATAGTTTCCAAAGTGAGGCCAAAAGGTGGTTCAGAAAACATGGCTGACAGAGCTGCAGATGCTAAAGCTTGTCCAGAGTGAAGCCTTTGCACATGCGTAGCTGTGAAGATTTTTACTGCACTGTCATCGTTAATTGAAAAAGCAGTTCTTTGGTTGAGTTGAACGTGCTCATGAAGAAAAGGCTCAAGGACAGAAACTTAAAGTGTCTGCCAAGGCTAGGAAGTAAAATGTTCAAAACTCGAGGAAAAGTAACTTTCTTGAGGAAGCTGAAAGTTGTGGAAGTGAAAGACAATAGGGCTTATGTGAAGCCTGAACTTGGTCAAGAATCGGAGATGACCGAACACATTTTATCATGGACTGACACAGGACAGCCAATGAAAAGCTCGGATTTGCTTAAAAGAATGTAAAATGTAGAAAGTTTAGCTAGAAAGGAAGGTATAAAACCTGACGCCATGAGCAGGAAAAAGCTGCTCGCTGCCTTCCGATTGCTGAATGATGTGACATGTTGTTGGACCTTTGGCGCATGTAAGGACAGCAGATTTTAAATGATTTTTCCTTTCTAGGTGAAGTGAGAAATAGTCAGGAAAATAGATTTAGGGAATGGAAACTGTTATTCTGCTAATATTTCATGGTTCTGAGCTTGCTTTGAAAATGTCAGTTTATTAATTCATTTCCTTATTAAAATGCTGCTTTCTTATTTGCTTATAAAATAAAGATTCCAAAACGTAAATGCTATTTTCTTTGTGAAGATTAGAGTTGAAAAGACAAGCTGGTCTTGTTTATTCATGGTCTAGTTTTCATCAGTTGATCCAATCGCGTTAGTGGTCTGATTAATAAATAATAAATGTTTAAAACCATGGTGAAAATAGATAAACTGCAGTTGTATATAATAATGTAAATAATATGTGAGTAGTTTTGATTAATCACACCACCTGATTCAGTTGCTCAAAAATTGTCTCATTGGTGTTATGGGCCTTTATATGTGTTACATGATTAATGGTGAGTATTGAGGTGATAGGTAGCGTTTATGAGACAGTTTTTCAAACAGAGCGCTGGATCAGCTATGACCAGGTTTGAGTTCCCTCAGCACTGTGGTGAGGACAATTGGTATGAGGATTTGCAGGAGGCTAGTGGACTAGATACCTCCCTGAGAAAGCCCTATTCTCCCCTCTCTCTGCATCAACCTCGCAGCCTGCATCGGAATAGCTGTTATGCGAAGCTTCCCCCGATGTAGGTCCTTGCATCGTAAATCTCTTGTCGACGGCAGCCTTGACTACGATGCAGGTTCTCACCTCGGAGCAGACACTTGACTGCACCGCACCTCCCTGACGCCAGACTTCGCATTGCAGCTCCTCAGAACTGAGGTATCGACTTGGCTGTGCGTCGCATCCTCGAAGTGGGACCTCGCAACACTTCCTAACCAAGATTTAAGGTACTCTAGTTCAACGGGCCCAACTGTGTCCCCATAGCTGGCCCACGCTCCATCGTGTTCGACCTGAACTTGATTTTGTCCCGGTCTAGCACGACCAAATATCCACAGTTGGCGCTTGTGTTTTTTTTGTCTCTATATTCACTAAAATCTTTAAAATTGCATAGCTCCGATTCTACAGGTTAGATTTGTCGTTTTGGTCTTGTTTTATTTATTAAATATTCTATTTTTTCTCATCTGGTGTTGGATCCCTTCTGTGGTATTTTCATTTCATTCCAGTTTTAAATGTTGAACATTCATTGTGAAGCAGAATTCACCAAGTGATGGATTGTTCACCCACTAATAGGGAACGTGACCTGGGTTTAGACCGTCGTGAGACAGGTTAGTTTTACCCTACTTATGTGTTGTTGCAATAGTAATTCTAACATCAGTAGGGTAAAACTAACCTGTCTCACGATGGTCTAGACACATTGCCTCAAAGTTAAGACTGACTGCTTTATGCCAAGCTACCAGGGACTTGAGCACAGGTTAATTTGGGGTTGCTTGTGAAGGATTGGTTTCCTGCTTGAGTAAGGATTTACACGAGAGTTGGAGAAAAGTTTTGATAAGGTCGGTTGATGATTAGTTGAGATTGGTAATTGTTTTTAAATCCGTTTTAACACCTATAATTATCACGACATTGCATGCAATAATCCCATTTCTTTCAATAAAATTGTTAGACTAAAATTAGTAGTCCTAATGGTAGGACCAAGAGTAATAAAAAATTGAGGAAAAGAATAATGGGTTTGTTTGCTGCCTCCACATTGTGGGCGGCTAGCCTGAAGAAAATGGCCAGATTTTTTAGGTCATGCTTGTGCCAAGGACGTTTGAGGATTGGGCCATAAACCAAGGTATATGATTGGTGAGGTAGGCAGATCTACAAGGAAATCATGAATCTGTTGTTCCAGGTCAAGGGTTGAGAAGTCGCAACCCGTAAGGAGCTGAGATTGAAAAAGATTGGATCTAAAAGGTGCCCAGCCGAGTGCATGGCGCCAGTGACTAATGGGGTTGACTGCATAGCAGCACGGATGTCTACGAAGTTGTTGAAATAGCTATTGTTTGTCGCACTGAGATCCCCAATGAAATTAAAATTGGCTAGTTTGATGACCAGTGGTGCTATCAAATTGGTCATTTCCTGAGTGCATTAAGTCAGGCTATAAACAAGCGTGTCTATAGATCAAGGCAATGCTGCCTCTTTTACTGCTGGATCTAATATAATTCTTCAGGAAAAAGCCAGGAGGTAGTGCTCAGTCAGATTTTGCTGCCGTGGACTTGTCTAACTGATTTTCTGTTAGAAATAAAATATTGGGGGGCGTGGCCAAGCAGCATGGCCGACAGGACGTGAGCTCCTCCAGCTCCGTCCCGAAGACCAACGAAATCCTGTCTAAAATCCTGCCCGGGCTGTCCCGCTTTCTGCGACCTGTGTCGGAACCCGCTCTGACCCGACTGAGGCCATTGAGCCGGAGAAGCGGTCCCGGAATCCCTCGTGGTCGAGGGTGAAAACTCTGCCGGGGGTGGTGCTGGCGTCCTGCTTTACGTGACGCCGCGGACTGGGCCTGTACGGAGACGCCGGACTGCGGGCGCTCCGCCTGATGCGGTTGGGTTGGCCGAGCCCCTGACGGGTCCCGGCGTTCTACCCGAGTCCCCGTAGGTGTACTGGGGCGGCGGAGAGTAGCGGCTCTGCACCTTGGGGCCGGAGTGAAGGAGACGACGAGGTGGAGGCGCTGTCCATTTTGGCTGTGCTCCCGAGGCGGAGCTCCACCCCTGACGCTGCTGCAGCCGAGGATTGCCCGGAGCACCACCAGAGAACCTGCAATCGGTGGCGGAGGGCGTGAGTACTGCTGCCCTGAGATTTACCGGTGCCTCCGGTTGGAGTGGGGGCCCCGCTTGCCCGGTGCCCGACCTGGCCTGACCCTCCTACGGTGACCCACAGCGGCTGAGCGCCTGCTTCCACCAGCCCCCCCTGATTCGATACCGACTTCCTCTACCATACTACCTTCGGGGGGCACAGACGCTGGCGATCCTCTGACTGCGGTGGTCCCTCGCCCCCTCCCCCACGCAGCCGCCATTTTGACTATTCCTAGGGGAGGCGGTGGAGTAGTGTGGCGGGGTGCGCCTGTCCCTCGGCCTGGCCTGCGACTGTGGACCCCTTCGGGGGGAAGATGACCCCTGTGGCTTGCTGACACCCGGCTGCTGGCTGGAGGCGGGAGTGACTGTAACCGCCCTGCCGCCTGTCCTGATCCTTACTTCCTCGAGGCGGTCCCGGGCCCTGGACTCCTCTGCAATACCGGGGTTGTGAGAAGTTGGCTTCCTACTGCCCTGCTTGCTGGACCGCCTGCTTTCTCTTAGGAGCCGCCTGCCCCGCGTAGCCTGTGAGCCCGGCGGTGATTTCATACCTCATATAGCGCTTGTCCGGGACTGGATTGGGCGGTTGGGTCGAGGATAGGCGCCTTGGAACTTACTGCTTGGTGCTGCACTCTTCGGCATGGCGGCCCGTTCCGGCCGCTCCTCGAAGGCCTCCCAGCCGAACACAATTGTGCAGTATACCACCCCGCGCCTCCCGCCACAAAGGATCACACGCCAGTCGGGGGCAGAAGATAGCGGAGAGGGGGCTGCGGAGCCGTCCAGGGCTGAAATCCTCAAGGTCATTCAGGGATCCCACTCTGCCCTGGAGCGCCAGATAGAGACGGTCTCTATCGATGTCAACTTGCTGCGGACGGACCTTCGCAAAGTGGCAGATAAGGTGTCAGACGCGGAGGGCAACATCACTCAGTTGCAGGGAGAGGTTGCTTCTTTACAGAAGTCGCTTGCCCAACTTACCTCTACTACCCGTGCATTGGAACGACGATCTGAAGACGCGGAAGGGAGGGCGCGCCGGAGTAATATCAGAGTCCTAGGCGTTCCGGAGCGACTGGAGGCGGGGAACCCTGAACGCTTCCTGGAAACATGGATCCGTGAACGCCTGTGTCCGAATGGACTGTCCAGTGTCTTCGTAGTGGAGCGAGCGCATCGGGCCCTAGTGCCCCCTCCACGGCCGGGTGAGTCTCCCAGAGCCCTCATCGCGAAGATCCTTAATTATAAAGACCGTTACTGCATCCTTAAAGCTGCTAGAGAATCGGAGTCCCTCATGATTGAGAACAGTCGAATATCGATCTATCCTGACTATACCCAACAAGTGCAAGAGCAGAGAAAATCCTACTTTGGGGTTAAACAAAAGCTACGTGAAATGCAGCTTCAGTATATGCTTTTGTACCCTGCCAAACTTAAAGTACTGTCCCAAGGCCGTGCGCACTTCTTTGAGACGCCAGCGGAGGTCTGGGAATGGCTGGAGATCAGAGGAGACGATTTGCCCCCAGGTGAACGAGGTGGCCCGTGTGAGACTTGGGGGACCAGGCCACAGAGGAGACGCCGTGGTAGGAGAGGGCGCCGATCTCGGTCCCGGGGTTCTCCTGAATCTCGACCCACGGTGGGGGCGGATGGAGCTATCCATATGGAATCCTCGCAGGTGATGGCGGATTCGGGGTTGCCCGAGGCCCCCGCTCCTGGCGATGTCCTGCTACCGGACACCTTGCAAGAGTTGTCCCTGGGTACGGACTCTGAGGCTCCAGTGGTCCCGGAGACGGCCCTAACTGCATCGAGGTTGGAATAACTTTTCCCTTTCTTTTGGTTTGGCCTCCCCTGTTCATTCGATTTGCCCTTAAAGTACCTATTTGTACGACTGTCCTTTGACTGAGTGCCATCTGCTGACATTGTGCTGGGTTCCAGCTCCCCGTGCTGGTTGCTGGGACTTTCCTGGCCGTTGGACCAAGCTATATGATTGGCGACCTGCTGTTCGGGGGAGTGGGGGTGGGGTGTGGGGACCGGGCTATTGTTCTGAGTGTTGTCGTACCCCCACTGCTGGCAGCATTGAGGTGACATGCCCGGGTATTTCTTTTTTGGGTTTGTTGGGTCTTTCGGGGAGCTGGGAGGGAGTGTGGGGGGGTTGACTGGGTGTGTGTGAGTGTGGGTTGATTGGGCTGTATGGGGTGGCTGTGCATGTCCTGGCACTGGCGGGGGAAGGGCGGGGTGGCGTTGTTCTGTGTTGCTATCCTATTGCTCGTGGGTAGGGGGGGAGTGGGGATTGCACTAAAGTTTTGTGTTTTGGGGATGTTGGGGGTGGGGCGGGGTTCGTGACAGAAGTTGCAATGGCATCATGTACACACTGATTCGGACTTATGGGGGGCCCGATTTATGGGCTACACCCACGGATTTCCACATAGTGGGGGCCGGGGGGGTCAGGTTAGCGCTGTATCTAAGCTATAGCCCGCTTGGGCGTACTCCTATACCATGGGTTTCAAGTTTTTGACGTGGAATGTGCGTGGCCTGGGCACCTGCACCAAAAGACACAGAGTCCTCACCTTTCTTAAACGTCATGGGATCTCGGTGGCCTGCTTGCAGGAGACCCATCTGGACGATGATGGCGCACAGCGATTGACTAGGAAATGGAGAGGCCAGATTTTTCATTCCTCTTTCTCTACGTACGCTAGGGGGGTCCTTATCTGGGTGGCCCCGGGGATTCCGTGTGCTGTACAATATATAGACGCGGATGTGGAAGGCAGGTATTTATTAGTGAGGCTTAGACTGGACGACAAGGAGTTCCTGCTCCTTAACACATATGCCCCGAATACTGATGACCCAACCTTTTTCTCTCAGATTCAGGATCTTCTGGCTCCAAGTTTGGATGCGCCCCTCCTCTGGTTTGGGGATTTCAATTGCATACTGAACCACGAGCTGGACCGTCATCCGCCTAGGGCGGGCACCAAGCCCCGTATGACAGCGCGTCTGCGGGACGTGATGCACAATCTTGGGGCGCGCGACGTGTAGCGAACCTGCCACCCCACCCAGAAGATCTATACGTGCTACACTCCGACCCACGGTACGCATAGTAGACTGGACCGCATACTTGCGGCAAACTTAACCACCTCCCTTACCTTGTCAGTTACTCATCAGGCTCGATATCTGTCGGATCACGCTCCGGTGACGTGTGTGGCGAAGTGGCCTGATCGTGCCGCGCGTCCGCAAACGTGGAGGTTGCCGGTTGACTTGCTACAAGATCCAGTGGCTAGGGAGCATGTAGCGGAGTCACTGTCGGGTTATCTGGACCTCAACTGGGGAGGGGATGACTTACCCTACTCCACCAAATGGGAGGCTTTGAAGGCGGTGGTACGTGGCGCATGTATGGGCCTCTCCTATGGGGTCCGGAAACAATTGTTGTCCGAATTGCAAGATGCGGAACTGGCGCTTCAACGCGCCCAGTCCTGTGCTAATCCTGAAGAACTGGGGCATTGGATGGAAAGGGAGGCCTTGGTGTCGATCCATGACATACTTACACGACTTGACAAATTTACGCTGGGCCAGTACAGGCAACGCCTCCATCGGGAGGGGGATAAGTCCGGCCGCTTGTTGGCCTGGATTTTGCGGCGAGAATTTGCACCTGAGAGGATCGTTGCCTTACGGAACTCCGCTGGTACTATGGTCCACTCTGAGGCGGATGTTCTTGAGGTTCTTCGTGACCATTTAAGGACTGTCTATGAGGCTGACCCATTGATATAAGAGGAGGTCGGTCAGTCGTATCTTGAGGGCCTCCAACTCCAGACGTTGTCGGAGGCTGCGGCGAAGGAGCTTGACGCGAATCTGACACTAGGTGAGATTACTGTGGCGATCGCTGCCCTCCCCTGCTCCAAGACCCCTGGGATTGATGGCTATCCGGCTGAGTTCTATCAGTCTTTTGGGGATGTCCTGGCCCCCCTCCTCTTGCAGGTCTACAATGAGGCTCTGCACGCTGGCACCCTTCCGCCTACCATTACTCAGGGAGAAGTGTGCGTGATCCTGAAGCCTGGCGGTGACAACACTGATCCCGCGGCATATCGTCCTATCACGTTGCTAAATACGGATGCGAAAATCCTAACTAAGTTATTGGCCACGCGCCTTGCCCCACTCATGACACGCCTAGTCCACCCTGACCAGTGTGGATTCATCCCGGGTCGTAACACGGCGATGAATTTGCGTCGTCTCAATTATATACTGCACGAGGTGCAGGGACGGGAGGGTCCTCACGTGTTGGTCTCCATTGATTTGGCTAAAGCCTTTGATACGGTGCACTGGGGATATCTGTTGCAGGTACTCCAGAAAATGGGGTTCGGACCTCGATTTCGGGACTGGATCCGGGCGCTCTATAAGGCGCCACGCGCCAGGGCACGGCTGGGTTCGGCCCGCTCGGCGGAGTGGTCACTAGGGAGAGGCACCCGACAGGGCTGCCCTCTCTCCCCTCTCCTATTTGCTCTTGCAATTGAGCCCCTTGCCTTTTCCGCTCGCACTGACCTACGGGCTTGGGGTATAGTGGTGCATGATACTACCAATGTGGTCTCCCTCTATGCGGATGATGCGCATTTTTATTTGACCTCCCCGGCTGAGGCCCTCCCCGAACTGTTACGACTTTTTTATCGATTTGGCGCAGCCTCTGGGTTGCGTATAAATATTACCAAATCCCTAGTCTTCCCGCTGACGAATGCTGTCCCAGACCCGGGCGCGGAGCTTCAATATTTGGGACTCCGGTACGAGCGCACGGCTTTCCGGTACTTGGGCATCCAGGTGGCCACGTCTACGGAGACCCTGCTGACTTACAACGTCGACAGAATACTCACAGCCCTCCGCAAATCTATTACCTTTTGGAACACGCTCCCCCTTTCTCTCATGGGGCGTTTGGCGATTGCCAAAATGGTGATGCTCCCTAGGGTCTTATATGTTCTGCAGAACTCCCTATGTCCGTTACCTCCCCGAGTGTTCCGTACATTGAACTCTCTCCTCACCTCACTCCTTTGGGGGGGTGGACGCAGCAGGGTCGCCCTGCGCACAGTGACGAGATGTTGGAACGAAGGTGGCCTCGAAGCCCCGAGGTTTGACTTGTACTACTACGCGGCGCAGCTTCTTCCTGCCGCCAGATGGTTCGCTGCAGGAGAGAATTGGGAGCTGGCACTGCTGGCTGGTGCAGCAACTGATGGGGCCCTGCAAGGGGCACTGATGCAGGGGCGCGGAGCCGACACCACTTTACCTTTCGTGGTGTTTCATACGGCTAATATTTGGCAGCGGTTTGTTGAAAGGGTGCTGCTGCGAGCACCGTTCCACAGAGAGCTCCCAGTTTGGTCCCTGGCCCCGATACTCCGTTTGGAGGAAACCATGTCCTTTCGGGAGTGGCGGTCTGGTGGTTGTATGACTCTCGCAGACCTCTACCCGAACTCCTTTGTGACCTTTGAGGGTGCCAGGGAGTCGTTTGGACTAACTGAGGGACAATACCTTCATTACGGTAGCCTTCAAGAGGTGGCCAGGATAACGTGGCCCCAATTCCCGGAAGCTCCTCCGCTTACCAATACCCTTGACGTCATCATGTCCTGTGGGAGAGGTAAACGCCTGATTTCCCTTCTCTACTCCGCTATGCGCCGGGATTCGACTCCCCCGTTAGCCCCGGCATGGGGGGCGTGGGAGGAAGACCTGGGGGTGGAGTTGGAGCCGGCACAGAGGACGCGGATTGGTCTGTTGACCCATAAGGTCTCCTGTAATGCTCGTTTTAAACGTATCCATTTTAATTTTGTCCATCGCACATACATGACACCGGTCTCCCTCCATCGTATATCGGCGGATAGACGCCACAATTGTCCTAGATGTGGAATGGGGAGGGCGGGCTTCCTGCATTTGGCATGGGAGTGTCCTCTTGTTCAGGATGTTTGGCGACAGGTGGTGCGGTACGTTGTTCTGGCTACGCACCTCCGGCTTCTGCTGGACCCACTCCAATGCCTCCTTGCATTGGTGCCCAGACCTAAAAAAAAGAAACTATCATATAAGTTCCTGCAACTCCTACTAGTCTTGGCGAGGAGACGAGTGGCTATCACTTGGATGGGTCAGAGGGCGCCTGAAATTCTTATGTGGTTGAGGGATGCGAGAGAGTGGGCCTTGGCGGAGGCGACACATATGCAGCGCACCCGTAAGGATGACAAGCTGCAGGATGATTTGCTTGCTTGGAGGACGCTCTGTATGGAGGGACTGGCGGAGGATGACTCTGATGCCACCAGTGCTGAGTTGTTTTCTTCTGATGCCTCGGAGTCTGACTGTGGAGGGGAGAGTGCTGGAGAGGAGGGCTGTGAGACGGTGTAGGTGTCCCACGTTGCCACGCTAAGATCCCTTGATATGTATGTATATTGATGTGATTCCCATAGGTATATACCGCCGTCAATTGAATGGACCATACCTGGCCCTCACACAAATGTCCTACTCTATTGAATCAGTACTAGCGATGCCATTCAGGGGGTTAATAGTTGTTATTGAACTGTTTGGTATTATGATTATGTGTAATGACAATAATTGCGAAGCCACTGATGGGTTTCATATCTTTGGAGCACGACCGCAAAATTCTCTGCTTATGACCATGATCTGATCCGACGCCGCCCAGCCTCCGGGATGTGGGCCATATTTGGCTGTGTAGTGCCGTTGGTAGTGCATACTCTTATTGATCGCATATTGCCGGTGCCAATGCAGTTATGCTCTGTGCTTGTCTTTTCTATGACTTCGCTACAATAAAAATATGTTTTAAAAAAAAAGAAATAAAATATCGGGTGCATTGTCCTGAATAAAGTCAAAGATGTCTGCGTGGTGTGGCAGTTAATGCTGTAAAACTTGAACTCTGTAAGCTGGGGGGAGTGTAAGAGAGATGGGTCTAGAGATGGGCCTAGTAGAGTTGTTTAAAACTGCAGGTCCTCCAACTGAAGGATAGCTCCTCAGGCGTCCACACGTGCCTGCCACATGGCTGAGGGGGTCTTAAGTGCGTGCAGTTCAGAGGAGTAGACTGACCTGTGGGGAAGGGTAGGGTGCCTGCCTCCTGGCGGGTCCAGGTGCAGATGGCTTGCCTTTGGCACGCCGCTGCCTCCATTAAATGTCTGGGGAGCTCTGAAAGGCTCCTCCCGGTACTTCGCTGATTGGTTCCACCTGGACCAATCAAAATGGACTAGGGTTAGCAGTGCGGTCGTCGCTTCCACAGTACTATGTTATGGCTTTGGTTTACACAGAACAACTTACAAATACTAGTAATAAGGTGCAAGTTTATTTTTAATAAAAAGGCTAAAGCAAGCAGTAGCAGCAGTATTACGTCCGAGGTCGGCATGTCTTCACTGCTGCCTCCGATAAATGCCCAGGGAGCTGTGACAGGCTCCTCCCAGTGCTTAACTGATTGGTTCACCTTGGACCAATCAGAATGAAAGTGTTAGCAGTGCGGTTGTCGCTTTTAAAGTACAATGTTCAGGGGTTGGTATACGCAGAACAGTTTGCAAATGTTATGTTATCAGCACTTTTATAGCGCACAGCTGCCCCAGCAAAGGGGCGTCCCGGCACTTTGGACAAGCATAAAACACAACACAATGGACATCAGGGAATCAAATAACAGGAGAACAGAATGCTAAAGTACAGAAGGGAACAGATGGGTTTTAATGGCCCTCCTGAAATCAAGCAACTCATCCAGTGCACAAATTTGGGATGGGAGTGAGTTCTATAGCTTAGCCGCTAAGACACGAAAGGATCGTCCTCCAGCTCGGCAAAGCTTAAACCGCGGGACCACAGCCAGGTTCTGACTCAAAGACCTCAGGGAACGAGAAGGAACATAGGAAATGAGAAGGTTTTCAAGAATGTAGGGGGAGGACAATTTAAGAATCTTAAAAGACAGACATAGGGTCTTAAAATCGATCCGTTGCGCCATGGGCAGCCAGTGTAGCGTCCGGATGGTTTCTTTCACGGGGCAGAACTTCTGTAGACCCACCAAGGCTCTAGCAGCAGCATTTTGGACGCGCTGCATCCGGGCGACTTCCGCCTGATTGGCCCCTAACAGAAGTGAGCTGGCGTAGTCAAGCCGTGATAAAATCGTAGCCTGCATAATCAACTGCCTGGTAGGGGCGTCGAAAAATTTCAAGATGGGCCTGAGCCCTCGCAAAATCCTAAAACAGGTAGCTGCCACTTTTTTTGTGTGGCTACAAAAACTGAGAGCAGAGTCGAGCCAAACACCCAGATTTTTAACCTCCCGGACCGGAGTTGGGGTGACACCTAGCTCTGGAGGCCACCATTCTTCCCCCCAAAGGTTGCTCTGTTTGCCCACGATCAGGACCTCAGTCTTCTTGGCATTGAGCTGAAGACAGTTAGCTGTCATCCAGCCCGCTATAGCCAGGAGACCGCCCTGGAACCTGGGGGCATCAAGGTCGGACCTCCCACTCAGTGTCACTGCCAGCTGCGTATCGTCAGCATGGGAGACCATAGTCATACCCCAGTGCTTGGCGACCGCAGCCAGCGGCTGCACGTGAACAATGTGGGGCTCAGTGCCGATCCCTGAGGCACTCCCAGTTTGAGCGAGTAAGATTTAGACTCAAATGGTGGGGTTGCAACCCTGAATGAGCGATCGGCTAAAAAAGACCGAAACCAGTTCAATGCTATGCCAGAGACACCAGCCTCTTCCAGTCGTTGCAGCAGAATTGAGTGTGAAACCGTATCAAACGCGGCACTGAGGTCAAGTAACACCAGTGCCGCAGTCTGACCGGAATCAAGCACAGACCGCCGATGTTCCGTCATCGAGAGTAAAGCTGTCTCGGTGCTGTGGCCAGCACGAAAGCCATTCTGGGAAGGATCCAGAATGTTCGCCCTCTGTAGATGTTCAGACAGAATACCATTGACATAGGCCTCTGCAACCTTCGCATGGGAGCAAAGAGATTGTTATGTTATGTTATTGTGATTTTTATAGTGCACAGCTGCCCCAGCAAAGGGGCGTCCCGGCGCTTTAGCTGGCAAAAGAAAATACCAATACACAACTGAACAGAGCAAAGAGGGAAAGACCAGGGAACTATAATGGGCCAGGAGGAAAAAGGAATGTTTTGATGGCCCTCCTGAAAGCATACAAGTCCTCAAGGGCACGGATATGAACTGGTAGTGAGTTCCAGAGCTTGGCCGCGAGGTAACGGAAAGACCGACCTCCAGCCAGAGAGCGTTTGACCCGTGGAACTATCACCAGATTTTGGCCCGATGACCTTAAGGAACGGGAGGGAACATAGGTGGTGAGAAGATGCGCCAAAATCAAGGGGGAAGACAGCTTGAGAATTTTAAAAGAAAGGCAGAGAGTCTTAAACTCAATCCTTTGAGCCATGGGGAGCCAATGGAGCTTATAAATGGTTGCTTTCGCCGAGCAAAACCTAGGTAGGCCCACCAGGGCTCTAGCCGCAGTGTTCTGTACACGTTGCATCCGGATGACTTCTGCCTGATTGGCCCCCAACAAGAGTGAACTCGCACAATCTAATCGCGAGAGTATGGTGGCCTGAATTATCAACTGTCTGGTCGGGGTGTCCAAAAATTTCAGGGCTGGCCTAAGCTCACGCAATATACCAAAACAGGTAGCAGCTACTTTTTTGGTGTGTCCGCAGAAACTAAGAGCGGGATCCAACCAGACACCCAAATTTTTCACCTCAGACATTGGAATGGGGGTTGGCCCTAGCTTAGAGGGCCACCACTGACTGCCCCAGAGGTTGCTGTGTTTGCCCACGATTAAAACCTCTGTTTTCTTTTCATTGAGCTGTAGACAGTTCGCAGTCATCCAGCCAGCCACTCCTATCAGACCATCTCTGAACCTGGAGGCCCCGGAGTCGGCATCCCCACTAAGGGCAACCGCCAGCTGCGTGTCGTCAGCGTAGGATACCATATTCAGGCCCCACTGCTTGGTGAGCGCAGCCAGCGGCTGCACATACAGGTTGAACAGCGTGGGGCTGAGTGCCGACCCCCGAGGTACTCCCTGCTGGATGGAATAGGGTTTGGACTCAAATGGGAGAATAGCAACCCAGAAGGTGCGATCTGATAGAAATGACCGAAACCAATCCAGTGCCCTCCCAGATACACCTGCTTCTCCTAGACGACGCAGCAGTATCATGTGTGAAACCGTGTCAAACGCGGCACTGAGGTCAAGTAACACCAGTGCCGCAGTCTGACCGGAATCCAACACGGCACGTAGATGTTCCGTCATAGCAAGGAGAGCAGTCTCGGTGCTATGACCTGGCCGAAACCCATTTTGGCAAGGGTCAAGGATATTGGCGATTTGAAGATGTTTAGACAGGGTCTCGTTCACATGGGCCTCGGCGACCTTAGCGACCCATGGGAGAAGAGAAATTGGACGATAGTTCTCCAGTTTAAGCGGGTCCAGCACCGGTTTCTTCAATAGAGGCGTGACATAGGCCTGTTTCCATTTGGTGGGAACTATGCCAGAAGAGAACAAAAGATTAATAAGATTGCGGATAAGGGGAAGACACATAGCAGCCGAGTCTCTCAACTGCACAGGTCTAAGCGGATCCGCCGGAGACCCAGATTTGACTATCGCCACCAGCCTGTCCAACTCCACCTCAGAGATACCTGGAAGTATCGATAGAACCACACTAGTGGTGGAGCTGGGCGTCTGATCCTCACTCTGGAGGGCAACGCTAGGAAAGGAGCGATAGATGGTCTGCACCTTATCCAGGAAGAAGATAGCAAGTGCCTCACAGTGAGACTCAGATCAGATCTCAGCTGCTGGGGCTTTTTTAGCAGTCAGATCTTTGAGGAATTTAAAGATCAACTTAGTGGGATTAGACCTACGCTTGAACTCTTGGGCGTAAAAGGCCGCACAAGCCCTACAAATGGCTCTATGATATGTTTTAACTTTAGCTAAGTAAAGAGTTTTTTTCTCTGTCTCATAGGTTTTACGCCAAGCTCTTTCAGCTTGTTTACATGATTTTTTTAAGAGCAAAAGGGCGCTATCAAACCAGGGACTTGAATCGCATCGGCGACATTTACTCCATGTTACAGGGACCAAGAGATCGAGGGCCCGAGAGACCCAATCGCAAAAAATATCGTAGCCAGATTCAACGTCATTGAAAGGGCCAGGCGGATGTTCGCTGAGCAAGCGATGGAAGTCCTCAAGTTTTTACTTCTTCCATGGGCGTTTGAGAATGACCCTATCTGAGATTTTAAAAGGGGGGGTACTAATAGCAAGTTGAAATTCCACTAAATGATGGTCGGACCAAGCCAACGGGGTTGGCGCCAAGGTCGTAGCCCCGGTCAGATTAGTGAATATAGGGTCCAGGGTATGTCCACCCTCATGCGTGGGGTGAGTAACTACCTGTCTTAGCTGCAATGCCTCTAGGTCAGCGAGTGTACCACCAATAGCAGGGGAGTGGCACAGTTCGAAATGAAGATTGAGGTCGCCAAAGACACTGAAGTTGGCAGACCCAACAGCCAAGGAGCTCACTATATCTGGGAAAGCCTTTCTAAAAGTAACATCACTGCCAGGGGGTCTATAGATCAGAAGACCTGAGAAGGTAAAGTGATTATTGATCGAAATGGCGAATTGTGCGCTCTCACAGCCAGCTATAACCAATTTCTTCCAGACACAAGGGTAGCATGATTTAACTATCGCTGCAATGCCCCCTCCCCTAGAGTTGCGATTATGGGTGTAAATGGAATAGTCCGGAGGGAGCGCTAGGTTCATCTCAACTGTGGCATCATCGTGCAGCCAAGTTTCGGTCATAAAAAAGACATCAGGGGCCTCATCCAGAACAAGGTCATGGATTTCGGCATGATGTCTGACCAATGACCTAACATTAAGATGCCAGATCTTTAGGTCACGGTGAGCTGAATGCTTAGGGGGCACGGGATCTATATGAGGAAGCTTAGTAAAGATGCTGATAGGAACGGGGGAAGGAAGCACAAAGTTATTACAAGAGCACTGAGAGGGGCCGCAGAGCGGATCAAAAGAGGGATGCTCACAATGAGAGGGCAGCTGCCGGAGACTGAGTAACTCTTCCCTTGTATACAGGCCACCAGCAGACGTAAGAGATACAGGGTCCATGGCCCCTAGCGCCTTCTTAGCGCTGACGGGCGCAGACGGGCAGGACTCTGGCATGACTCCGGCGTGAGTCCTGCGAGTCCGCCAAATGCGTCCGCTACGCGAGAGAACACTTCCCCTTTTATACTAAACTAGAGCGCATCAGAGCGCTTAACACCCCCAATATGGCCGCTATGGAAAGTGTGTCTTCCTCGGGACCGATCTCTCAGCGTCTATACTCAGCTGAGAGTGGCCCGGGTGGAGTAAGAGGGAGGAGAGGTGTCTGGCAGGTAAAATGCTTCAAAAATCAAGCAGTATTGCCACACGTAAGTAAAATACAAATGCTTATTAAATCAAGCCGCAAACAGTTTTAAAATGCTCGAGAAAGTTTGTAGAATAAGAACCTCCCGGCTTCCGCCTCAGAAGGGTGAAGAAATGCACAGCTAGATTGGTCGATAGTTCTCCAGTTTGAGGGAAAGAATAGATGGTTCCCTGAACTGTGCCGATCTGAGAGGGTCAGCAGGAGACCCGGATTTTACTTTAATAGCCAGCCTATTAAAGACCTCCTCCGACAGGTAAGGGAAAGTCGAAAGAACCACATTCGAGGAGGAGTTGGGTCTCAAAGCCTCACTCGGAGGGATAGAGCAAGGAAAAGAACGATAAATAGCCTGGACCTTTTCAAGGAAAAAGGCCGCTAGATCTTCACAATGAGACTCTGAACAAATTTCAGCTGAAGAAGCTCTTTTCATGGTCATGTCTTTAAGGACTTTGAAGATCAGTTTCGACGGATTAGAGCTGTTTTTGAACTCTTTAGAGTAGTAGGCCGCACGGGCCCTATATATGGCTCTATGATAGCTTTTGACTTTGAAGAGGTATACGGTCTTTTTCCCAGCCTCGTAAGTTTTCCGCCAGTCCCGTTCCGCTTTATTACAAGCTTTTATTAGCGGCAACAAGGTACTATCGTACCATGGACTTGGTTCTGAGGAGCGACATTTGCTCCATATGGCGGGGATCAAGGCATCTAGTGCCCGACTAATCCAAGTACAGAATAAATCATAGCCGGATTCCACCTCATTAAGAGGACCAAGCGGATTTTCAACAAGTAGGCGGGGGAAGTCGTCAAGCTTTAGTTTTTTCCAATGGCGTTTGAAAACAACTCTATCTGACGGTTTAAAAGGAAGGTCACTGATCGTAAGAAGCAGTTTCACTAAAAAGTGATCGGACCAGGCAACTGGGCTTGGCTGCGGAACCTTAGCTCCCGACAGATTCGAAAATATGGGGTCCAATATATGTCCACCCACATATGTAGGGTGAGTGACCAGCTGGCTTACCTGCAGTGCCTCTAAATCTGCAATAGTGCTGCTAATCGATGGAGTCTGACGGCGATCAAAGTGGAGATTAAGATCTCCAAGGATACTAAAATTGGCAGAGTCCATTGCAAGGGAGCTAGCCATTTCCGGAAGGGCTTTCCTGAAGGCATTATCATTGCCAGGTGGACTATAGATCAAGAGCCCGGAAAAGGTAAAATGGTGGCTGACCGTGACATTGAAATGTACACTCTCGCAGCCATCCAGGTTCAATACCTTCCAGACACAAGAATAACAAGACTTAGCTACCATGGCAATGCCCCCACCCCTAGAGTTACGATTATGGGTATAGATGGAATACCCCTGTGGAAGTGCCAGATTCACTACTGCTGTGGCCTCCTCCTGTAGCCACGTTTCAGTCATAAGTAGAACGTCTGGGACCTCCTCCATGATGAGATCATGGATGGCAGAGTAATTTTTAACCATCGATCTCACATTAAGATGCAGGATGAAGAGTTCTCGGGGGGTCGCAGGCCCTATAAGTGATAAATCAGCAGTGGTAAGCTCAATAAGAGCTGAGATAGGGGTAGGGGTCTTAAGTGAAAAGTTGTCACAAGAGCAACTGAAAGGACCACACATCGGGTCACAAGGACCAAAGGCACAGTACGGGGACAGCTGTCTAATAGTCAACAGCTCCTCGCTGGAATACTGACCTCCTATAATCTGAGGGGCAGAGTCCCTAGCGCCTAGCGCTTCCTTAGCGCTGACGAGCGCAGACGGACATGACATAGAGCGCTTGCCAAAATGGCGCCCGTCAAGTGTCCCAGCCTACCCCCAAAATGGCTGCAGAATCGCCGTGTGGAGCACCTGGAGACCTGCACAAACAGCGGTAGAGATGCCAATTACTGTGCAAGTAAGCGCTAATATGTGAGTTAAAATCAGGGGATAAGAACGAAAATTGTAAATTATAAAAGTAGACAACAGGTAATATTTTAAAACAGAGCGCTCGCTTCCGCAAGTGAAAAGCTGAAAGCGCAGAAAACGCCAAGTGCCTAATGTGCAGCATAGTAGAGCGTTGCCTTATCCAAGGCCGACTCAACCTCTTATGACCGTCTTAAGTAGAGGTCCGTGAGTATGCCTGCAACACTAGAGTGCTTGCCAAAATGGCGCCCGTCAAGTGTCCCAGCCTACCCCCAAAATGGCTGCAGAATCGCCATGTGGAGCACCTAGAGACCCGCACAAACAGCGGTGGAGATGCCAATTACTGTGCAAGTAAGCGCTAATATGCGAGTTAAAATCAGGGGATAAGAACGAAAATTGTAAATTATAAAAGTAGACAACAGGTAATATTTTAAAACAGAGCGCTCGCTTCCGCAAGTGAAACGCTGAAAGCGCAGAAAACGCCAAGTGCCTAATGTGCAGGGTAGTAGAGCGTTACCTTATCCAAGGCCGACTCAACCTCTTATGACCGTCTTAAGTAGAGGTCTGTGAGTATGCCTGCAACACTAGAGCGCTTGCCAAAATGGCGCCCGTCAAGTGTCCCAGCCTACCCCCAAAATGGCTGCAGGATCGCCGTGTGGAGCACCTAGAGACCCGCACAAACAACGGTGGAGATGCCAATTACTGTGCAAGTAAGCGCTAATATGCGAGTTAAAATCAGGGGATAAGAACGAAAGTTGTAAATTATAAAAGTAGACAACAGGTAATATTTTAAAACAGAGCGCTCGCTTCCGCAAGTGAAACGCTGAAAGCGCAGAAAACGCCAAGTGCCTAATGTGCAGCGTAGTAGAGCGTTACCTTATCCAAATGTTTCATATATTGTATATCTCTGGAGTACAGTTGCTGAAGAGGCAAATGGAAGATTTTTCTTACCTTAAATAGGTTAGTGTCAAGATGTTTGAATCATTGTGAAGTTATTTTTGTTTGGCCAGTACAAGCTAACCATGTTCATACCATGCTGAATTTGCAGATTTTGCTAATTAAGCACAGAGTGTGTATAAAAACCCCTGGTCTTGAAGGTTTAGGGGTGACCACTTATTTCCCTCCTGAGACTGTCCGATTATTTTGAAACGTTATTTTCCTCACTTAGAATGTTAGTGCTCTTCATGAGTTTGACACTTATAATCTAGAGTTTAAACTGCTTAAATAGCGATTTTATTATGATTTATTATTCTGAGTTTTTATGGCATATTATAAAAAAAATTCTGCATTGTTTTAACAATTCTGTAATAAAGCTCTTAATCTTAGTTTTTATCTAGAACTCATTTCTTGAGATGTCCCAGTTACTATTTTAATTTTACTCTGCAACATTAAGTTATTGATTGGGACGGTAGTCTCTTGCCACTAGATAAACGAGAGATAACAGAACCAAACTAAAGGTGTAAATTAGTGTAGCTAAAATACTGGGGTTTAGTAAAATAATGAAGTTCGGGCTCCCACCCAGTACCAGAAGTAGGGCATTGTTATTCCTTTTACTTTCTGGTACCCAGAAAGGATGGAGGCTTTGTCCTATTTCAGACCTGTACCTTCTCAAGGCCTTCCTCCGGAAGGAGAAATTCAAATTGCTCACTCTGGGCCATGTCTTGTATGCCCTTGACCCTGGAGTCTGGATGGTGGCAATGGACCTGCAGGGTCCAATTTTCATCTACCCATCCTGTAGGCCCATCTGAGTTACTTCCAGTTTGTGGTTGGATAGGACCATTTTCAGTTTGCTGTGCTCCCCTATGATCTCGCCAGAGTTCCTCAGGTGTTCACAAACGAGATAGCAGTGGAGGTATCACACATTTAAAGTTCAGGAGTGCCAGTCTTTCCCCTACATCAACGTCTGGCTATTGAAGGCAGATTCGCACAGGCTGTATAAATTCCCCCACTACTACAGAGAACCCCCTGTCCTTTTTGGGGTTCACTATGAACATGCTGAAGTCACACCTACTCCCTCCTCAGATGCTCCCCTTCATCTGAACTATTCTGTTTGGTTTTGTGCTTTCCCGCTGGGAAAGAGTCTAGGACAATCAGGCTATGGTCCTGATCTTTCAGCCTTGGTCCTGAATTAGATCAAGTCGACTTTTTGGCTGCTGGGATTGATAGTACCCTGTATCCTGCTGGTGGAGCATGTCAGATTGCTGCAGTGGGATCTGAAGTGTCAGTGGTCCCAACATCAAGGAGACCTCTCCAACCATGTTCAGGTTTCAAAGGAGACTACAGATCTTCTGCAGTGTTTGTTCCTGGAACGCGATCGTGTATGTGGCAGACCTCTAAAACTAACCCCCTCAATCCCCAAGGTGGACTGTGGTGACCAATGTATTGCTTGTAGGATGCTTTGGCCATCGGGAGAGGTGAAGATCGCAGGCCTCTGGTATCCCACGGAGTCCCAGCTTCATAACAACCTTTTGGAGCCGAGGGCAATCCGCTTGATGTAAGCATGCCTTCCATCGCTCTAGGTGAGTCTGGTACAGATGCGCACATATAACCTAGCCACCATGTGTTAGTGCAGCAAAGAGGATGGGATGGGGTGGGGAGGAGCGGCGTCACAGGTCCTGTGCCTCTAGAAATAGCTGGACCACGAAGGAATTTTCCTGTTGGTGAACCACCTGGCAGTAGTTGTTGAACACAGGGCCAGACAAGCTCCGCTACCGGCACCCAAGGGATAAAGAATGGCAATTACACCCAGAGGTTGCACAGGTCCCTTCTGCAGGTGGCAAGAATTTGCTCGACCTGTCCACTACCACGGAGAATATGCAATGTATGCATTTCTGCATGTTTGTATTTCCCAAGCATGTCTAGCTCGAAGACTCGTTGTGCCTCCAGTGGAACTAGAGACTCATTTATGCCTTTCCGTCTAACTCTCGTGCCTCAAGTTCTCAAGAAGCTGGAGACACTCAGTATAGTATCCAGAATTCATAAAATTAAGCAGCTATCATCCTGGTCAGGCTTCCCCTCTAGGAGGATCTGCTATTGCAGCAGAAGGGCAGGGTTCTTCAGCTGGGTCTAAACAATCTTGACTTTCATACTTATGTTATGATATTTTAAATTTAAAAGGTGCACAGCTAACCCTAGGGGTTTCCCGGCGACTGTAGGTAAGGATGAAAAAGAGTAAGTGGGAAGAAATTACTGATTAAACAACCAGGTCTTCCCTTGTCTGTTGAAACTACTAAAAACAGTTTCCTCCAGTATAAAGATAGGGTGAGGCCTAAAGAAGAGAAGGACCTACTGCTCATCCTGGTCAGTTTAATTCTAGGAATAACAAATTTAGACTGTCCAGCAGAACGCCAAGTACAACTTGATTAAAGATTGCAAGTATTGTGGGGCTGTTCCGAATTTAATTTGAAACATAAATCTCAAGGCCTTAAATGTAATACGGTTCTCCACTTTTAGCCTATGTAGAGAATCTGTGGCTGACACCATCCTGGGTACCTGACACTGCAACCTAGCAGCTGCATTTTGCACCACCTGCAACCTACGTATTATAGTTTTATTAGAGTCTAAGTATAGAACATTGCCGTAGTCGAGCCTAGACGTAATCAAGTCCTGAACCACAGTACATTGCACAGAGAGGGGTAACATCCACAGAATTTTTCTCAACTATCTCAGAATGGTAAAGCAGGTAGCAGCCGCCTTAGTGATTTGTTGCTTCAATGACAGATGGTTGTCAATTATGACACCCAGTTTACGAACTGAGGGGGCACCCGCCTTTCTCTTGGTCTTTGGGTCTCTCTGGCTGGCGCGGGAGGTGGCGAATCGGAGGTACGAAGTCCTGGCGGCCTGCTACGAAGACTGCATTCTTCGACTGTGTTCCAGCCTCCCCGGCGGCAATGCTGCTGCATCGGCTGTCTTTTCGGACTGCGGGGAGGCTGGTGGAGGGTGCTCATTTGCCCCGGGGTGGCGACCACTATTGCTGTCTCCCGAGTGCCCCCCTCCTATTGGTGCTGGGAGGTGCAGCCTGGCATTCTGGGGAGTCACGACCCTCGTTGCCGCCTCCTCTCCCAGCGAAGTGGATATGCCCTCGGCTGCCGTATGGGGTGGCGGGGGGGCGTTCCTGCTGCCCCTTCGCGACTCGCAAACTACACGCCTCAGAGGGCCTAGCACAGTGCTTTCCAAAGTGTGTGTCCCGACACAGTACTGTGTCGCCTCCTATGTGTGGATGTGTTGCGCTGCGATGGCGTCTGCGGGCATATTAGGGAAAATGCTTGCATTCAGTGATGCTGTACAGTACAGCGACGTACGGAGAGGAAGGAGAAGCGTTAGGCGAGCGTGAGGCTTTGTTCCCTTTCCCATGCAGAGACCACGGCGCCGCCTCT
Organism: Lissotriton helveticus; assembly: GCF_964261635.1. NCBI lineage: Eukaryota > Metazoa > Chordata > Amphibia > Caudata > Salamandridae > Lissotriton > Lissotriton helveticus. Next base: position 897,522,920 of record NC_136068.1, on the reverse strand, counting down.
GCTCCCCAGGCACTCAGTAAGTGAAATCTTTGGTGTTTTAAAACTGTTTAGGCCGCACGGAATTGCATTTACAAGTGGGTCGGATTTCAGCACACCCTGTAATTACCGGTTGGGTTAAAGACCAAAATACCCCCACCCCCTCCAGCGTACATTTCTGCAGGTCAAAGCTGCTTGGCTCCTGGGTATCGGACTTGAACGGTGTGATAAATATCATCTATCCATCAAGGTAGGGTTGCTACCAGAGAAGTATTTTACCATTCTGTCTAGTCTAGAAAAAAACACTCGAAATAACCACCAAATCCGGCATTTTTAGCCTTTGAAATGTAATGTTAACGCCGTAGATGCACTTTAAAGGTCATAACGAGTATCCTGTAATTTTCTACATTATTCCTATTTTAATTTAAAGTTAACCGATGTAGAATTATGGTGTCGAAAGGGAGCCCAGAAGACTTTATACAAACTATTTATTAAAGTGCCATAACCTGGCCTGTCCAGAAAGTTAAATTTTGTGCAAACGGTCGATGTTTTTCCCTCTCTCCGGAGTACTCCTAATCAAAGGATGGAGCCTGGCAGGGCGTTCTGATAAAGTGAACAAGAGAGACTAATCACAGCGGTAATTGTAAAGGAATGTAAAGTTACTTGCCATTGGAGTTTAAGACTGTGAGATGAATCAGATCATTTGCCATTGTTTTGGAATTGGAAAATTTATATTTGACTTTGATAAACAATACCAAGATTCTTACCATGCAAAGCGGCAATATAACTTTTAAGAACAGAACCTGGCATATTACAGTAACGTGGTCTTTCTTCACATTCCGTGCTGACATCGCCTTAGTACAGGTCAAATTTAAAGAAATGGACCATGAGTTTGACTCGGAGTAGCTAATGCTTAGTATTCCTAAGTGTTTGGTAGCATACGTAATGAGCATATTTTGCGTGCTAAAAACAAACACTGTAATTATATTTGTTTCCTGAGCCGCTTGTGGTGTGTTTTTTTTCATTTCTGAACAGCTGCTGACAAAGCACTGTATTTTATTTGCAACTTCATAGTCTGTTTTATTTTCCAAAACAGATGTTTAACACATGAACTTTATTCCTTTAACATGTGCTCTGTCCTTGTTTACTTGGTTTTAATTTTAGTTGGTTTACTGATATTGCTCGAAATTAACAGTCCCCCTCCATGAGCACTGAATTAATATGGGTCAGCTGGCTTCTGGTTTAAAACCATGGCTGCCCTGAAACCACTGTAACCCACAAGTAAGTAATTTAGCCACCTTTCAGCAAAGAAAGTCCTTGCTTCACGCAGTGAGCAGTGGGAGACATGCCCCACTGCCAAGAAATACACTCTGCTTAGCGAAATCACTTCTGCGTGTGTTTCCTGGAGCCTAGAATAGAAAACGAGGAGCATTTTGAATTTTACTTCAGTGGAGAAGTTTAATTTAATTTTCTGTGCTACTGAAGTAAACTTCATGCAACTGCTTCAGGGTAAATCGAGTTTATTCACAACCAACCACATACATGAAGCTCCCTTGCCTACTCTGGAGAGCTGCCACCATTGCAGAACGCAGGATTGCAGTCACTAATCAAAATCCTGGGCACCATGGCAACAATCACGGAGCAACCTGGCAGCTCACATTATAACTTTTCTTCTCTCTTTACACAAACAAACCATTGAAAACGAATATGTCTTTGTTAGAACAGATTCACAATTGCTTTATTAACCTTCCTGATTTCTCAAATTTGCTAGTAAATGCACCATTTGCCCACTATTTTTTCAAAATGTTCAACCCCTTGCATTACCGTGTCCCTAGTTGAAGATTCTCTAAAAAGGTGTGTCACCAACATGAAAAGTTTGGAAAGCTGTGGCCTAGCAGATGCACGTCTAGACGGTGGATGAGGCCCCACCTATACGCTGGCCCGGGAGGGCGTTGTTGGTCTGTGGCAATGCCTGCTCCGATCTTACCGCCTCCTGGTCCTTCATGTGGCTTATTCCTTGACTTGGCCTCCAACTGTGCCTTGATCTCGTCTGGTGGTCTAGCTGTGAGGCCGGCTGTCGCGCTGGACGGTGGGTATTGTGGGACGGCGGTTGAGAGGTAATTGAGGACCCCGGAATTGTGGAGTGCTTGCTGGTGGGTGAGCCGGTGCCGGGGGGCCCTGGGACATATGTGGGTGATCGCCCAGGATGTAGACCGGCTTCGTGTGGCCCCATCCGCCTTCACAGCGGTCTCAATCCTCCCTTTCTGCTTCCCCAGACCACGCAGGAGTGAACGCAGTTCCCCCTGGCTCTGCAGCCATCTTGTGGGATGTTACATGGCATGCAGTGATCCTGGGCTGGGGGGTGGTTCCGGGGACGTCATCGCCGCATAGATCGAGCGGCGGGGGGATTCAGGACTGAGCCTGTCCTTCGTTTGCTGGGCCCCCGGCTTGCCCTCAGTTTCTGAGTGCTGAACTTGGTGTGTAGAGGGGGCTCTCCTGGTCCTGCCCCTTGCTTCGTCGCTGTTCCGCCACTGCCTGGGTCCCCAGCCCTGATCCATCTGTGCCCTGCTGTTGGCCTCTCTGCTCATGACTCATCCTGTACTTTGATGTTGAGTTGTGCGGCGGAGGATTTGGCTGGGGCCTCTCCTTTGCTCGAGCCACTTCTGCTATTTGACTTTGTTATGTTTGAAGGGGACTATCGCCCCCCGGTGAAGAGGCTGGGAATTGGCAGCTCCAGGGGGTATCACCATGGGGAGAACTGACAGGTCGGCGAAGGGCCCGCCACGCAAACTAAGATGGACTGCTTTACCACATCGGGGGTCCCCGCTGAACAAGAGCCTCCAACGTCTGCGGATCTGTCCATCATATTACAGGCAATCCACGCCTCCCAAATGTCAGTGGAGGGCAAGATCCAGGAGGTGCATGTGGACATAACCCTCATCCGGCAGGATCTTCGGAATGCCACTGACCGGATCAAGGAGACTGAAACCCGGATCTCCACTGTAAAAGATGACGTCTAGCAACTCAAGGGGCAGATGGCCCGTCTCCAGTCGCACACCCAAGAGTTACACCGGTGAATGAAGGATGCGGAAAACAGGTCCCGGCGGAGCAGGGTAGCACGATGGACTTCCTGGACAAGTGGATATGGTTGTGGGTCCCTGAGATCCCTTGCCTCTAGACCGCCACCGGGTGCTCCTCCTCGACCAGTCCTAATGTGAATTCTCAACTGCAAAGATCGTGATGTCATCCTGGCTGAAGCCCGCAAACAGCAGCAGCTCCTCTACGAGAATCACGCAATTATGATCTTTCCGGACTACACCCATGAGGTCCAGGGTCAACGTCGTACCTTTGGTGAGGATAAGCAGAAGCTGAGGGGGCTCAACATCCCATAACGCTTCCTTTTTCCAGCACGCCTGAGAGTGGTGTTCGCCAACAAAACCTTGCTTTTTGACTGTCCTACTGAGGCTTGGACATGGGCAAGTGAAGAACACCCCTTGTGGACTGGTGGCCAGACTTTGCCCCCGGGGGTGGGGGGGGGGGCGGGCGGCGGACCTGTCCATCCCACACCTTCTGCCCCGCTAGCTGCAGTGCAACCGCTTCCGCAGGCGCGGTGGACCGAGGTGGGCCCGGTTGGGCTACCCCCCTCACCCGGCCGCTCCCAACAACCAACACTACTCTCCGGGGAGTCTTTAGCCGGAAGGGGCTCTGGTTCCTCTGGCCACCTGGAGTGTGGAGGTGCTTCACCTCTGCCTTCTCTTCTTGATCTTCCAGTTACTGACCTCTCGCATAGCCTGATGCTCCTGAGGGATCCTGCCTGATCTTGTCCCTGCCTGCCGGGCCTGGCTCCGCAGCCGGATACTGTTATGTTTTGACTTGTGTTTCTTTCCTCTGTTGATCTCGTTTATGTACATCCTGTCATGAGGAGGGGTCCTCCACGCATCCCTATTCCCAAGCGTTTTAGTTTGGTCCTGTTCCATTTGCTCATTGTTGGGGCGACCGATGCTTCCGTTCCCGAAGTGTAGGGTGGGGCTGGGGAGGGGGAGTGGGGACCGTTGTCCCATGTGGTTTTATTGTTTAGATTTGTTTTTATTATTTTTAATTTTGCCTCACCAACATTCACACAGTACCCAGACTTGCACCCTGTTTTTTGTTTTAGCTATCACAGAACAACGCAGGCTATTGTTAGTTGGAAAGGATATGCTCTTCTAGCAAGCCAATGCACATATCAATGCGAGCTCCCACGCGCAACATCATACCCCTATCATACTACACGTCCTGGACCAGGCAGCCCCTACCACGATCGCTAATACTACGCCTAGGGCGTCTCCCCATGTGTTGTCGTGGAACGTCAAAGGCCTGCTGGACCGGCACAAGTGCACAGTGGTTCTAAGATATGTGCAGCGTCTCCACATAGATATTCTCATGCTTCAGGAAATGCACATCCTGGGTAAATGCTGCCCCTTCTTGGCCCGCTATGGCTACGACAGAGTATGGCACTCCGGCTTCTCCAGGGGCTCGCAAAAGGTGGCTATCCTCCTGAGGCGCACCCTGCCCTTTGTTCTTTCCCAGTGATTCATGATCCTCAAGGGTCATCTGTGACAGTTTGTGGGTTGCTGGCTGGCTCCCCTCTCACTCTCATGTCGGTATATGCCCCCCCCTCGATGCTCACGTCCACACTTGCGCACAGTGCTGCCCTGCTAAACAATACGCCCATGTGCAGCACTGTTGTGGCGGGTGATTTTAATGCAGTTTTGGCCCCGGCCCTTGACACAACTGGTTCTCCATCTGCTACCCGAACAGCGGGCGAGAAACAGCTGAAGAGCTGTTCCGAGTCCCTGGGAGTTTGCGATGCATGGTGCACATGGCACCCTCGCACCACTCAATTTACACTTACCTCAGCGGCCCACCACCCGCAAACGTGCATAGATGCGATCTTCGTCCCTGCACCTGACTGTTCTGGGATTCTAGACGTCCACATTCTGTCCAGAGGCATTTCCGACCACACTCCAATACTCCTCAGCACAGGGGCTCCCCCTCCTTCGGCCTGCCAAACATGGAGGATGAACGCTTGGTTCCTCCAAGATAAAGCCTTTAAAAAAGTGGCGGGGAAGGAGCTTAAACAATACTTCGCTACTAATGAGGGTTCTGTAGCCTCTTGGGGTGCCCTATGGGAGGCAGGGAAGGCGACCATATGGGCGTCGCTAAAGGGCAGCTAAAGATCCAGAGGCAGGTGCACCTGCAGGAGATCTCATCCAAGGAAACGCAGGCACTCAGCTTGGAACAGCTACTATCCACATCAGAGGATGCCGCCCAAGCCCGGCAGCCTGCCCAATTTGGGACAACATTAGACAACTATCCCTGGACACAGCTAAGCTCCTTTGGAGGTCTTCGGTGGCGAGAATCTATGGGTGGGGGACCAAAATTGCATGATCCTACACAGGCTGGCCACATACCCCAAGGCGAATGTTATTATCTCAGAGGTGGCTGACGAGGTTGGAGCGGTCTACCCGGCCCCTCTGGCAATGGCTAACACCTTTGCGACCTACTGCCAGAGACTAAACACAATACAAACCTGCGAGCTGTTACTTTCGGCCCTCCTTGAGCGGGGTGGGGTGCGTCTCCGTAAACTAGAATTGGCCACTCAAAAAGACTTGGAGTGCCCCGTTTCACGCAAAGAAATCGAAGAAGCAATCACCCTCACCTCCTCTGTCAAGACCCCGGGCCCCGATGGCCTTCCCCAGGAGTATTACGTGGCATACCGAGACATGCTAATGCCCTACTTGGCCAGCTTATTCCATGAAGTCGTGAAGAAAGGTTCCTTTCCGCAGGAAACGGACATTGCCATCATTGTGGTTCTCCTGAAATCCCAGCCCCCCTCTCAAAGATGCGCAGACTATCGTCCCATCTCACTCCTCAATACTGAAATTAAGTTGCTTGCCACAATTCTGGCTCAACGATTGAAACCCTACTTAACCCTGCTGGTCCATCCGGACCAATGTGTGTTCATGCCTCAGCGGGGGACCTGCCACTACCTCCGGAGGTTGCAGTTGGCTCTGGCCCACCGGCATGTGCTTACCCCATACTTAGCACTCTTGTCTGTGGACTTAGAAAAAGCATTTGATACAGTGGACTGGACGTAGTTGCAGAATGTGCTGGCCGAGATGGGTTTCGGGCCTCATTTCAGATCACTGGTCCTTGTCCTTTACGCTCACCCGAGATAATGAGTGCTGGTCAATGGGGTGCTATCGGAGGCCTTCCCCATTGACAGGGGTACTAGGCAAGGTTGCCCCCTCTGCCCGTTGTTATTCGCCCTGGCAATGGAGCCCTTGGCTTCCCTAGTGCATGCTGAGGAACGCGTCCTGGTCTTCTTGGCTGACCCAGCTTCCTCCGGGCCATACTGCCTACAGACCCAACATTCTTTTGAGCAGGCCTCTGGTCTGCGGCTAAACCATGGGAAATCAGTTCTGGTCCCTCTCTCGAGGGTCCTGCTGGGTCAACTTCGGGTTTCCCCTACCTTTCCGGTACCCGGTGCAACCCCTGCCCAGCTTTGGAGTTTCTATGAAGCAATGCATGCCATCCTTGGGCAGCCCAACTCCGCCAGCGCTCCTTCGGGCCCCGCAGACTCAGCTAGGGGCCCTGGCCCTTCGCATCTTTGGCGCTGCAGGGTCCCCTTGGATCCAGGCCTGGATCTGGATCTGTGCCGGTTGACCTCGCTATTCCTACCCCGACGCCGATTCCACCGGCCTCCACATCGAGGTAGACACGGAGTCGGACTGGCATTGACCGATGGCCACTTTTGTGCCCCTGTTCTACCCTGGCTCTTTGATCCCAGATTGTTAGCCAGAGGAGGGTGCGGAGACCCTTTAACAGGCCAGATGGTGTATGAGCAGGACTGGCAAGAGGAACTGGGGGAAGCCAGTGGTTTGGATACCTCACCAGACCTTGGCACGTTGTCTCCTCCCACCGTGGCTATGGAGGAGGGAGCGTCATACACAGTGATATTGCGTAGGGCGGCTGAGGACTAACCTCCTGATAGAGGTGCTTCAACCGGCAGCAAGCTCTTCGGAGCCCCTGCTGCCGTTTAATAAAATACTGACAGACATCCTTTTGGGCAACTGGTCCAGGCCCAACACAGGACAGGATGATTGCCCGACACCACCGCCCGGCACGGGCGACCCCACTTTCCTCTCAACAACACCCCACCCCTGAGAGCTTGGTATTCCAAGGCTCCATGTCCCAAGGGGCATTCCCTACCGCTTCCCTAGACAGGGAAATCCAAAAAGCTGAATCATCCTGGGAAGAAGATGTTTTCTTCCTCCAGCTTGGGACTGCGGTTGGTAAACACCACATGTCTGTTGGGCCATTATACCCACTCTGTGTGCAACATGCATGTGCAGGTTTTGCCTCAGTGCCAGGAGGAGGCCAGGCCGTGCTCTCTCGAGCGTTGCTGAAGGGAGAGGCAAGCGAAGGTTACCATCCGTTGTGGGCTGGATACCGCCAATGCAGTTGGCAGGACGATTGCCACGTCAGTAGCCCTTTGACACTACGCCTGGTTGCGTTCGACTGGTTTTTCCGGGGATGTCCCATCCACCCTTATGGACATGCCCTTTGATGGCCGTCGACTTTTCGGCAACAAATCAGACAATGCGCTAGATCGCTTTAAATACTCTCGGGCTACGGCCAGATCATTGGGGGTCTCCACCACCCGCCCTGCACAGTCTGCCTTGCGCGGCTACGGAAGGGGTGCCCGCTATGTCCCACCCAGAGCCACAGGCGATCGCAAGCTGTTCAGCCCCAGCATGGCCGACGGCGTGGGAACCACCCACGTGGTTCCAGAGGCCAGCGGGCGGGCCAGTCCACCACAGCCCCATCTGCAGCAGCCTCCAAACCCTCCTAGTCCGACCTTTCAGGGCCACCAAATGCCAGTGGGCGGCAGGATTCGCCATCACCTCCCCCACTGGTGCACCATCACGTTGGACAGGTGGGTTTTGCAAATAGTTCGAAGGAGCTACTTCCTCCCCTTCAAGACTACCCCTCCATCCATGCCACTTCAGTACCATCGCATGTCGGAGGATCACCTGGCCCTTCTCCAACAGGAAGTTTCAGCACTTTTGGCCAAGGGAGTCATTGAACGTGTTCCTACCCCAGAAGTAGGTTGTGGTTGCTATGCCCACTACTTTCTGGTGCCCAAGAAGGACAAAGGCCTGTGTCCTATTTGTATCTCAGGAACGTCAACCGCTTCCTCCGGAAGGAGAAGTTCAAGATGTTGATGCTTGCTCAGGTCTTGTCAGCCCTCGACCCTGGAGACTGGATGGTAGCATTGGACTTGCAGGACGCCTATTTCAGTTCACGGTAGGTCACGAGCATTTTCAGTTTACCGTGCACCCTTTGGCCTTACCAGCGCCCCTCCGGTGTTCACGAAATTGATGGCAGTGGTCGCAGCTCATCTGCGCAGATCAGGGGTTCCAATCTTCCCCTATCTCGGTAACTGGCTGTTGAAGGCGGGCTCGCCCCTGGCTGTCGTCTCCCACCTCCAGACTACGGACGACCTCCTGCATTCACTGGGGTTCTGCATCAACGTGCCAAAGTCACACCTGGCCCCCTCTCAGAAGTTCCTCTTCATCGGAGCGATTCTGGACACAACGCAGTTTCGGGTTTATCCTCCCAAACAGCGAGTCCGGGATATTCGGGCTATGATTCTGATCTTTCAGCCACTATGCCCTGTTTCAGTCAGGAACACCCTCAGGCTGCTGGGTCTGATGGCCTCCTGCTGGTGAATCATGCCAGATGGCATATGCAGGTTCTGCAGTGGGACCTGAAGTTCCAGTGGTCCCAACATCAAGGAAATCCGTCTGATTGCTTCCAGATCTCGGAGAGCACTGAACACCAATTGCAGTGGTGGCTTATGAACCAGGATTGGGTGGAAGGCAGATCCCTCTCCCATCCTCAACCAGAGTTTACAGTGGTGACCAATGCATCACTTCTGGGATGGGGCAGCCACATGGGGGAGGCGGAGATCAGAGGCCTCTGGTCTCCGGCGGAGTCTGTGCTCCACGTCAACCTTCTGGAGCCTCGGGTGATTCGTCTTGCACTGAAGGCATTCCTTCCCTCTGTCCGGCGAAGAGTAATACAGGTGTTCACGGAAAAGACCACTGCCACGTGGTACTGGAACAAACAAAGCGGGTGGGGTCGTGGACCCTATGTCAGGAGGCACTTTGTCTCTGGAGGTGGCTGGAACATCAGATCATGCCCCTGGTGGTTCAACACCTGGCAGGTTCTCTGAACTCCAGGGCGGACTAACTCAGCCGTAGGTGCATGATGGATCATGAATGGCGTCTTTACTTCGAGGTGGTGCAAGGTCTCTTTCAGCAGTGGGGAGAGCCTTGGTAGATCTATTGCCTACCGAAGAGAACACGCAAAGTTAGCAATTATGCATGTTGGAATTTCCAAGGCAGCACTCGCTAGGCAACGCTTTTCATTGTGAGAGGAGTTGCGGTCTTCTATATGCCTTTTCGTCTATACCACTTCTGCCCAGAGTGCTGAAGAAGATCAAGCACGACCGGGCCCAAGTCATTCTTGTGGCTCCGAATTGGGCACGAAGAGTCTGGTATCCCGAGCTGCTCCCCATGGCCATCAATCCTCCAATCAGACTGCCACTTTGGGAGGATCTTATGTCGCAGCATCAGGGGACGGTCCTCTACCCGAACCTGTCTAGCCTCCACCTCCTTGCGTGGAGATTGCGCGGTGGCAGTTGACGTCGTTTGACCTGCCTCGAAGTCTCGATGTTATCTTGGCAGCCAGGCATCCTTCTACTAAGACAGTATATGCCTGCAGATGGAACAAATTTGTGGCATGGTGCACAGCAAAGGTTGTGGATCCCCTTTCCGTCCCTCTTTCTGAGGTCCTCTTGTTCCTCCTTTCTTTGGCCCAGCAGGGCTCTGCTCTGGGCACTCTAATGGGCTACCTCTCAGCCATTTCAGCCTTCCTTAGGCTTCCTGATCAGCCTTCACTTTTCAAGCCCCCTATTGTGAATAGATTCCTTAAGGGCATTTACATCTTTTTCCTCCTGTTCCCTTCGTAATGCCCTAGTGGAACTTGACATTGGTTATTACTGATCTTATGTGCGCTCCCTTTGAGCTACTACATAACTGTCCTCTCAGACTTCTCACCGTGAAAACTACGTTTCTGGTGGCCATCACTTCTTTCAAGTCTCCCTTTCTGGCTATCCATCCGGACAAGGCAGTCCTGAGAACTAGACCTTCCTTCCTTCCAAAGGTGGTTACTTCTTTCCACATTGCCCAAACCATCACTTTGCCCACCTTCTTTCTGCATCCTTCAAAAGAGGAAGAGATTCTCCACCGTCTGGATCCAAAACAAGCGCTTTCCTCCTACTTGGATCTTACCAAACAATTCCGGGTGGATGACCAGCTTTTTGTTGGTTACGTGGGCGCTAAGAAAGGTCAGGCCGTGCTCAAATTAACCATCTCCAGGTTGGTCGTTCTGTGCATCAAAGCTTGCTACTCCTTGGCCAAGAAGGAGCCTCCAGTGGGGCTGCGTGCCCATTCCACCAGGGTGACGGCAGCAACCACTGCTTTGGGACGAGGAGTCCCCCTAAATGACATCTGCCAGACAGCAACATGGGCATAGTTGCACACGCTGACTTAACACTACTGCCTAGACAGCCAAGTCCGGAGAGATGGCTTCTTTGACTGTGCTGTTCTCCAGAACTTTCTGGTGTGAACTTAGTTAACAGACCCACCTCCGGGTTTGGTATTGCTGGGGTATCTATTCTAAGGTAAGTAATCTATAACTATTTCTTGGAGTGGTTAGGAATCTATAACTTACCTATGTTTCTTACAGATATATCATTACCAAAGGTAAGTAACTTGTTCTTCAAGCTCTGTGTCAACCTGCCGAATATTACCTTCTTCCTAGAAAGCTGATTTTGTGAAACTCTTGCCCAAAATTGTAACTCCCTTCCACGTTGATCAGAACATAACCTTGTCAGTGTTCTGTGCTTCCCTGCATCCCTCCGAGTGGGAGGAGAAACTCCATTCTTTGGACCGAAGAGAGGGCTGAGGTACAGAGATGGTACCAAAGAACAACAGTGGATAATCAGCTTTTTGTGGGGTTCTAAGAAGCGCAGAAATGCAAAACAGTGCAGAAGAGTGCCATCTCTTACTGGATTATGCTCTGCATTAAGATCTGCTACTTGTTAGCCAAAAAGCATCCTCTGGAAGGTCTGCATGCTCATTCTACTAAAGCCAAAGCTGCTACCACTGTGTTTGCATGCGGAGTCACAGCCCTAGAAATTTGCTATGTCGTTACTTGGGTGTCCCTCCATACTCGCAAAGAATTCTTGCCTGGACAGTCTGGTTCACCAGGGGGCCATGTTGCCGCTCGGTCCTGCAAGACTTTCTGGTTTGTTCATTCGCATACCCACCTCTGAATAGATATTGCTTTCGTATCTATTTAAAAGGTGAGGACTATAAGGATATTAGTCTATATCAGAAGAACAAGTTATTTACCTTTGGTAATGCACTTTCTGGTAGAGACTCAGTCTAGCTTCAGATTAATCACAAACCCTCCCTGTTCTGTGATTGGACTCTATTATGATTAATATTCTAGGAATCTGCATGCGCTCTACCAATTTGCTTTTAGGGCTCCCAGTCTGTAGGCACTGACCATCTCAAAAGCAACTTACTTCAGCACGTGGAGGTGGTGCCTGTATCATCCCGTGTGTCATTTCCTAAGCAGAAGGGCATCTGTCCAGAGCCGAAAGGCGCAACCTTCCAACACGCACAGATACTGCTTAATGCTTTCCAGATCCACTCTGACATTTGGGGAATATTCAAAAGGTGAGTAATCTGCAGCTAGATCGGCTCTGCAAGAAAAAGTGTTACAGAAGTAACTTTTTACATACTATAAAGAAAGAGAATGTTGTGGCAAGCTGATGCTGTCATGCTGTTTTGCCGTGGAATTAGGAGTTCAGCTTTCCAATTCATAAGAATGGATTGTGCCCAACAATAGCATATAAAAAGTGACATCTAGCCAGGGCATTTAGAGAGTGCTCTGCAATGGATTAACTAGAAGGATGCGACATTGTGACACTAGGAGCACTGAAATGAAAGTTCTGGTGTTTCCTATGAGAATTTTTTTTCATCCATCTTGGAATGTTTTATTACTCTTCTTTGCTATTAGAATTTTCGGTACAGTTTCAATCCGTGTTTTTAATAGAATCATCCAAACCTCCGATCACGTGAAGGAGATTTTCCATCAGTTTTAAAACGGAGGTTGGAAAAGATCATCTAAAACTACCAAATAAATCTCAACAGTTCATTTTAGCTAAGTTTTTTTGTATTGAAATTTTTTATTAGCATTTAATAAATACATTACATGTGGACAATAAACAAAATAATACACCAGTAAATGTATAGAAGAAAGATGGAAACTCTGACTAATCCTACATACTCCTGTTAATACCTTGCACATTCCATATCCAACACGACCACCCAACTGTGCAGACTGCACATCTTTTACCACACCCCAGGCACGAATGACACCTTCAACAACCTCCTCATGGAAATCATCACAGCCAAGACCTCCCCTAACTCTAATGACATTTTCCTTGGCGACTTCAACTTGCTCTGGAATTACCCCAAGGACCCTCAGGTCAATGCCATCAGAGACTTTTTGGCTGACCCAGCCTGCTCACTCCCAACTCACTTGAAAGGCACCACTCTGGACTGGATCATCACCAAGGATTCAGCAGTCGCACTTCTCTCTATAGACCCATGTGATTGGTCCGACCATTTCTCTATCAGTTTCCTTCTACCTGGCACCCACAAGATTTGGGCACCACAACCCGTGATTCCCTAACACTGGGTTAGAGACACCAAGAACCTTGACCATGGGAAACTGGCTGCTCGCTGTGAGTCAGACCCGGCCCATCTCTCTACGGTCAACAACCTCACTGATCATTATTCTATCCAACATCCTCGATGACTTTGCTCCACTAAAACTAAAAAGAACCCAAATCAAAGACAGGCATCCCTGGTGGTTCAACAGTTCCCTCAACACTCTGTCTCAAAAATGCTATCTTTCTTAAACCCGAAAAATCACTACAACAATCCTCTCCCATCTAACTGCCTAGCCGCCGTCTCTTAGGCAATCATCCCTTCTTGGACTGCAATAATGAATGCATCACTACCAATGTTCCCTCTAATTGTTTTCCTCTGTGTGCGGCAGTGGAGGGTCTCTGTGCTCTGCAACAATGGCTATGTGGGCCAGGAACCAAACCGCGCGTGTGTGCGGCACCAAATGTCACTCAAAACGTTTACTTTAAAAAGTGAAAAGATGGTGCATTTTCACTCATACAGCTCGACAATAAGGGTCTTAAGGCCAGTTTGCAAATCGGATAAGCACGCCATGACATGAATTGGTTACACTGGCAAGTACACTTCAAGTTTAGAAAAGCACAAGACTTCAATGGTGGTACCATCATAAGATTTTAATAAATATTCGGAACTGGAGCACAGTTCATTGGGTGGGGAAATGTTGCAAGCCTATACAATATCACATATACACAATAAGGGAGAGGGCTGTTCAGACACATCAAGTGGCATCACTAGATGGGTGACAGGGTTGCTTCTCACGGCGATCCTTGCCATTTTTCCAGTACTGATAAACTTGGTCTAGGTCAACTTTCCCATTCAGAAGGTAGGCCTTTGTCCTCATCAGCATATCCAAATGTTTCTGCTCTAGTCTATTCCTCAATTTACTCTTGATAGTATTCATGAGGCTGAATCCTCGTTCAGAATCTGCACTAGATGCTTGAAACGTTGCGCAGACATCAACAAGCTGAGACACCACACTATACTGAGCAGAATTGCGTACAGTGAAATTCACCATGTCTTGAAAGGTGGTAAATAACCCACCCTTTACATGTTCTGCCACCACATATTTATAGTATCTGTATTGTCGAACAACATCTTCTGGTGTTTCATAATCACCCAGGGCCAAGACATTTTTATACTTTTCAACAAGTCTTTGTATATTCTCAGTCCCAAAATCAAAATGTGATTGTGTTGCTAGTGCCTGGATTTCAAAACGTGCCCATTCTTTCAGCTCATCTTCAGGGAACCTTTTTTGCATGTGCTCACAAAGAAGGGAAAAAAAGACAAAATAGGCCCACTGTCAAACTCTTGCCTTTCCTTGTACAACACCATCAGATCTCTTACATTGCTGCTCCAAAAGACAGTGTCCCCCAAATACTGTTGCTTAATTTGGCCAATCTTTGCTCTTGCATACTGTACAGCTTCAACAGTGGTCAAAGAACTTTTTTGGAATAGTTTGCACAAAGATGCAAATTCACCCAGAATGTCATTAAGTACTGCAAGGGAAATATGGTAGTTGGAGTCAGATAGCTTTTTATAACCATATTTAGCAATTGGATCATTCTCAATTTTCTCATGCTCAAAGTACTTAAGAACAGTCTCGTAATTACGAATTAGTGCACCAACTGTAAAATGCCTTGAAAGCCACCGGACTTCATTCAGTGGTCGAAAAGAGACAACTTCACATTCAGTGACCGATGCAATTTCATCCAGCTTGGACTTCCTTGCAGGAGATCTGGAGAACACGGTGTAGACAATCCTCAATAATGTATCCATCTCTTTAATCATTGGAACCCTTTTCCAGGCATCATCAACTCCCAAATCTTCTCGATGGGCGACACAATGCTGCTCAACTAGATGAGGAATGGATTGTTTAAGGCGTGTAGCAACACCATTATTCTTACCCAGCATCACATACGCACCATCGGATGTGAACATGACTATTTTCATGAGGTCCAGTTCATTGGCAGTGTAGAATTTTTTGACAGCAGTAGTGATAGCCTCAGCATTACAAGTAGTCAGCTTCACTATGCCCCCAAACTGCGTTTTGTGCTCTGTTGATGTTACAGGTCGGAACTTGAAGTACAGGATGAGCATTTTTGTAACAATTATCTGTGCTCTCATCAATTATCAAGGTGTGATACAAAGCTTGCCGAAGTTCTGCCATAGTTTCACAGTGTATAACGCTATTGATGGCCTCAAGGAACTCAAGGGCATAGTTCTTGCTCCTCCAGCTGTCTGGTATCTTCACATACAAAGCTAGGTGGTCATGGATGTCTTGTACAGATAACATTGAAGTATTCATCTTGACTGCCAGCAACACGTTGTTGATGAGAATCTTTATCTCCTCAGGCATAGATCTTTGGCGTTCAACTACTGCCATTCGATTTGCTTTGTCAGTGGCAGTTTCTGTCAGCATTGCCGGCACTCCATAACCAAACCTGGCAGCAGCACTTCTGTTTCTCAATATCACCATGGCAGACTCGCGTACTTTGCTAAGTAGATGGCGTTTCATGTAGTCCAGTTTCCAGCCATCACTCCATTTTTTCCCTGTGGAAAAGTCCCCAACAATCTTGGCTTCGGCACATGCTTTGCAAATCAAGCCCCCGTCTGGACTGTATTGAAATAGTTCCCCAAGTTACACGTGAACCTTGCTTCGTGACTTCTGTGTCTCAGCCTCCACAATTTCCTTCATCTACTCTTTGAATACAAGGAAACATTTCTTCCTTTGTGGTGAAGCACTGCACTCTCCCAAAGTTACAGCTTTGCGCTTGAACATTTCCGTGCCCGCCGGTTTGAACCTGCTGTGTCACAAAGCCTGCAAAATAAGGGAACATGGCTTACGTTGATGCCTAGCTCATAAATGCAATCTGTTATACTACATAGTACAAGATGCACCACAATTTAACTCTACCAAACAATTACCTCTTCTGCTTGAAGTCACGTACGCCTGTTTAAATGTATAGGGTTCTGGGTGCGAAACCTGCTACAGAAGAAAACATGGGTAAGTATATTATACAACAATGTTCAAGATGCACCACAGTTTAACTCACCCAAACAATTACCTCTTCTGATTGAACTCACGTACGCCTGTTTAAATGTATGGGGGTCTGGCTGCGAAACCTGCAACAGAAGAAAACATGGGTAAGTATATTATACAACAATGTTCAAGATGCACCACAGTTTAACTCACCCAAACAATTACCTCTTCTGCATGTACTCACGTACGCCTGCTTAAATGTGTGGGGTACTCTCTGCAAAACCTGCAACAGACGATGCACTAGTTTAACTCTACCAAACAATTACCTGTTTGTTCTGCCTGTACTCCCGTCTGCCTATGCAATTGTATTCGTAGTACGGTCTCACGAACCTGCAAAAGAAAGGGGTGCAGAGTGTGAATCTATTTACCCAGCAACCCCCAACACAACGAGGAACGTAACCAGAATTACCTTGTCTTTGTGGGTACTCGCACCTGACCACTCAAATCCAAATACCCTACAGATTGGAAACCTGCAATTGAAGACAAGTTAGTCGGCAAACGCTCGGAGAATTACAAACGATGAATGGGACAGCTCTAGAGGCCCCAATAGGAAAAATGACAAAATAATTACCTGGGATTCCAGTCTAGGACAAGCAGGGGTGTGCCCATGAGTTCCATTACTAGCATCCATTATCTTAAACTGGTCTATAAATCTGAATCCCGGGGGAAAGCTGCATCACAGAAGGTGTAACACAAAATACAAACTGTGCAAATGGTTGAGGTGGGTGAACAAGGTGATCCACAGGAAGACTGAGCAGCAGGAACGGCCTGTGCAGGGCGTTATACCGGGACGGTGATGTCAGGCGGGGAGGGTCAGGGTGGGGGGTTGTAAAATGCGGGATATGGACCTTTACAGGTAAGTACAGAGAAAAAAAATCGAATTTTGTTGTCACGGGCTCTGATTAACATTAATACTTAAACAAATGGCCACAATCCACTCCAGGTGCCTCGAGTGGTGCAGTTATCTGTGTGGATCCTTCCAGGTGCATGTGATGGTGCATTTAACATGCCCTTGGAGTGGGTGGGTGCCTCCAGTTGCTTATAATGGTGCATATGAGATTGGGGGACAGTAGTGGTTGTCCACTCCAGGTGCCCACAGGAGCTGTTATCGGTGTGGATCCTTCTAGGAGCCTGTGATGGTGCATTTATCAGGGTGGTGGTTTCGGTGCTTCAAGGCGCATGTGATGTTGCATTTAACATGCCCTTGGAGTGGGTGGGTGCCTCCAGTTGCTTATAATGGTGCATAAGAGATTGGGGGACAGTAGTGGTTGTCCACTCCAGGTGCCCACAGGAGCTGTTATCGGTGTGGATCCTTCTAGGAGCCTGTGATGGTGCATTTATCAGGGTGGTGGTTTTGGTGCTTCAAGGCGCTTGTGATGTTGCATTTAACATGCCCTTGGAGTGGGTGGGTGCCTCCAGTTGCTTATAATGGTGCATAAGAGAAGGGGGGCAGTAGTGGTTGTCCACTCCAGGTGCCCACTGGTGCAGTTATCGGAGTGGATCCTTCCAGGTGCCTGTGATGGTGCATTTATCAGGTAGTTGGGGAAGATGATGCTTACATTTGCCAGTGAGGGCAGATTTAGAGGATGAGCTTTAAGTATTTAATTCGAGGGTTTTTACTAAAGGAAGTGGACCTCTGCAAATAAGTGCACCGGAAAGACGTAAATCTCTAAAATTAGAAGTTTATCAAAGGACTTCATAACAATAATGTGACCCGGGAGTTCGAAACAAGAAGCACAACACGTGTAATACTGACGTCATTGTACAGGGCAGAACCCACTTACATAGTATCCTAAGTAATGCCCAGACACTGAAGAAGATTCCAGAAGAAGAGCCTGTTGCTATCCCCACCAAATACCCACTCCGACCCTTCCAAAAGCCCACCTATCAGCCATAAGATGCTCAGATAATACCAGGAAATACTGCACCTCATCTAAAATAAGAAGCTTTGGCAGATCTTTGGAGATATCATCTTGCAGTTTACCAAGGGGGTTTTGGGGTCCAGTGAGCAGGGTTTTGGTATTATTTTGCTAGTTATTTCACGTTATGCAGCAGAAAAACATGGCTAGTGTCCTACAAACTATGCTCCCCTTATGTTCAAACGCAGCTGGCTGGTTTGTTTTATTCCACCTTGGGCTGCACCAACTAGCAGCTGGACCCTTTTGAGCATAGTAGCAGGTAATGCGATGGAAAAAACTTTCGGAATTAGTTTTTGGTTATTTGCCCTGAATTGTATCGTCATACCGCATCATTTCTCCAGCACTATTTCCTTCAGCTTGAACCTGGAGGAAATTGTGCAAAAACGCCAGGACTGAAGGTAATTTGTGCTAAGCCAAGGATTGTGAAATAGAGACAAACAGCGCGGGGACGATGGTGGCCATTTGTTTAAGTATTGATGTTAATCAGAGCCCCTTCACGGGCTCTGATTAACATCAATACTTAAACAAATGGCCACAATCTGCCCCGCGCTTTACTAACAAAAGCATAGAGCCAGTTTCAAAACACAGCGTGTACTTTAGCACACGCTGTGTTTTGAAACTGGCTCTACGCTTTTGTTAGTAAAGCGCGGGGACGATGGTGGCCATTTGTTTAAGTATTGATGTTAATCAGAGCCCGTGAAGGGACTCTGATTAACATCAATACTTAAATGGCCACAATCTGCCCCGCGCTCTGCAACCGCATCACCACAAGCCCACCAGCCCCACAAGCTACCTTACCTGCACTCGTCACGACTCCTCCGGCGCCGCATCCAAAAGTGCCTGATTTTTGCGCCGCTCGCTTCTTTAAAGCGGCGGCGTGACTCTCTCGCGCGACGTCTTGGCTATGTGCGTGCTCCAATGCCGGCAGTGCGTGCTGACGTCAGGCGAGGTGCGCGCACTCCATTAAGGGAACGGTGATCCCTACTACAGGGATCGATACCTGACTCTCTCATAGCCAGACAAGTCGTCCCCAACTTAAAGAAACCCACGCTGGATCCTGCTTCCCCTGGCAACTATAGACCAATAGCGAACATCCTACTCCTAGCGAAAGTTCTGGAGAAATGTGTGCAATAGCAGTTGAGCCAACACATTATCAACTTCCACCAACTTGATGACTTCTGATCCGGGTTCAGACCTGAACCCAGCACGGAAACCACCCTTCTTCACATCGTGGATGATGCCCTCCAAGCCCTTGACCAAGGCAAAACCTGTCTCATAATCCTCCTAGACCTATCCTCGGCGTTCAATACGGTTAACCACGAAACGCTCCTGGACTGCCTCAAACTCCAGATGGGATTGGATGGCACCGTTCTTGAATGGTTTAGGTCCTTCCTCCAAAATTGCTCATAGAGAATCCTTATCAAAGGCAACTTATCCGCTCCCTCTCAGATCACGGTTGGAGTCCCCCATGGATCAACCTTGTCCCCTACCCTCTTCAATCTTTACCTAAAACCGCTCACAGAGGTGCTACACACCGCCAACATCGCCTATCACATGTATGCCGACGACACACAGATCTACATTAAAATCTCTTCCCCTGAGGACATTCTCTCCCTGAATGAGGCCTTGAAGCTGACGATGCATTGGCTCACCTCTAACCAGCTAAAACTTAACGCAAAGAAAGCGGAATTTCTCCTTATCTCCCCACCCAAAACCAATGCAGACATTCAGGAATGGATCAAGGCTATCACAATGTTAAACTGCCCTCCGACCATTGTGGACTCTGCTAAATCCTTGGGAATAACCCTAGACTGCAATTTGAATATGCGTGGCCATATCAACTCCATGGACAAAACTGCCAGATTTCACCCGAGCTACCTAAGTCGCCCTGAAATCTTTCCTTGACACCCCCGACCTACAAATGGCAACCCAGGCACTAGTCACCTCCAGACTAGAATATGGGTGATCTACCCTTGCAGGTCTACCCAACAACACTTTGGCTCCATTGAAAGCCTGCCTCAACGCCGCTGCCAGACTCCTAACAGGTTCAAAGAAATTCGACCATATCTCCCCCCACCTCAAAGCTCTAAACTGGCTTCATCTCAAGGCCAGAATCCAACTTAAGCTGGCTTGCATCACTCACAAAGCGCTATACTCTTGGACCCCAGCTTTTCTCGCCTAGAAACTCGTGATATCTGGAGGATCCAGAAACTCACGATCTGCCAGAGACCTTTTGCTCCAACCAGCACGCTTGCGAGAAAAAAAAAACGTACAGTTGTGCCTTCACTGGGGCTGCCCCAAGAATATGGAACTCGTTCCTGCCCACCATCAGAAGACCTCCATCTTTGGCACGTTTTAAAAAGGAGGCCAAATCTTTCCTTATGGGCAAATTCCTCGCTTACGCTTGCATTTCAATCACCTCAGTGATTTTGTTTCTCCTTCTATTTGGCATTACCCGTGGCTCTTCCGGATGATACCTACCTGGCACTTCTGGGCATCCCAACCGGGAATTGAGACAGCTTCTCTCTCATATAATGTATCTACTCGTTTTTATCCCACCTGTATCCGGGATATGTTACTGCCTATTATTTCTTTCCTTGTATAATGCATCTACCTGTTCCTATCCCAATTATATACACCCGTCCTAAGACTGTACGACCTGTCAATCCCTTAAAGCGTTCTGATACCCTCACGGATCTGGTTTGCGCTATATAAAACTCTAAAAATAAATAAAAAATAAAATGGAATATTTCAAAAAGGCATATAATATAATATCCAATAAAGTGATAAATGAACCAACAAAATCACTTTAGCACAAAGTAAATAGTACATTAATGGAAAAATGAGAAAAATTGGAATCTGGATGTAAAAATTAACATAAAATATCATAATAGTTATTCCATTAACTTGCAATAAGGAGGAATAAAGCGTTAAATAGTTGAGGAATAAAATCTGAAAAATAGATACAATACTGAGTAAAATTATTGAATTATTAAATTAAGTTATTCAGTTATTAAAATTGTGAATTACATTGTAGCATACATTAAGAATATAGGAAGAAAAAAAAAGAAAGGTTAAATGTAGATAGAGTAGCAATATGATAGTAGAATAATATCATAATTTATGATGTACATTGTCCCTTTTGATGTACATGTGCAATTATATCATATGTTAAAATCACCATACTATCCCAGCTATGTTATCTTTATCTACATCCGCATAACTGAAAGAGGAAATGAAATATAAAAAAAAAAGAGTACAAACTTGATTAGAAAGTTCTATTTGATCAGTTCAATTATAAATAACTCTTTCATATGAGGCAGTTTGGAACATGGCTACCAACCAGGACTCTTGAGATGGTGAAGTCGGAAATTTTCATTGTCTTAAGATACATATATATATATATATATATATATATATATATATATATATATATTCACTGAAAAACCCATAGGTTATAGACCATATATAGTTAGGAATTAGCATTTAAAAAACCTTATTTTACTCACACAAAACCATTGAAATTCCATATATAGTTAGTTGCACTAACTATATATCGCGCACCCGCAATCCACTGCTGATCATGTCACATATTACATCATTCATGACATGGTCAGTGACATCACTGATGACATCACTGATGACATCTCAAATGACATCACTGATGACATCACTGATGACAACATCCAGTGACTGTATGTTTCTGTAAAGTTAAAATATGTCTTACATATTGAAGAATGAGTGGATGTATAAGTGTCTGGATGAAGGATTTAGTAGGTGCGTGACTGACTGTATGAGTGAGTGATTAAATGTGTCTCACTGAATGCATGGGTTAGTGACTAAACTGTCTTAATTTGTGCATCATTATGTCTGTTGTTCTGTAAACTGCTGCATGTGTTGATCATTAGCTATACGAGAGGCTATATGTGTAATTAATTGGTTGCCCAAGTATTTCTATGGGAGATTGAGTTTGTGTGGGGGTGGCTGGAAGGTGTGTGACTCTATGCATAGATGTGTGAGCAGTTTATTCACTAGGTGTATGAGTTTAAGAGTGCATGTGGAAACAGCTACATGGGCAGTTGACTGTGTGCATGAGTGTATTGATGAGTGAATGGATATCTCAATGCTACATGTCATAGTAAGTACATATGTAAAACACAGTACATGTGAGAGTTGGCATATATAAATAACTGTGCATGAGAGCCACTGAATGAGTGAGTGGTTGTATCGATCATTGTGAACTTGTATCAGGGATTGTATAAGAGAGTAAATATGTGTTAGTATATGTTTCAATAAGTAAGGTGTGTTTAACTGTATAGTTGAAGAATTGGAGGTGAGATTGTTTCTTTGCATGACTGACTGGGTGTGTGAGTAACTCCATGGATGAGTGGCAGTGTGTGAGTGTCTGTATACACTGAGTGTATCTAAGGTTATATTAGAGTCTGAAGAGGTTTATCGTATTAGCACAAGAATGATGTCAAATGAGATGTCATCAGTGATGTCATCAGTGATGTCATTTGAGATGTCATCAGTGATGTCATCAGTGATGTCACTGACCATGTCATGAATGATGTAATATGTGACATGATCAGCAGTGGATTGCGGGTGCGCGATATATAGTTAGTGCAACTAACTATATATGGAATTTCAATGGTTTTGTGTGAGTAAAATAAGGTTTTTTAAATGCTAATTCCTAACTATATATGGTCTATAACCTATGGTTTTTTCAGTGAATTTTCAAGGTTTTGTAAATGCTAATTCCTAACTATATATGGTCTATAACCTATGGTTTTTTCAGTGAATTTCAATGGTTTTTTAATAGCAAATATCATAAGCTGTCGAATGTCAAGTACGTGGTAAGTGAAAACATTTTCGTGTTTATGCACACTGATCTGCTTTGAATGGTGCCCCCCCCCCCTCATTTCTATTAGGAGTACTCTCTCTTTGCAGATAGTGAAAGGTAGTTAACGCAGGCCTTTGCCCCCGTTGTAATCCGTCGTGCCTGCTTCTCTCTCCATTTGATTGATTGTTATCCAAGTATTTACTGTTTTAGAATTAGTTCTCTTTGGTTCATTCTCTATTTACAAACAAACACAGAGTCGCAATACTCTGTTTAGTCTTTGCAGATAACGAAAAATCGTGTAAAAAAAAAAGAAAAGGAATCGAGCAAAATCAGTAGGCCACTAATGGGATCTCTTTTTGACCTCGCTAAAATAGAAACATTAGGAACAACCCCTCATGACAAATACAAAACTAGTGAGATGAACTGAACTCCACACAATGATGGCTGCAAAACAGCTTGGCTCCGCCACCCACCCCGCCCAAAATAACGATAAACAACGGCTGCCATGATTGGTTGCGGAATGACCACGACGGAGCTACGAAATGGTGCTGCTCTCATGCTAACCCCAGCTTCAGTCTGAAACATCCAGAAACACTGTAGACTACCAATTCGATCAGTTCCGGTAGCGCCCCAATGTAACCCGGTAGAGAAGAACTAGCCCTCCCCTCTTTGACTGATGGTTCTTGTTGCCTGTCCCTTCTGTTGTCATTTAACAGAACTATTTAGCCTGCTGAAAGGGGTTGTGTTCCGACCGCTGGTTGGTGGAGACATTTTGACTATATTCTGGACCTGCGTTGTCGCGTAATGCGTCATATGACGCGCCGCGTTAGCGCATCCGGAAGTCATCCGGGGCGCGCAGCGCGTAACGTAAGCATAACAAGTCATGTGACTTGTTAATAAAACTTTTCATTGGTTCATTTTACTTTTCTTATTGTAATGATGAAAGGCTTGGTCATATGACCTAAAAATTACGCTTTTCATTACTTCCGAACATTATTTTTTCTTAAATATATGTTATAATGTTCCAGGCTAATGTACTTTCCCGGAAATTTTACAACTGTCCTGCAAGTAAAATATATTCTTTTTTCGAGAAAAAGAGCGTTTCTTCGTCCCATGACGGAGCCGTTGAGCAAAAGAGGGTCGACCTGCTGTCTTAGTCGCCGATACGCCTGAATATGAGATTCTTATCGATCACTTTATGTTGCAGGAATAGAAAACACAACAGCCCTTGACCATTTATCTTTACTGCGTTCCTTCGTATTATACCTTTTACCCTTCATGTAATTGGTCTGCTTTATTTCACTTGCCTTTTAATGATTCTAAAACAGTCACTATTATTAAAAACTTTACCAATGTATATACTACTACCATGTTTTCTTTTAAAAACCTTTATTGTGAAAATTTCATTATACAAATACGAGCCTATAACCACGTGGGCCTGCCACAGAGCAAACTGTAATCGTATATGATGAATAGACATTTACACTGTAGAGGAACGTAACGGGCGGGCCATTAGGTTGCAAGAACTAAGGTGTCTAACAGTTACGGAATCGGTGGACGTACATTTTATAATTAAAATACGACAGGGCCAGTTACAATAAAATTATCTAGATATACATTTGCGGGCAAGTACCATGGGTGACGTTAATTCGAACTTTCAACAGTACAGTAATCAATAACACATCAGAACTTAATATCAATAGGGATGTCGAAATAGTCAATCAATTCTCGTCCCCGCCCGCCATGTGCTTCAAAACTGCATACGTATCTCGTGATTTCAAGGTTCTGCAACCAGTACACAACAAGGAGTTACGAGTCCCATTTATTCCGGCGCCATTTTGGGCGAGGACGGGCAGGTCCAGGATATAGTCAAAATGTCTCTACCAACCATCGACTATGATGATGTTTATATGCTGTATTTATTAGAGTAACACTCATCTGTCCACATGAAATTAATTTGCCACAATCTAAACATGTCATTTTAATCTTTCCAAAGTTCTTCTAAATATTTGGGACCGTTTCCCTTGCCTCTGAAGCTCTCAGTGCCACTTCTTTGATGAATGTACTAGCAGGTCAGGGGTTCTCCTCCAAATCTCTCTTTTATGCAGCACTATAATTAATTGGTGCCACCTCTCCATATGACGATGCATGGTATAGTTACCACAACTATATTTTTTTTCGGTTCCTCTGGAGAGTTCATCGTGGCAGATGAAGCGTGTAACGTACCGGGCATTTACCTTTTTTTGCATGTACAGGAAAGGAAAAAAAAATCGAGCGTCCGAGTTCTAAGGTGTCCCAGGGCCATTTTAGTGGACCAGGCCCAAATCCAAAGAACAGGCCGCCATTTTGAGAGTCCTCTTGCAGCCGCCTGTCGCTGTAGCATCAAGAGCAGCCGAAACTCAGCTGAATGGCAACTGAAACGGTAAAGGGGCCCCCTACTACAGCAGACGAGCCTCCACCTAGGAAGGCCCATTCACGCCGGCTCCCCCCCCCTTCGGGCACCCCACGCCGTTATTCGGAGCAGTATTGTAGGATGGCCACACCAGTGCGGCAACTTGCTAGACATCACCTCGGTGGTAACCGAATCTCAACGCCTTGTGGTGTCTTCTATTCAAAAAACATTGTTATGCTGCCTTCGACCTATTCGCCGCAAGTGCGCACACAACTCAACTGCATAGCTTGCTAGACACCACCTCGGTGCCATCCGGATCTTGGAATGTCAGCACCTTTTGGTGTCTTCTCTTCAGAAAATATTGTTGCGCTGCCTTTGGCCCCATTCGCACATCAGTCCGCTACTGACGCCATCTCACAGGCTAATGGGGCGCCCCACGCCGACTTTCAGCATTGTAGAATGACCACACCAGTACAGCAACTTGCTAGACATCACCTCGGTGCCATCCGGATCTCGGCGCCCCACTGCAGATGAAGTGCCTCTCAACTATGAAACCACCACGGTGACATCCGGATCTTGGCGCGTTGTGCTGCCTTCGGCCTATTCGCACATCGGTCCGCTACTGACGCCATCTCACAGGCTAATGGGGCGACCCACGCCGAGTTTCAGCATTGTAGGATGACCACACCAGTACAGCAACTTGCTAGACATCACCTCGGTGCCATCCGAATCTTGGCATCTCAACGCCTAGTGGTATCTTCCATACAAAAAATATTGTTACGCTGCCTTTGGCCCCATTCGCACATCAGTCCGCAACTTAGACATCACCTCGGTGCCATCCGGATCTTGGCATCTCAGCGCCTTGTGGTGTCAGTCAGAAAATATTGTTGCGCTGCCTTTGGCCCCATTCGCACATCGGTCCGCTACTGACGCCATCTCACAGGCCAACGGGGCGCCCCACGCCGACTTTCAACATTGTAGGATGGCCACAGAAGTGCGACAACTTACTAGACACCACCTCGGTGCCATCCGGATCTTGGCGCGTTGTGCTGCCTTTGGCCTATTCGCACATCGGTCCGCTACTGACGCCATCTCACAGGCTAATGGGGCGACCCACGCCGAGTTTCAGCATTGTAGGATGACCACACCAGTACAGCAACTTGCTAGACATCACCTCGGTGCCATCCGAATCTTGGCATCTCAACGCCTAGTGGTATCTTCCATACAAAAAATATTGTTACGCTGCCTTTGGCCCCATTCGCACATCAGTCCGCAACTTAGACATCACCTCGGTGCCATCCGGATCTTGGCATCTCAGCGCCTTGTGGTGTCAGTCAGAAAATATTGTTGCGCTGCCTTTGGCCCCATTCGCACATCGGTCCGCTACTGACGCCATCTCACAGGCCAACGGGGCGCCCCACGCCGACTTTCAACATTGTAGGATGGCCACAGAAGTGCGACAACTTACTAGACACCACCTCGGTGCCATCCGGATCTTGGCGCGTTGTGCTGCCTTCGGCCTATTCGCACATCGGTCCGCTACTGACGCCATCTCACAGGCCAACGGGGCGCCCCACGCCGACTTTCAGCATTGTTGGATGGCCACACCAGTGCGGCAACTTACTAGACACCACCTCGGTGCCATCCGGATCTTGGCGCGTTGTGCTGCCTTCGGCCTATTCGCACATCGGTCCGCTACTGACGCAAACTCACAGGCCAACGGGGCGCCCCACGCCGACTTTCAGCATTGTAGGATGGCCACACCAGTGCTGCAACTTGCTGGACACCACCTCGGTGCCATCCGGATCTTGGCGCGTTGTATTGCCTTCGGCCTATTCGCACATCGGTCCGCTACTGACGCCGCCTCACGTACCAACGTATTTTCTCCGCATTTTATACCCTATGCCGCATAACAGGTCATGTGACTTGTTTATAAAACTTTTCATTGGTTCATTTTACTTTTGGTTTCCTAATGATGGAAGGCTTGATCATATGACCTAAAAACAACACTTTTCATTGGATGAAAACTTTTTTTTTTTTCCCAAACGATGAAAGCCCCACCTTGTTTCTGGATGTTTCAGACTAAACTGGCGTCAGCATGAGAGCACCACCATCTCGTAGCTCCGTCGTGGTCATTCCGCGAGCAATCATGGCAGCCGCTCCCCACCAGAAGCCTGCAGGAGTCGGGGCCCCCAAAACTTTTGATGAATTCTCAAGGCGGAGGGGACGCTTTCGAGAATGGGGTCCAAGACCTAGCAGACAAGCGTCCGATTTCCAAGGTGTCCCAGGGCCATTTCAGTGGACCAGGCCCAAAAAGGAAAGAGCCTGCCGCCATTTTGAGAGTCCTGTGACAGCCGCCTATCGCTGCACCGCAAGAGTGGGCGCAACTCAGCTGAATTGCGGCTTTTGACACAGTGGACCAAAAACGGACGGAATGGCAACTGAAACGGTAAAGGGGCGCCCCACTACAACAGATGACACTCCACCTGGAGAGGCCCGTTCACGCCGCCTCCCCCGGGGCGCCCCACGCCGTTATTCGGAGCAGCATTGTAGGATACCAAAACCAGTGCGGCAACTTACTGGACATCACCTTGGTGCCATCGTTCTGCTGCCTTGGAACTATTCGCACAACAGTTTGCTACTGATGACCCACCCCCCGCGACGCCCCACGCCGTTATTTGCTGGGTGGCAACTTACTAGACATCACTTTCGTGTCATCTAGATTTCGGCGCGTTCTGCTGCCTTGGAACTATTCGCACAACAGTTTGCTACTGATGACCCACCCCCCGCGACGCCCCACGCCGGAAATCTGGACGTTGTGCTGCAT